>NW_005841922.1:2159696-2217140 GCF_000455745.1 Alligator sinensis
CTCGGCTGCTCAGCCGTTCTAGTCAGCATATCTATTATGCTGGCTTGGTTCGCTGCATGCCGCAGCAAGGTAGTCACTGAGCAAAACAGGAAATTAATCATTTTCCCCTTGTTCCACCTCTGTCCCGTCCACCCCGCGGCATCCCGTCCACCGGCCTCAAGACTCTCACGGAGTGCCGTTAGGATTTCATTCTCGGTGCCCCCAAGATCGAGATCGGGGCAGTTGAATTTATCGGGAGGGGTTTCGCAGCCGCTCCCTTCCTTTAGGTACTGTATACACTTGGCATACTCTTTTGCGGGAGTACAGTCATTCGTGCCTGCAAGCCTGACACGGCTAAGTAACGCCTCGGGCTTTTTATCGGGTGGATGATAAAGAACTGCAGGGCTGGAAAGGAGGCATCCTAGGGCCACGGGACTGAGACCCGACACGACCCATTCTTTAGGCAGCTCCTCACTATCTTCGGTCGGGCGGATGGAAACATAGCCTCCCATCTTCCCGTCCTGCCCAGCTTGATGATACACCACATGAGCCCATAAATCGTCGGCGTTCGTGGTTGGGGGCCGGTGATGGTTTCCCCACGGGCAATGCCTAATTAACTCGTCGGCATCTCCTTCGTTTCCCCTTTTCCCCGAGGATCCCATCCTCGTCGCCATGTGCAACCTAACTATGGGTGGTTGAGCCCAATCCACTTGAGTAGGTCGGGGACAAAAAGGTTCGGGCCTTTCCTCCTTCTTCTGTCTCTCCCTCCGTTGACAGAAACACACCGGGGAGGCAGTGAGATAAGAAAATCGCTTTACTCACTATTTCAGGCAACAATCTCGTACAGCTGTATCAGGAATCTAGTTCGCCGATTCCTCGGGAGCTCTTGAGCATATTCATGTGGTATACCAAATCGTGATGGGGCCGTCCAGGTTTTCGCGGATGCAGGACCTCCGGCGAGGTATATCAGTCCTCTCCGATATTACACGGGTCCCCCCCGTTGTTTTGGCGCGCTCCCCTTTTAACCGGGCAACGTCTGCCCGCCCCCTGCCAATCAGCATGAGCGGGAATGCTGCTAACCGCGCCCATCACTCCTCCTCCCCATGCTATGAGCACGGCTTGCTGTCACATTGGCTGTTTGGTCATATCTTTCTCATTTCTTTACCACAGTATATACACATATGCATATATATATGCACATATATACACATATACTCATGCATAAAAACACAGAATTAATGCCCTTTAATATCAAACCAGGGTCTTTTGCTTAATAAGCAAAATAATTACAACGCTGTGGCCACCACTGAGATGTGAAAAGCCAGACCTGCCCATTGCTGCTGAAAATCTTCGTTGCAATGGACTGGTCTGCTCAGCAGAAACCTGGGGGTATAGGGAGGTCTGAAGAATCAACAGGAACAGGCCCCACCAATGTGTACCAGACACAAATGCACATGTGCTCAACCAAAGGCAGAAAAGGTTCTGCAAATCAAATCCTTCCTTCCTTCTGCTTTAAGTGCTCTATCTTATGATGATCTGCTAAAAGATCCCTGATAAAGAAACCAATAAGATCTCTTAAAAATCATGCTGAGCCACTGCTCGATTTAAATGGTAAAATGCTGGGTGCTCTACTTGATGCCACGTAAGGACTGCTGTTTGCTACTATAGGGCAATCCAAGCATAACGGCCAAGCCAAGCCAACAACAGCACCACAATCGAGACAGTCCTGCAAAACTCTGATTTTTATGCAACTAGTATTGCTTGTCAAAAACTCACAGCACACTGGACTACAATGCTTGGGATGTTGAAAAAAACAGGTCTGCCTACTAAATGCCCTGTATTTTAACCAGGTCCATGTGACATTAAGCCATTTTAAGGTAGGGTCTTATGAACTGTCATAAATAAAAACTCATGCTGTGCACGCAGTCAACATCTGGGCGTTCCAGCCCTGCAGTGACATAAAATATTGGTGCAAAAATCTTGTTATTTTGATTGTGAATATTGTACCCAGCTTGCTGATCTAGCCAGGGACCCTGCAAAACACAACACAACTCAGGGCTGGAAAAATAAGAATTGACACCAGGAAGCCTCAGACTCCACAAGACATTCACTTCCTTTGGCACGAAAAATAGTGTGACATTATCACTGGCTTCTACAGATTTTCTTGGATCTTAGGAACAAGTAATTCCAATGGTGGAGAGAGAAAAAGGACAGCACATCAAACATCTTTACCCACCTCTTAAGACTGATTTTTGGAAATGCTCTTCTATTTTGCAAGCACAATCAAGTAGTTAGAGATCTTGATAATATCATTTGTTTTATCTTCAACGCACATCTTCAGGAATAAAATGTCAGGGACTTATTTTTGGCACATACAAAACCGAAGCTGGGTATTGGCATCTTTGAATTGTAGAGATGCAGCCCTCTAAGCATCTTGCTCAAATCAGCATACATGACCCAGTGGTAAATCCTCTCTCACCTTTACTGATTACAGCACTGATTCAGACCTATTTGTACTAATCGTTGGTATTAGAGGAACCCTTTTTTAGTAGCTCTGACTGAGGCCAGGGCCCCCCGGTGCTAAGTGCTGTACAACAAAGACCCAGTTTTGAATAGCCTAAAATCATAGTAGGCAGACAAACCAAAGGTAGAAGAAACAGAAAACAGTTTAGTCCCATTTTCAAAATGGAAAACTACCAGACCATAAATGAGGTGAGGTGTCCAAGATCAGAACTTTACAGCAGATCTAGGAATTTTAACTTCCTTGTCATCACTGCTACTGTGAATGTGGTCAGTAAGAGGCAGCCATCTCTCTAATGGTCGCTGAGGGTGCTCAGCACTTTGCAAGAATGTGCCCTTAGAGCATTACTTCCTTGAGCCTGAGTCTGTTTCCTTCCTTGTTTACAAAGTACAGGTTGTCGAACATGAGAACAATGAGGGCTGGCCGGAAAACTGTCACACGCCCACCACCCCCCAGTGAAATACAGAGTAATTCCTATGAAACCTTTTTACTCTTAAACTAACTCCTCAAAGAATGAAGACACTGTTAATTACAGCCCTTACTGTTCCCTTCCTCAGGCTTTTACTTGTGGGGCCAGGTCCCCAGCTGGTATAAAGCAATGCTTCACTCTTGAGGTCAATAAAGCTGCACTCAAGTGCTCAGACAGAGAATCAGGTAAGCCAGCCCTATGGTTTTTACAAAAAACTTGTTTGACACAGATTTCAGATCAAAACCACCCACTGGAGGAGAGAAATCCTTTAACTAAGGCAGAGGTTTTGTGCCCTCCAGAACAAAAAGCCGAACCACTACTGCACTGGTACCTCCCAATCTTATCCAGAGTGAACCTCCCTTGTGCAACAGAAAGCACGAGCTGTTCATCTGGTCCGTGAAGAGCAGAGTTGTGTAAGTAACTGATGTTTTCAGTTCACCGGCAATTCCCACATGCACCTTATTTCATTTTTAATTCTTTCAGGTCTGTCTTCAGTGCATTTATATCATCTTTTTATATTTAAAAAATGTCAAAGGAAAATTCTAAATGAGCAGTTGTTTTAAAAGGAAGATTTAAATAATTTGTTTCAAGCGTCAGATGAAACATTCAGATGCACTTGTATTTCCCCCTCAATGTAAACAATTCGATAAAATGATACAAATTTGCCATATGTGTTACTAAATTCCTTCCCCCACCTTTTTTTGTTCTCTAAAATCTTTTGGCCACAGTATTTCAGCCCAAGCTCCAGCGATGGCTTTTCCATGCCTCTGTCAGATCAGTCTGTACAGTAATGATCCTCTAGCACATCAGGTCTGTACTAACCACTTCCACCTTACCTTGCCCCACTGACATCCACGCCAACCATTAGCTGTCCATTCAGGGAAAGAATCTCATCTCTCAGTCGCACTTTCCCACATCTCCCCGCTGGGCTGTTTTTCTTTAAATCAGTTACCCAGATACATCCCACATCCAACACAGGGCCTTTATGCCCCTTCCTCTTTTTTCCTCCTCTCCGTTTCTCTCCATAGTCTCCAAAAGCAGGAAAAAACTTAACCCGAGTGCCTCAGCCTTCTCCAGCTCCTTGGTCAGGTGTACAGTGCAGATTTCCATGTCTAAAGTGCTGGGACTGCCATGCTGCAGTTTGCTCTCATCCACAGAAAAATTCAACTGAATATACTCTCTCAGCTTCTGAATGGCAGAATGACACAGCCTCTGCTCTGACCCTTCCACCTCTTCCCGCAGGTTGTTTTGCAGCCACTGATACAGGAGGGGGAGAAAGAGCAGAGCATTTTCTTGAGTGATGGGCATTGTGGTTACCCAAAGATCCCATCATGTGAAGAACTGCTTCCTGGGTTCACTGTCCAGGTCTTCGCTCACCCTCCTTTCACAATCCAGGGAGTACCTTGCTCCATGCAGAGCCATGCTCAAAGAGAACCGCGCACGGGGACCCAAAGCTCAGGTCAAGCTCCGTTTAACTGTTCAGTCTGGAAAACGAGAACCGAGCACTTTCACGACAACACTGAAACAGCTGCTGTGCAGACCTCAGCAACAGGAGGAAGGAAGTGTCAGTGACCTCTTGTTTGGCCGTTCCTACAGCTGTCCAAGCACCGTTTACACTGGAATCCAGGGCTCTGCAGGGAATTGTGCCATTTCATCACCGCACTCTCCAACACCTGCTTGCCCTACAAGGAAAAAACAGCACAGTTAAAATGCTGGCCACGGCCCTGCCAAAGTACTGCTCACAGCTGTTGCATTTATTAGCCACAAAAGGCAGATTTTCTACGCTTGTTGTTTGTTTCTTTAAGCCAATTTCACATCCATTTTGCTTTCCCTTTCTTTTCCCTTGACGGGTCCCAGAAAAAGAAGATCTGAGATTCCCTCCACCAGAACTTGAAAACAAACAAAAAACCCTATTATTTACTTCTCTACCACTTGGGGGCACCAACTACCCTTTTCAGCAAGAGAATAAAAGGGCATCTGTATACAACCAGACCAGCCAATGGAGACAGAGATCTTATGAACTACAAGACACTTCATCTTTGAATACTGACTAATACAGCAGATCAGACGCAGGCGTTAAAACAGAGGACTCCTGAAGAACAGACCCTTGCAAACAAATAACTTTGCTGGCCCTTGGCTGGAGGTGCTCAAGGGTAAACATGGAGAACAGGCCTTGAATTCTGTTCTCAACCTTGCCTCTGTCTTTGTCAGTGGCCTCATTAACCTTTGGGTTAACCCATTAACCTTGGGGGTCGGGCTAGAAGATGGGGGTCGGGCTAGAAGATCTATTAGGTCCCTTCCGACCCTAAAACTAAAAAAAATAAAACTATGAAACCTTCCGTGCCTCAGTTTACCTGACTATAAAACTCACCCATTCCTCAAGCTAGTGGAAGATTCAAATGGGCAGAAATGGTGTTTTTGATCCTGTGGAGCCTCAAATCCCAAGTACAACATTTGCTCATAGTAGGCAACTTCCTCAAAGGAGCTTTTAAAGTAGTGTCAAGAAACTCTAAGAGGCCAATATAAGGTGAGTGATCAGAGATACACCTACAATGGCTTTAGAGCTAAATAACCAAATTACTTTCAATAACCATACACAGTTTACTTAGATTAACAGGTGATAGGAAAGGTCGGGCTGAATAATCTAAGAGTCTCTTCTGCCTTAAAATCTATAAATATCTAATTATTCTCATCCTCAATGAATTAATGTTGATAGTATGCTCAAAGCAGCAAGCATCACCCACTGGCAAATAAGTGTGTGTCTGTGCGTTGCAGGTCCAGTATACCATCCACAGCTGATAAGGACCATTATAGTCCCAACTATGGTGATTTGATTCTTTAGCCCAAACTGTAGCAGCACATGCTGTTATCTCTGGAAGTCCTCAGATCAATCCCCTGCCTGCCTGCAACCAGCAGCAGACTGGACTCCTCATCCAGCATACCCCAACGGGGTTCTTAACATGCACAGGAGTCCACCCTTATAAAGACCATTGTAAGAGTGGGGCCATGGAAGGCACCTAGAAAGTCCAGTCCTTTGAAGGTACAATTAGCACTATGATTATTTTGAAAAAAAATCTTTGGCTTGGGGGAAAAAGGACTCTGGTCCGTACAAACAGGAAATCGCGTTGCCTTCAGATGAAATAAACAGCCCTGCCATGAAGGACAAAAAACAGCTCCATCCACATCAATGTCAGGACTTGGTGTATAAATCAAAAACATCAAACCTGGTGAGAACAGCAGTTAAGGCCACCCTATATAGAGAAGAACAAAAATAGAAAGGTGATAAATTGGGTGGGCAATTTCTCTTCAGAAAAAAATAGATTTGCCTGATAAAAATGGCAAACACCACACCGAGCTGGAATGGAGTTCTGTACTTCATTTCTATTGCAACATATATGGGATGAATTTGAGAGAATGCTCTAAAATTATCATCTCCCTGCATTCACTTTTACACAAGATGGGTTTTCCAAAAACAGCCTCTTAATCTCTCACATACAGTATAAGATGTCATGCCTTTATTTTCGTGCAGAACAAACTGAGCCAGTGCTGCTGGGAACAAGGAGTTCACGCCACATCCAATAACAGAATGACAGAGCTCCTACTTTGGGGGACGTTGTTCTCCCTGCAGGGCCCTGATGGTACCACTAAGAATTCCTAGGGCTCCTGATGTCCACCCACTCTGGCTGGGGGGTTAAACCCCCAACCTGACTCTAATGCACAGGCAGCTTTGCTAGCAAGTTTCTATTTACCTTTTTAAAAGTGAATCAGTTAAAATTCTGAAGCTGCACTATCTGCAGTTCCAATATGGGCTGACAATATGGGAAAGCCACAAAACTTCACACATGGGACACAAGGCATGTACATACCCTGATATACAACATGGTATACAATGAAATACGCAGTCTCATGTTAATACTATCTTGCCAAGGCAACGTGACCATGCAGACAACTGGGTCAACTGATGCAGCTACGCAGCCATTTTTAAGCTGTGTGTTTAGAATATCATCCCAAGCTTACCCATTTTCTGACACTATCACACATCTCTTACTGCAGGACACCACAAGCTGTACAGGTAGCAAGTCATACAGAATCCCTTCTCCTTCCCCAAAAGGGCCTTAGCCATCAGACGCTCTTTGAAGACTGACTGGGAGCATTTCCATCACCACTCTTTCAAAAGATGTAAGTTGGGGTGAAGGGGGACTAATGAGATCTCTGCAGCTGGAGGCTCCTGTCAGGGAGATGCCAAAATGAAAACACTCAAAACTAACCAGGCATCAGTCCTTTCTGGCTAGTGCAACCCATGATTTGTGTAGCTCTTCCTCCCTGCACCACAGAGGTAGTGATCACTTTTCACTGCTATAATTTCCAGTCCCTGGGCTGACTTCCTGCCTTGAAATTTTTCTGACAAGGAGTGCAACAGCACTGGGTGAATCTAACCAGAAACAAATCATGTTAAATGTTCTCTCAAAGTCTGAAACACCCTCCCACATTCAGAAAGTGAATTCTTACTAGATGAGAGACGATGTTCTTCCATTTCCAAGTAAGCCATCAAATAAGCGGAGGCATACAACTCTGTACAAATACCACACATTTCTCACTCCATGAGCATCTGACCTCTTTGGCTCCATAGGTTAATATGAGTTAATGACATACATGGAGGAAGGGATGGTTAATTGTTTTGCTGGCCTTCCCAGACTAGCTGAACGGTGAGAAGAATGGGCACAATTAGAGAGCTATATAGGAGGAAAATAATACAAAAATATTTCTTTAGATGACTTGAGGGTAAGACTTTATCAAAAAGGCCCCATAGTGTATTTAGATATCCGGAACACGCATCACTTTTGTTTCTTTTTCTGACAAATTGAGGTTTTCCTTCCTAGGCTGCCCTTCTCAAAAGAAATATGCAATGAACTCAAGACCACTTCCTTGTATGTGGAAAGAGAAATAGAAAAAGGTCATAAAAATGTCCTGATACTGATTTTAAAGGGCTGATTTCATGTGACCCCTTTGAAAACAATGGTTAGAAGTAACCTCTCAGAGGCATGGAAGCCTAGCCCATACTTCCAGAAAACATACATTCAGTTATTTAAAAATTCATTTTTATTCCCTGTGTAGCATCAGATTAAAGTTATTTTTAAGTTATGTCTTTCCAAATTTTGTTGAAATGAACCCAGTATTGGTTAGAGGCATTCCATTCTCATTTCAAATTGAATTCTTGTTCCCTCTACTTTGACTCTTTGGTTGGGACTAAATAGGAAAAAAATGATTCTGAACAAAACAAAAAAAAAGTCTTACTCTCAGAAGGCATCACATGAAGTCTAATTATTGGAGGCTTTGCTAATAGACATAGCAATTCAGCACCAGAGTAATTCAAAGGACTAGTGAGAGATTACAGGAAAGGTCCTAATGAGATTGCTGGAGAATCTGAAATTTAGTCTCAACATGAGTAAGATGTAGAGCAGGGGAATATTCACCAACACTAAAGGCATTAGATTTACCACAGAAATTAGAGAGATCTATTTAATTCACCTAGGTTCAAAACTTAATGAAGTCAATGGCATTTTCTGCTGACATTAGATCAGACTCTTAATCTAAGATGCTGCAAATTCGTTCTCCTCAGTACACTCTCCAGTGCCTTTAGTTAATATAAGTACTGAAAGAAAACAGACAAAAGAAAAAAAAACAAAGTCAGACCTGTGCAAGCTCCAAACTCCTTAAATCAACTGCAGTAATCGCCAGGATGTTTATAAAATCAGCCCAAGCAAACTCTGAGAATTCAAAATAGTTCAAACAGAGGACACAGAACTATCCAAGCAGGTTAAGGGGTGGGGGTGGGGGGAGGAAGACAATGCAGAAAATTTGGCAAAATAAACCAAGCAGCAGGTAGAGTAATTCAGATGTACATTTGAAATGGTTAGGGAAGATGCACAAGAGCAGGACAAGAAAGCATGCAAGGGTCTACCTACTGTAGGTGCTTAGATGGAACAACATGCGAGTATCTGACTTTTATTACAAAACTTATTTTCCAAATATGCCTGTGAGGTACGGACATATGATTATCCCCACTTTTGCAGACGGGGAAGTGAAGTACAGAGAATAGAGATGACCTGCCCAAGGTCTCACAGAAGTATCTGACAGAGCAGGGAACGAGACTCAGGTTGCCCCAAGTTGCCTCTCCACTAGGAAGTTTTACCAGTAACATTTCTGTTGGCCTACAACTGCCTGAACAGAACTACTGTGGTCCATATACACTTTATTGGTGCAACACATCTTCAAAATAAGTGGGTGTGTTGATAATAAGGGTAGCCTATGCACCACAGCCCTTGCACAACACCTGCCCTGTCAGCACTTCTGCAAGGGAAGCGGGAGCTGGGGTCACGTTCCCATAACTCACTATGTCCTGTCTTCTCTTTTGGGACTTTTTTTTTTCATTAATTCCATGGAGCCCAGAGGGAAACATCATTTACTCTTTCTAGTTCTAGCTTTTTTAATCTCTCTGCCATTTCACTCTTAGAAATACAGGGGTTTAACAACAGGTCAGCGGCATACTGTCTGTTTTAGAAACAGTATGTGAAGCCTTCTGTAGTTGGAGAACTTCAACTATTCCCACAGCAACAGTGGAAACAGCCCCATTCAGGAGGACTAGATGCTATGGAGAGACAATGAAAGACACAGGTATTCACAGCAGAGCAGTATTCTGAACCAAACAGTGCAATCAGATTGCGATGCAAATCTGGCATGACCAGCAGTAGCCACAAAACTGTTGGGTTTATTCCTGGAATTGTACGCAGAGCTCACCCAGCCTCCCACCACCAAAATGAAAGCGGCTTTGACAGAGACAAGTGAGTGGCAACTACACTCTGGAAAACTTGTGACACTGGATTGGTACCAGGCAACGAGCAATCAGCGTGGTGCTCACAAATCTACTGCATGTGCAGTCCTCAAGGTGTGTGGGACCATTAAGTACATCCTGTTGCACCTGAGTGAAACTGTGAGCAACAGGAAGGGACTAGTGACATTTGAAGCATTCAGGCTTCAAACAGTGATGTAATAATAGATGGGACACGCATCCAGCACTGGGGTATCCCACCCTAATAAGTGGGCCAAACTTGGCCTGTCTACAAGTACATAAGCACAGAGGAGCACTTTTCTTTTGGGATGTGAGCGGTGGTGGACCACTGCAAACATTTCCCTGGTATTAACATGGGGTGGTAAGGGAAGAGACATCTTCAGGAATAGAAAACCTGTTGAAAAACTATGCACAAGACATTTTTGCAGCACATTCACATTGTTGGGAGTGCAAGTGATACTCCTAGACCAGGCCTACTTACTCCTTCCATCTCTGTCTTACGAAGGGGCACCACGCAGCTGGAGAGCATCATGGCTAAGGACAGACATTACACAGAAACCGATTTAAGTAATCAGCAACTGGTTTAAACCTGTAGCAGAGCATAAGTTCAGTGCAGATAAACCAGTTTCAAAATGGCTGAAACTGGTTTAAGATAAACCTGGTTGAATGTAGTATCATATGTAATTAATCTGGGTCAAACTGGTTTATGCAATGTATTTCCCAGACCCCTTCCAGGTTTAAGTTAAACCCCAATCCCCCAGCATCCCAGATGTGTTGCAGCCCTGGGCTGGGCTGCCTGTTCCAGAGAACAGGGCTGGCCCTGCCCCCCTGCTCCCTAGCCAGACCTCGGTGGAGACTACAGGCACAGCAGTGTCTGCCTGATTTCCCCCTGCCACATCCCTCCTCACTGCTGAAGCAAGGATCCCCTGTATTTCTCCCATTTCCCACAGCCTGGACCTCAGCCCCACAGACCTAGCCAGCATGTGGTATGCTAGCTAACGCTGAGAGGTGTATGTGTATGTGCGCGTGTGCACATGGGCAACTGGTGCTGCCTTAGTTAGGGTGGGCATGTGTCCCCTCTGCGACCAGTCCTGCTGACCAAAGGGAGGGTCCCCCATGGGTGATCCTACAGTCTAGGGTGGGGGGGAGGGGGGGGGTCCCCTACAGATGATCCCGTTGACCACGAGACATCCCCTGTAGGCAATCCTGCAGTCCCAGAAGTGGCTGCAGCCACTCCCCAAAGCAGCTGCAGCGAGCACACCAATCGGTTGGCGCTTGCAGGGGGGGCACCAGCATTCCCACCTGCCCCCCCGCCCATTGCCTAAGCAGCAAGCACAGCCATCAGTGGGTACAGCGGAGCTATCAGGGGTGCACATGCACCCCCTATGCATTGCCACTGTGTGTGTGCATACCCAATTTCACTGGGACAGGCAGACAGAACAGTGTCCACTTAGGCCTTTTTGGAGTTCATCAACAGGTCAGTTGGTAATATCCCTCCCTTCCTTGGAAAAAGCTGTTTAAAAAGAGCTTGAACTAATGAGAGAGGCTTTTGTTTTGTTGATGGGTTGATAAATACTGTTATCAGCTCCCTGCTGGTCCACCCACCTGTCAGGTTTGCAGACAGTATGAAGAAGCAGGGAAGAGGAAGATTGAGAAGCTCAGTATCATCAACAGATGCATATACTGCACACCCCCCTGTGCCTCAGAGTGCTAGCCAAGGGCTAGGGTCTGGCAACACTCCCACCCCTTGAGCAGTGAGTGGGGAAAAGCCTGGGACAGTGTAGACAGGGTTGGGGTTTACACCCCTCCCTAATCAGAGTGTCCTGCCAGGGCCTCGCCATAGCCCCCTCAGCTCAGCACTTTAGAAAGGAAGGGAGGGCTGCTCTGGCACCCCCCGGCTTCTAGCCTGAGCCACTGCAGGCATGTGCCTGCATTTCTTCAGTCCAGAGGGAATATCTGTCCAGTTGTAAACTGGTTCAACCTAGGCTGGTTAGACTAACCTTCAAAGATTGAATCAATTCAGGCTCAGGCTTTTTGAATATCTGTCCCTAGCCCATGAGTAGACTTAACTTTTTCTGAGTAGCTGCAGGATGATTATTGAGTGTGCATTTGGTAGAGTAAGAGAACACTGGGGTTGCCTCCTAATTGGGCTAGATTTCCTTGAGCCAAATATTCCCATGGTTAATGCACCATAGTTTCTGTCAAGCAAAAGAAGAAACTTAAAATCACAGATTTTCTCTTTTAAAAGAGAAAAATGCAGGAAACCACATATTTCCTCTTGCAGGCTGGCAGAGTTCCAGTCTACAAGTGGCTGCTTGGGACTGAAAGGAGCAAAATGCAGGGTTGCAAGGGGCACCACATGTATGTGCGTGTGCACACATGCACGTGGCAGCCAGGCAGGGTGGTGGAGAACAGCTTCCATATCTCCCTCCAGGTAAGTCTATGGGGGTGGGGGGCACACAGGCAATGTGGGGGGGATATATGCCCCCCAAGATTTCTGCACCCACAGAGGGGCATGGGTCTGCATCTTGATAGGACCAGCTCTGATCAGGAGCTGCCTCCATGGCCCAGCAGATGGGACCCTGTGCAGGAGGAAATGCCACACTGCCACCAACATGAGGTGCCCCCTGCCCACCCAACAGCAGTAGGGGGCACTATTTCATGCCACTGCTGCTGCTGCACTTCACCTTGGCAGCCCTGGACTGTGGAGGTGATGCCGGTCCAGAGCTGATCTGACCCAGCTACATCCCCATGCCCCACTGTAGGCAGAGAAATCCGGGCGGCAGCACATGCCATCCTCACCCCATCACCTGTGCCCGCCCCCTGACACTTCTTCATACACTCAACCGCTTCTTCACACACTAAGCAGCTGGGGCCCAGAGGCACGGGACAGGGGGTTGGGAGTGAGAGGCACTGGCAAGGCCAGGGGGCTGTGGGTTGGGAAGCGAGGGGCACCAGTAGGGCTGGGGGGGCTGATGCTTGGGAGTAAGGGGCAATAGCATGGGCAGGGCATTAGCATATCAAGGCTGCTCAGCACCACAAAGCAGTGGCCAGGGGGGAGGGGGGAGGACAGCTGCAGCTGGACCTGCACGCTGGTGAGTGAAGGGGGCAGAGGGAGCTCTGATTTTCTATGATAAAAAAACCAAAATCAAATACCAAAAGACATAGGTATTTAAAATTAATTTTATTATAAATGATTGAAGCACTGGTAGGCTTCCAAATTACTTTGAAATTGTAAATATATCAATACAGGCAGTCCTCGACTTACAACGTTTTGAGTTACAACATTTCACACTTACAACGTTTATAAATTGACACCCTGTTTCAACTTTACAATGCCAGTTTCGACTTGCAACGCTTAATCCGATGCGATGCCATGCCAGCAAACAAGTTTGCTGCATTGCTCATCTCCCTGGAGAACATCTGTCCAAACTTCCTTGGATACTTCCTTTAAGAAAGCAGACAAGACTCCCTAAAAACTTGCAGCCAAGACTCCTGAGAAGACTCCAGCCACAAACCCTTCAAAAAGTCCAAACAAGAGCCCTTCAAAAAGATCAGCCAAGTCACCTCAAGGAAGTCCTTCCAAATCAATACGATTGCTATTTACAATATAAACACATTAATGTAGCTATATTACTCATCTATAATTGATTGAGTACAAAATTCTGGGGTATTTTTGGTGAAAATAGGGTATTGGGCCTTGGTTCAGGAACCAATCCCCCATTTATGACATTGTTTCTTATGAGAAAATTCAACTTAAGACGCGGTTTTCAGGAACCAATTGTGTCCTAAGTTCGAGGACTGCCTGTAAAACATTGTGTTCAATGGATACACACACAGTGACATTTCATTTTAATCATGGAAGAATGCAGATCTGGGGAGTTTTAATCAGAGAATTTGTGATTTTTAAATAGAGAAAACCAGGATTCCTGATGTTGTAGTATATGCTCATGCAAAAGCTGACCTTCAGACAATTGTTGATGTCTTTACTGAAGCATACAAGAAAGTGGGACTGATGCTGAACATTCAGAAGACTAAGGCCCTCCACCAACAAGCTTCTAATGAACAGTCCCCAGGTCTGATAATCGAGATCTATGGTGAGACTCTGGAGAACTCTGAGTATTTCCCGTACCTTGGAAGCCAACTCTTACAGAAGTACCATCAACACTGCCTGTGGAAGATCCTTCGAATCCAGTGTGAAGACTGATGTACCAACATTAGCATCCTTCTGCAAGCAAACACCATGAGCACTGAGGTGATGATTATCCAACATCAATTTCATTAGGCAGGCCATGTCATCTAGCTGTCCAACTCTAGACTCCTGAATCAAGTTTTATTCTCCCAGCTCAGTCAAGGCATATGCTCAAAATGAGGGTAAAGCAAGTGCTTTAGGGACATCCTCAAATGCAACATTGATGTCAGCTTGTGGGAGACTATCGCCATGACTGCCCCAAATGGAGGAAGAGTCTGCTGCAGGGATCTCAGTACTTTGAAACTTCATGACAACAACAGGAGACAGAAAAGCGGGAGCAGCAGAAAGTATGTTGTGGACCAAATCAAGAATCCAGCACCACCCACCCCACATGGAAACACAAGTCCGAGCTGCAGTAGAGTCTGTTGATCCTGGATAGGCCTCATGAATTTTCACACCATGAAAACTTTATTGAGCAGTAATAACCAGAAATGCTTCCAAAAACCATGCAAAGCCAGTAGAGTGGCAAGGTGCTGACTTCTGTATTAATCACAGGGCAGTGTACATATTTGTAGAAATTCTCCTTATTTCACACTAAAACTGAGTGGAAGGTATATGTGCTTTTCCCTGATGCCAAAAGTCAGTTGAGTAAAGAGACTGATGTCTAGGCCAGGCTTGAGAAGACAGAATTGATTTGGCCAGTGGTGCTCAACTTTTTTGGCCAATGGGTCAGATGGGCAGTGCCCAGGCTGCCCACATGTTGGATCCAGCTGGTGGTCCCAATCTGGTGTGGGGTGGTCATGGCAGGGCCTTGTCCAGCTATGTGGAGTGGGGCAGAGGGCTCCAACCTGGCTCCATGGGGGTTCAGGAAGGGGGCATGGCTCGTTCAAAATGATAGGCAACTGACTGTCCGAGAGATAGCAGAAGTTGGAATTTCTGTTGGTTCGTGTCATTCAATTCTAACTAGCGATTTGGGATTGAAACAACCAGAAAAACGATCAGAAAAGTGGGTGTCTGACTCTTGGATGCTTCACCACAACAACGTGCCTGCCCACTCAGCACAGCTTGTGGAGCAATTTTTAGGCAAGTTTTAGACAAACACTATATCCCACAAGTGCCACAGCCTCCATATTCGCCTGATATGGCCCCCTGCAACTTTTTTTCTCTTCTCTCAACTAAACAAAACCTTGAAAGGAAGAAGAGTTTGTTATGTGAAAACAAAATCCGACTGAGCAGCTTTTAGCAATTCCACAAATCGCTTATCAGAGGTGCTTCCAACAATGGCAGAAATGTTGGGAGAAGTGTGTGGCTGCAAAAGGAGCATACTGTTTCAGATTAAGCTGAAACCCCTGTAAATAACATATTTTGTTTCCTACAGCATCAGTCTCAATACTTTTTGAACAGACCTCGTATACACACACACACACACACACACACACACATATATATATATATATATATAGTCTCTATTGCATATTTTATACTTTTATCCATAAAAATAATATTGCCTGAATGATATGTATTGGGTTTTTGCAAGGATTGTTTTAAATTTTCCATGTATTCTGTCTGAATGCTCAAGTATTGGTTTCAGGGTATTTATTTCCTGTTCGCAATGCATTGATTTATGTTGCTAGAAATTCTGTCTTCCTGCCCTGCCAAAGCATATAGTGGGGATGGTTTTGAGATTGCTTGTAGAATTTTCTCTCTCTCTTTTTGCCTATGGCTCCCAGTGCTCATTGTTAAAACAAAGCCACCTATTTCAACAGGTGCTCCCTGTTTGTTTGTAGCCACCATTTTAAGAGATGGGAACACACAGGTAACTTTCCTTTTTCTTTTTTTTTTTGTGGTCATTAAACATGAATGAATAAAGCAGCTTGAACTCTCTTCCCCTTCCTCAGTGGATTTCATCTCCAGGCTTTTCAAGTTCAGCTAGATCTGGAAGAGCTCCTAGCTGAGGAAAGCATCCTCTAGGTACCTCATTTCAGTAAGGCTGTCATCAGTGCAGGCATGAATGCTGTGTGCCCCTGGAAGCTGGGGGGGTATGGTGAGCTCCCACAGGCAGGGGTGGCACAGTCGGCAGTGGGAGCATGGCAGTGGTAAAGTTGAGAGCTGCCGCAGGCAGCCGCAGTGCCGTTGGCAGCAGGGGGAGCGCAACCACCTGCAGATGCCACTGGCAGTGGAAGCAGCAGCCAGGGGTGATTGTGGACTGCCCGCAGACACTGCCAGTGGTGTTGGCGGCAGAGGGTGGCAAATGGCAACCGCCCACAGGCACCGCTGGCAGTGCCTTTTCACAGGGGGTGCACCGCCATGCTCAGAGGGTGCACATGCACGTATATGGCACCCCCTACGTGTCACCAATGAATGCAGGTTTCTGGGATTCTTCTCTCCAGATGTCCAGTGTCACTTACAAATTTGTCATGGGATTCCCAATCAGTGACATCTGCATAATAATGTCATCCCTGGGACAGGGAGAACATTATTCAGGCTATCTGTTGACCTCCTTTGCCTTTTGGGTAGGATTGTTGTATTTCTTTCCCCTTCACTCCACATTGCTGCTCATCCCACCTCCTACATCTGCACCGCAATGTGGGAATGTCATGGCTGGGTTGTACTGTCCCTTCCCTTGCAAAGTTCAGGAAATCTAAAACTTCTCTCCTGGACCACACATCTTTGTCATTTTTACCTATATCATGAAGCCATACCTACACATGTTCAAAGGTGGGCGCTTAAGAAGAAAGGTACTTCCAAAACATGCTAAAGATTTTAAAGGGACAGGTAGGCTTCCGGACATGGCAATTCCCAGGCATCAGAGTTCAAAACTGTGACCACAGCAGCTGTTGTGAGAGAGAAGAGCACTGAAGGATAGCTGCTACTGGTTACACTGGTACAGGTAATGGAGAAGCCACAAAAGCACTGTACCAATGGATCCTGCCAGTTCAGGAACCAGCCATATGGGAAGCTGGTTTAAGTTGATGTCAGGGCTTGGAATTGAGAGCAGGCACATTCAGTGATCCACTGCCATAAGGACTATCTGAACTGTAAAACTGAAGGATACTACGCCTAAATCCCAGACTAGTAACCCAAGCACTTGGCCAGCCTCTCTCTTTCTCTCTCATATACGTCACTGAGGCCTTATAGAATCATAGAAAGTTAAGGTTGCAAGGGACCTCAGGTCATCTAATCCAACCCCTGTCAAAGGAGGACCATCCCCAACTTGATCATCCTAGCCAAAGCTTTGTCTAGCCAGGTTTTGAAAACATCCAAGGATGCAGCTTCCACCACCTCTCTGGGTAACCTGTTCCAGTGTTTCACTACTCTTCTTGCGAGAAAATTCTTCCTAATATCCAACCTAAACTTCCCTTGCTGCAACTTGAGACCATTGCTCCTTGTTCTGTCATCTGCCACCCTGAGAACAGTTTAGCTCCATCTTCTTTCGAACCCCTCTTCAGGTAGTTGAAGGCTGCCATTACATCCTACCTCAATCTTCTCTTCTATAGACTAAGTAAGCCCAGTTCCCTCAGTCCTTCTTCATAAGTCATGTCCCCCAGCCCCCTCACCATTTTTGTTGCCCTTTGCTGGACTCTCTCCAATTTGTCCACAACCTTTCTGTAGTGGGGGGGGTCCAAAACTGAAGACAGTGCTCCAGATGTGGCCTCACCAGTGCTGAATAGAGGGGAATAATCACTTCCCTTGACCTATTGGCAACACACCTACCAATGCAGCCCAGTGCAGCCTTCTTGGTAACAAGGGCATATTGCTGGCTCATATTCAGCTTATTGCCCACTGTAACCCCCAGGTCCTTTTCTGCAGAGCTGCTGCCCAACCAGTCAGCCCCCAGCCGGTACTGGTGCTTGGGATTGTTCCGTCCTAAATGCAGGACTTTGCACTCATCCTTGTTGAACCTCAGGAAATTTCTTTGGGCCCAATTCCCCAATTTGTCTGGGACACTCTGAATCCTAGCCCTATCCTCCAGCATATCTACTGTGCCCCCTCCCAGCTTGGTGTCATCTGCAGACTTGCTGAGGGTGCACTCTATGCCATCTTCCAGGTCGCTGATGAAGACATTGAACAAAACCAGCCCCAAGACTGACCCCTGGGGCACTCCACTTGATACCAGCTGCCAATTACACATCAAGCCATTGATTACTACTCTCTGAGCCTGATGATTCAGCCAGTTTTCTATCCATCTTACAGTCCATTCATTCAGCCCATACTTCCTTAGCTTGCCTGCGAGAACGTTGTGGGAGACCCTATCAAAAGCCTTGCCAAAATCAAGGTACACCACATCCCCCGGTCTTCCAGCACCCACAGAGCCAGTCACCTCATCATAGAAGGCAATCAGGTTGGTCAGACATTACCTGGCCCTGGTGAATCCATGTCAACTGTTCCTAATCAACTTGTTCTCCTCCAAGTGCTTAGAAATGGATTCCTTGAGGATCTGCTTCATGGACTGAGGTGAAGCTGATGGGTCTGTAGTTCTCTGGATCCTCCTTCTTCCCTTTCTTAAATATGGGCACTGTGTTTGTCCTTTTCCAATCATCTAGGACCTCTTCTGATTGCCATGAGTTTTCAAAGATGATGGCCGATGGCTCTGCAATCACATCAGCCAACTCCCTCAGCACCCTCAGGTGCATCCCATCCAGCCCTACAGACTTGTACACATCCAGCTTTTCTAAGGAGTCCCTACCCTGTTCTTTCACCACTGAGGATTGCTCACCTCCTCCCCAAACTGTGCTGCCCAGTGCAGTAGACTGGGAGCTGGCCTTGCCTGTGAAGACTAAGGCAAAAAAGGCATCGAGCACTTCAGCCTTTTCTGCATCCTCTGTCACAAGGTTGCCTCCCCTGTTCAGTAAGGGACTCACACTTTCTCTGATCCTCCTCTTGCTACCAACATACTTATAGAAACCCTTATCCCAGGGGCACTAGTAAACACCCAGAACACAGACACCTGATGCAGCAGGATTTCAATCAGCGTAGCTTACCCTGGTTTGAAACTCAGAAAAGCACTACCATGCCCAGTGCAAACAGTGCAATGCCAAGGAACCAACTACACTGATCTAGGTCTTGCCTATACCTAGCAGGAATTGGGGTGCTCTGATTTCCTTGTTTTAATTGTTAAATATTAACCAGACGTTCTAAAATACTGGAGGAGCCACTGCTGTTTTAAGGTTGACACAAGGTCGAACGCTGAGAGCTGTTAGAGATAAATGAGGCTGCCTACCCCGAGAAAAACTAGATTTGCCAAAATGTATTTGCTCTCTGAAAAGTTTTAGCATAAAGGAACTCAATAAAAGGGATAGGACTGATTCTCAACAATGGGGTCAAAGCCAAAACACAGGAGATTTTAACGACAGTCAAACCTGTTCCATTAGCCCTCACCTCCTTTTACACTGAGTCTCATGTTGAAGGACCCAACTGATCTCTATTCGTTTACACCAGTGTTTCTCAACCCATGGTACGCGTACCCCTGGGGGTATACAAGACACAGGCAGGGGGTACGCGGGTGCTGCATTTTGGTCTTTGCCTGCTCGGGCCAGAAGTTCCAGCCGCCACCTCTCCCACCATGTCCAGTGCACCGGGGCTTTCACTCCCCAGCATCAGTGTGCCGGGGATAGGGAGGGAGGCCCTGCGCAGGCTGCTTTGCCCCGGGCTGCAGTGGAACAAGTGGGACTCGTTTCGCGGTGGTGAAACTGGAAGTGCTATGGTGGGACTTCCAGTTTCACTTTTGCCACGTCGATCAGTGGCGGGTACGTAAGGTACCAAAAGGTTGAGAACCACTGTTTTACATGTATCTAGGCCAAGTGAGACAACAAGTGGATCTAAGATTTTGAAAAGGGGAGTGGGTGCAATTGGTGGGGTCATTATCCCATAAACACATCACATATTTTTCTCCAATTAAAAAGAAATTAAATGTTTTAATAATATGCCAGGGGCCTAAAGCAGTATCTATCAGTTTATATTCCAAGCAAAAACAAATATAACTGAGCCTGTGGTGAGCTGACTACCCCCAGCCTGGCCATGGACAAAATTGCTTGTTGTACCTGCATACGAGTCCCCCAGACACTGCACCATGGCCCCAAAGGGCTCCTCACTGCCCTTGCCTCCTCAAATGTCCCCTAATTTCACTCTGCTCCCATGTATCCTCAAACTCAGCCCCACCCCATCATGCTCGCTGCTACTATGCAGAAGGGTCGAAAATGACCCATGCACCTCCAGGACTGCGCAGGTAGGTACTCCACAATCATTTAGGACTTGCAAGTGGGATGCACATGTAGTGCATCCCATGGTCTAAGGAAATGTAGCCCACTGGTCTAAGGAAAATGACATATCTTCTAAACCAGAAAAAAAAACCCCGAATTTATTTCAGAGACCAGCTGTCACTGTGCCACAGCAATCAGTAAAGGAAGTTTGCAACTGTCCTACAGTCCAAAAAATCCAGTGACCCCTTAACCTAATTACCTAATTTTGTATCAAAACAAAAGAAATGCTCAAGAAAGCTGTATGATGGGACACTTATATTTATAAAGCTGACTTTCTCTCTACACAGAAGATGCTAATTTTTATATCGCTCAACAGCTTATACATCTATTACCTCTTAGTGGCCGTGGCTACATGAGCAGTGTTGTTACTGTGCAGTTATTTAGTACTCCCGTAACCAAGTACTAAATGACTGTGCAGTACCCAGCGTTACTGTGCAGTAGCATCTCCACATGGTTTTTTCAGATGCTACTGCACGGTAGCAACAAATTACTGTGCAGTAGCTCGTTACTAGTACACAGCAGCGTCACATCAGTTAGTGCCCCCCAATGCTACTGGGCAGTTGAGTCTTGTGTAGATGCAGCCTGTGGTTCGAATATTATTTTTAAATCCATCCTCTGTAATGGACAGTGTTGACAGATGACTCCAGATACCATAACTGTGCACTACAAGAGTTTAACACTCTGAACCAGCTTCTGATGTGATTTCCACCAGTGTAACAATTTAAATTAATAAACCTCTCCTGATTAAATAAACATTTGTGTGACCAAACTCAGAACTGAGCAAATTTCTAGAAACATTTCCAAGAAAAGTTTTTAAATAGTGCCTCACACACACATATTACACGTGGCATGCCAAAACTATTTAGAGAGACTAGAGTTAGACTTTTAAATCTATATTTAGGCATCTATAAGTGACCTGATTTTCAAAAGTGCTGATCACCAGCAGTTTTCACCAACATCTATCATCTTTATATGAAAATACAATAAATATTAGTCCATGCAACCTCAATACCAGCAATATCATATTTCACATTTGAGTCCTTGCCAAAATACCTCTGAAGAAAAGTAGTAACTAGGCTTAATGTGCCATTTTACAGCTACTCTATAGGAATTGGCTAAATACAGTATTTCTTCTTCAGAAGAGCACTTAAATAAAATACAAGTGATTATACAGGTTTTGTACATCTGCAAGTGATTTTAAAATCTTTAAACTTTTCCCAAGACCTTTCTGTGGGAAAGACCACTGAAAATAATTACTCATGAATCAAGAAAATGCAAATAACATGCAAAACATGGTCCATACCATTTAAGAGTCGTGAAAGCACAATTGCAAACTATAAACATATTATGCTTTCAGTCTAAATTTAAAAGTACATGCATTTAACAAATTCTTAAGATGCATTTCTGATAAATACATAACTCTTGCATACTGAATATATTCAAGTGAAGTAATTTTACAGTGTTACTAGCAAAGTTACACAAAAAGCTGCATTTTCTGTAATCACTGAATTCTGGAATCATTAAAGCTAACACAATTATTTCCAGATGTAACAAGATGGACTTCCACATAAATATTTCCAAAATATATTAAGCTAAACATCTCTGGTCTAATCTGATCATCTGAAAATAATGTACCAGCAATCGCTTATAAGTGTTCACACATACCTGTGACAAGTAAAACATTAAAAAGGGATATCTGAAGAAGAGATTACTTTAATTTATAATTTCATCTCTAGCAGTTCAAACATTTATTTTATCAGTGATGCTTATTTTTTCATTAAGTTGCATTTCCTCTCAATCTGAGTACTTCCATTATAGATAATTCAGTTGTAACTAAAAATTAAGAGATAATTTATCTTGATGTTATAACTCTATGCACCTTTTATGCTACCCAATAGGACTTCTCTCTGACTGAGTGGCACTTGTACACGTGACAGGGGTTTAGTCCTCAGGGTTTTATTCTATGCCCCCTAAACTGAAAGGGTGTTTTTAATTGAAACCCACCATTTCAATTTTTCTATCATGTTATAGCAAGGGGCCTAATCCTTTTTTTTTAATTATTTTTCAGTCGGAGCCAGAGCCTGCCTGTGGCCAGGGGGTGAGCTGCTGGCAGGCCAAAGAGCCCCTGAGCTGCAGGGGGCCCCAGTCCTTCCCCCATGGTGGCAGTGCCCCCCGGGGCCACTCGGGTGGGCTGCTAGCGGGCCAGGTGCTGCGCCAGCTCAGAGGCAGCACCCAGCCCGATCCAACTCTTGCCTGAGCCCACCTGGGGAGCAGCACCCAGCAGGCTTCCAATGGGTGGGCTCAGGGAAGAGTTGGATCAGGACAGCATAGAGGGAAGGATCATGGCCCACCGCAGCTCAAGGGCCACTTGGAGGCAGCTCGCCTCCCCAGCAACAAGAGAGGTGGGCAGGCTCTGCCAAAAAAAAAGGATTGGGTCGTCGCTACTTCTGCCGTCAGCAGGTGGCTGCTGAAGGCAGAAGTGGCGGGGGGCCTGATCCTTTTTCTCTGCAGTCTGCCCACCTCTCCTGTGGCTGTGAGGGCGAGGTGCCAGCTGCAGCGCATTGTTGCAAACTAAATTACATCCAAATCACCTACATCCGGATCATCACTGCAAAACTCATATAAAACCCCCAAAACTGTCACATATGTAATGTGTGACGCCATTAAGCCACACGAATGACATTTTCGTCATGTGTACATCATGACAACCATCACGTTTACAAGCACCCCAAGACAGTAAGAGGCTTTGCAAGGGCACAATCTCCAGCTCCTTCATGAAGCCTTGCTAGCATACAAAGATATCCCATACAAAGCCAACAGCAGGTCTGAGGCCTTAGCAGGCATGTGAATACAAAACAATCACATGGGGTCTTCAGCTGATGTACATCTCTGTCACTTCCTTAAAGTTCATGCAACTATGACAACATGTATCCAGCTGAGAGTCTATCCCAACCAAAGCAATAACACTGCCTGACCAAGAATATTCTGTTGTTTAGTTTTAGTCATAAGTCATGTCATCATGTAGGTTTAGAGACTGAGGCCTTTAGGGGGTCACGCAGTCTGGCCTGCACATAACACAGGCTACAGAATGTCACCCTGTAATTCCTACATCAAATGCCGTAACTTGTGGTTGAATTGGAGAATACTCTTTAGAAATAAATGTACTGTAGTAAACCACATAAAATAACAGACTTAACAGTGCTCATCAGGAGAACACATGTGATAATAGACTAGGCCTCCTTTGGCCCTTGAAGGCAAAGCAGGGCAATGCTCTTTTCTAATTCCTATTTTAAAAAATAATCAAACATTATGGTTTCTTCTGGGGTTTTAAAAACAAAGGATGATCTCTCAGTCAGCAAGGCTGGATGGGGTGCAATATTTTGATGCGAGAGGTAAAAGTAACAAGGATGGAGGTGAGACTGACTGGCCTATAATTACTTGGATCCTCCTTCCTCCCCTTCTTGAAAATAGGGAACACGTTGGCCCTTTACCAGTCCTTCAGGACCTGACCCAAGCACCACGAGCGCTCAAACAGCCGTGCCAGTGGTTCTGCTCTTACAAAAGGTAGGAGTCTCTTTTACAGGTTGGCTGACCTCCTACATCAGGCTTTAAACTAAGTACAACGGGGGACGGGGAAGCAGGAAGTGGAGAGAGTCTAGAACCTACCAACTGCAAGACATGCAGCAGTACACCCCAGGTAAGTACCAAGGGGCCTGTGGGGCATCAGAATAGCGGGGGCATCAAAGGCACCGTTTGGAGGGCTCAGGTGCCTCTATACTAATGCCAGGAGCATGGGGAACAAGCAGGAAGAACTCGCACTTCTGCTTGCAGATAATAACTTCAATTTAGTGGGGCTAACGGAAACCTGGTGGGACCCTACCCATGACTGGGCAGTATGCATTGAGGGCTACAGGCTGTACAGAAGGGGCAGAGTAGGGAGGAAAGGGGGTGGGGTTGCTCTATATGTAAAGGAGCATTATACATCTACCCTAATCAAAATGGGATTAGAGGAGGAGAAAGTTGAGGCATTGTGGGTTAGGATGCATGGAGGTTGAGGGAAAGGGATTGGGGGGGGACTGCTACAGACCACCACACCAAGAGGAAAAGCTAACCTTGGAATTCCTGAGGCAGCTCTCAGAGGCCATGCGGTCTAGGGACGTAGTTGTCATGGGGGACCTAAACTACCCTGACATCTGCTGGGAGGAGCAGTCAGCCAAATCCAACCGTTCACATACATTCTTAACCTGCGTGCAGGACCTTCACCTAACGCAGGAGGTATACGGTCCCACTAGGGGGAATGCCTTACTGGACTTGGTGTTGGCTATGGGGAGGACCTGGCAGGGAAGCTGCAGATTCGTGGTTACCTTGGGGACAGTGACCACCAATCAATCAAATTCACCATACGGCATAGAGTGGGTAAGATAAACTAGTAGGGTGGAAGTGCTTGACTTTAGGAAGGCTAACTTAAGTGTGCTTAGGAATCTAGTCAATGATGCACTGCAGGAGAAGAGTATTGGTGAAATGGGAGTCCAGGAAGGGTGGTCGTTCCTAAAGGAAGCAATCCTTCAGGCACAGAGGGAGACTATCCCAGTATGAGAGAAAAGGGGGAAAGGAGTAAAAAAAATTCCTTGGCTAAACAGGAAAATCTAGGGGAGCCTAAGAGCAAAAAAGGCGGCATGTAGGCAGTGGAAGCCCGGGGAAGCTACTAAGGAGTATACCTACTTGGCCCGCACTTGCAGGGAGGCAGTTAGAAAGGCCAAAGCAAATACAGAGCTGAGGCTGGCAACACAAATTAAAGACAACAAAAAGTCTTTTTTTTAGGCATGTAGGGAGTAAAAGGAAGGCGCTGGGCAGCATAGGACCCCTACTGAACACGGACGAGCAATCAGTGACAGAAAGGGGGGGACAAGGCTGAGCTATTCAATGAGTTTTTTGCCTTGGTGTTCCTGAACAGGGGTCAAGATAAGTCTCCTAATGAGTTCTTAGATGGGCATCAGAGGGACACCAGCCTACCAACTGTCGATGCTGACTTGGTTCAGAGTCACTTGGATGGACTGGATGTGTCCAAGTCAGCAGGCCCGGATGAGCTGCATCCAAGGGTACTGAAGGAATTGGCTAGAGTCATAGCAGAACCACTGGCACGGCTGTTTGAGTGCTCATGGCACTCGGGTCAGGCCCTGGAAGACTGGAAAAAGGCCTATGTGGTACCTATTTTCAAGAAGGGGAGGAAGGAGGATCTGAGTAATTATAGGCCAGTCAGTCTCACCTCCATCCCTGAAAAGATTATGAAGGATCATATCTGTGGGAGTCCAGCGGGAAAAATAATGTGGCAGGGAAACCAGCATGGATTTGTAACGGGTAGATCATGCCTGACCAATCTGGTCTCATTTCAAGGCAGGGTCACAAATTGCTTAGATGCAGGAGTAAAGGTGGATGTCATTTTGTTGGACTTTAGCAAGGCCTTTGATATGGTATCTCATCCTTTTCTCATAAATAAATTAAGAGGCTGTGACATAGATGTTTACACGGTCCGGTGGGTGGTAAATTAGCTTAGCAATCACACCCAGAGAGTGGTAGTAGACAGGTCAGTATTGACCTGGAAGGACGTGGGTAGTGGGGTCCCACAGGGTTCGGTCCTCGGACCTGTACTTTTCAATATCTTCACCAGTGACTTGGATGTGGGTGTGAAGTGTACTCTGTCCAAGTTTGTGGATGATACTAAATTCTGGGGTGAAGTGCACACTCCGGAGGGTAGGAAACGATTGCAGGCAGACCTGGACATTTTAGAAAAGTGGACAGTGCACAACAGGATGCAGTACAACAAGGACAAGTGCAGAGTGCTGCACCTAGGGCACAAAAATATCCAGCACATCTACTGGCTGGGAAGTGACCCTCTCAGCAGCACAGAAGCTGAAAGTGATCTCGGAGTCATAGTGGACTACAAGATGAACATGAGTCATCAGTGTGACAAAATCATCAGCAAAGCTAACCGCACTTCATCATGCATCAGCAGATACATGACAAATAGAACCAAGGAGGTGATACTTCCCCTCTATGTGGCATTGGTCAGACCGCAGTTGGAGTACTGCGTCCAGTTTTGGGTGCCATACTTCAGGAAGGATGTTGATAGACTCAAGAGGGTCCAGAGAAGGGCCACTCGTATGGTTAGGGGCTTACAGGACAAGCCCAATGAGGAAAGACTGAGGGACCTCTTCAGCCTCTGCAAGAGAAGGCTGATCTTGTGGCCAACTACAAATTCATTAGGGGAGTGCAGCAAGGGATCAGAGACACTCTGTTCACCAGGGCGCCTCTTGGGGTAACAAGGAACAATGGTCACAAACTGACAAAGAGCAGATTTAAGCTAGAGATCAGGAAAAACATCTTCACGGTAAGGGTGGCTAAAATTTGGAGTGGGCTTCCGAGGGAGGTGGTGCTCTCCCCTACCTTGGGGGTCTTTAAAAGAAGGCTGGATAGGCATCTGGCTGGGGTCATCTGACCCCAGCGCTCTTTCCTGCCTAGGCAGGGGGTCAACTCGATGATCTGTTGAGGTCCCTTCCAACCCTAGCATCTATGAATCTATGCCTCTAAGCAGATATCTGGGCTGATGAAAGCCCAAGTGTTTCTTGAATAAATGATGAGTATAGGCTGGGCAGAAAGGCAAGCTTAGCTTGTTGGAATGTTAGTGTGCTCATCCACCTGGCATCCATCAGTCCTCTCTATTTCAGGACTGTGGGATCCCCAGCTAACAAGAGCACTGCTTGGTAGTAGTGCACCATCAGGATTCTTTCCTTCAGGCAATCTGTTTGCAACAGTTAGCAGAGTAGGGCTGCAAAGAGAGATTCTCCTCATTCCACACTAAATATTTTTATGGAACACAAAACCCAAGCAAACAGATGCCCCTGTGCCTTGTCACAGCACAAATGGCCCAAATTGCAGCCCTGACAATTTGTAGTAACAGTTTGCTCTGTCTTGCAGCTAGTGTCTGTTTGCTTATGGTGAGAGAGCATTGGCAGCCCAGGACTGGTCACCCTCTCCAGCCACCCCAGGCAGACATTTCTGAGGCTTCAGAGGCCTGAACCTGCAGGACAATGGTCCCAGGCACCTGGCTTCAACACAGGGAGCACATCTGCAGTTGCAGAGCAAGGAACCCCATGGGCTTCCCTGCTCTGCACATCCAGGGAAATTCCCAGGGTGCACATTTGTAGGTGTAGAGAAGGGAATCGGGTTTCCCAACTCCATGCTTGCAGATGCATGACCTAGGTCTGGGCATAGAACCCGGGGCCATTGCTCCACAGGATCAGGCCCCTGAAGCTATGGGAGATGTTGCTGGGGACTCAATAGCCCCCAGCAATGTCTGTCCCCCCATCTATTGGATCATCTGTGCCACATATCCTTTCACTGACACCCTCCATGAAGCTAAGACCACAGTAGTTTCAGCTCCAGTGATCATGTCACAGTAGTTTCCACAGATTCATTTAGTACTTTCAAATCTTTATGGACTAAGCCCATGATACCTGAAAGATTTTTTTTAAAAGGTCATTTAGTCCTGACTCAATACTTCTGCTGCACATGTGCTTAGAGAGATAGAGGCAGGCAGTCTTCCTTCCTGCATTCATTAGCCAAGGCAAGAGAAGAGTATTGAAAGTGAAGCCTTGCCTTTGGGTATTTAAAATATTTAGGTCCCTGAGCCCATGTTCTTATTTGGCAAGAAGAACAAATAAGAACTCACTCATTTGGAATGAATACACATGTAATTTTAATGTGACACACAGTACCCTTATAATATACTTTTACTGGACTTATGGAGACAGGACAGGCACTTTCACATACTAGGGTCTATACACATGTGTTTTGTGCAAGATAAGTCATAGGCCCTCTCTGATATATAGGAAGGGGGAACAAGTATGAATGTAGCAAGCCTTACCCCTCTGTGCACCTCTCAGTCACTGCCTATAGCAGGATGCAGTGATTTAAATCAATTATTTAAATCACCTTGATTAAAAAATAATTATTGACTTAAATCAGATTGAGTCTTCCCAAAGCTAATTTGAAAATGCTGCTCTTATAAATGTTAATTCTATGTTGTAATCAACTAAATTATAGTGACTCTGTTTTAAAAATGATGCCAGAGGTGGAATGTTAATAAAACTGCCCTAGGACAAAGCCAAAAATAATGACAATTACAGGCCTGGTCCTGCAAACACTTCAGCAGGTAAGTAACATCACATGGACAGATGTACTGAAATCCATGGGATTAATCATGTGCTTTAAGCTATGCACATGACTTTGTATTTACAGCAGAACTGTCCAACTCATGGCCAATGAGTGACATGTGACCTCCAAGAAGTCAGTTTACAGTGCCTAGGGTCCCAGTCCAAGCACCACTTCCCCCATTGCTCTCCTGCTGCTGCTGCAATTTCCAGGCCTCCCCTCTCTCTTCCGGCTTCTACTACCTGTGCCGGCCTCTGGGAGTGGGGCATCCAGGAGGGCTGAGAAGGGGACCTAGGGTCCTATGCAATGCAGTGGGGTGGACCCCACATGGGGCTGGAGGCAAGGAGGAAAGGACTGTGCAGCATGGCGAGGGGAATGGAGTGAGCACAGTGCAACTGCAGGAGGCGCATGGCATGGTGTGGTGTGGCATGGCGCAGACTCTCCACCACTCAGAATTTGGACAGCCCTGATTTACAGGACTGGAGGATAAAATTATATTTGTCAAACTCTGATATTTGGTTATCATTTATTCAGTCCAGAAAAAAGTGTATCCACCTGCAGAAATATCCACCACCCATGTACAGCTCTTTTGAACAACATTTGACAGACGGGCTCAGACCATTCAACAAAGCCTCCAGAAACAACACAACTGGAGAGAGGTGAAATGGCTTAGGCTCAAACATAGTAATAAGTTGCCAAATCGGGAGATCAGATCAACATATCACTACACTGTATTTCTCTAAACAAAAAGATCATCTGTTTTTTTATGCTTACTTTACTGTGAGTAACCCTCACACAGGGAATAGAGACCATGGATGCAAACAAGACTGACAATGAGAGAAACAAATATGCTGAAAATTGTAAAATAGGCTGCTTTTTCCAACAGGGAAAGCTCATGAGGACTGGGAAGAAAGTGATGACAATTCAACAGCTAGGAAGGCCAGAACATGATTTAACAATCTTCTTTTCATCAAGTGCAAGATAATGTTCTTTCACCCCTCGATGCATTTTGAGCCCCATGTTATCCCAATCTTGGCAGCTACTGTACAAGCCAATATGGAATGGATTAAAATCGTCAGCTTCATCCAAACAGTTGCAAACATGCTAGCATCGTGCAGTGGGAAAAAGAAGGGCAGAGAGATGCCTCCTATAAACCTGACAGAAGAACTGATAAAAGGATGTCAGCAACACATTTTGAAACTCAAGCTGTACTAAGGGGAAAAGCCAGGCAGCAGAAAGAGGATTTGCTCCCTTTAAATCAAATCCATCCATGGATGACTGGGTTGACCACCTCAAGGCTTAACATCCTTCTTATTGACAGGATTATCCACTCACTCTCAAAGGTTTCACTGACATAAAATAAAATGGCTTCAATTAATGTGGAAAAAAACTTGTTGGAGAAATGAAAGCACCAGAGAAAATCCAGAGGGGAAGGTACTAACTGGAACAGAGACTGAGGTTCAATTCCCTGGTCTATCATGCATTTGGGACACTGGGGAACTTTGGTCTCTCTGTGCTTTGGTATGCCACCCATGAAATAGCAATTGTGCATTCCCGCAGCTTACAAAGGTGCTGGAAGAAAAATATGTCAATGATTTATGTGGCACTCAGACACTAAGTTCAAGGGAGTGAGATAAATTTGATCACAATGGAGTGAACAATCCTGTATTGACAAGGAAAATGACAAGATCCTTCCATGTCTTTCCTTATCCACAGTTCTGCTAAAACATGCAAGACGTGTACCCTGGCTCACTGACTTGGACAGTTCCTTTCAGAATATACAATTATGATTAGAGCCAGGGGCACACTACTACTATACATTTTGAACAACTATTTGAACTGGACAGAACAGCTGGAATTACTCAGAACTTCACCATAGTCACGTGACCGGATTTCCACTTGTTTGCTTGCCACATCTTGATTACTACTAGTGTCATGCTTTGTAGAATTATTTAACCCCTCTTGTATTAGAATGAGAGGCATACATCAGATGGCCACCACTTCCCTGCAGCTCTTTCAGAGGTTAAGTTAGGCAAGGGGTAGCAGGTATTCTTCATTTCCAGCATTTTAAAAACCTCCTTGGGAGGATGCCAACAGCTGCATTCTCAGTGGTTCTTAGAGCATAAGTAGCAGACAAGTTGATTATAGTCAGCCTGGTTTTGTTGCTCTGACTGCACTATGTCAATTGTTGGGTCTCCCTTCTCTCTGGTCTGCAATTTGCAAAATTAAAAGACCTTTTCAAAAGGCCTCTGGAATGAGCAGTGTCCAGTCCTGTCCAGCCACAGGAAAGGTTGCCTCATGCACAGGCACTAAAGAAAGGAGCTAGGAGAGAGAATATTGGATTCTGGAAGACTGATAACAAGAGTGGAACAAACATAAAAAATGGGCACAATTAAAAGGAAGAGAAGAGCCAGAGACCCAAGAGGCATATGGGGTGCAAGCTTAGCTTTGGAGGCATGGAGAAGTGATCCCTGAGAACTAAAATCTCCTCCCTCCAATGAGGAATGAGATCACAAAAAAATAAATTGCAAAGGGACCAACTTTCTTTTCTCTCACCTGAAACAGCATCTCCCTGTCGCCCACAAAGGCTCAGATTGGTATTGGCTGTGGTAAAATGCTGAACAGACGCACAGCAAGCTCAGGCCAAAGACAGGAAATTCTGCAATCATTTACACTGATTCTATTTTCTTAATACTAATGAGAAAACAATATCACCACCACGGTGCTCCTTGGCTTCTCTTTATAAAGGCAAATGTCAAGTTTTATGGGGTAGGTTATGCCAATTTAGAAGTTGAACAGGTTGGTACCTGTCTCTCACGTGTTCATTTTTCTGTCCCATGGCATACCTGTCACTTTATTTTAAAATGTAAAAAGAATTCATTAAAAAGGAATGAAGATATACTTACATGCTTTTGGAGGCCTACATTTTAAGCGTCTTTTATTAGTTGATATTCATTTGCAGAAACCATGTAATTTCCTTTTTAAATGATTTATATGTTACAGTATTTTATTTGCGACAAGAAAATAAAAAGTGTGTGTTTATCTTTAATTGTAAGAAAGCCCAGCATTACAATGAAGTAGAAGCCCTCAAAAACTGGAATGTTCATCTCATGGGAAATCCCAATATTTCAAAATTTGTTTTTGTTCCAAGAAAGCCTGAAAATTTGAAAAATCTAATTTTGTCACAAAATTGAAAGTTCTAAAAATGTGATTAAGAAATCTCAAAATATTTTGCTTTCATGTGTCATTCATTTGGGTTCCTCGGAGCTCTCCAATGGGAGTTGTAGAACGTGGATTGCTCATTCTACCATGCTCTTCCAGGGGAACAGACTCCCTCATTACTCTGCCTCTCAAATAATGCAGCATGGTCATGTGACTCCCAGGCTATACTATGGTGATTCAACCACATGAAAAATAATGACTTATTATGGCAGATAGAGCTCAAACTAGGAGCCAAGTCCACAGAGGAGAATAGGATTATTAAGGCACTGTAGCACATTGAGGTCCCAGGGGTAGCCGTGATACCCCCTGGTGGCTCCGCGACTGTGCCCCATTCTGCCCCTATGGTGCCTTCCCTTCTTGCCTGCCACGTCTTGATGGAATAATAATAATATTAAAAGGGAGGCTGCCCACAGGCCTTCACGTAGGCCCCAATCTAGATGAAGCCCTCACTGAGGTTCCTTGGCACCCTACCAGCCTCTACTGCTCCCAGGCCCCTCATCAGGCCTCTCAGGTCACCTGTGCCCTGCAGGGCACTTAAAAGCCTTAGGAGCTAATTGTGTGGCTCCAATCCTCCCCTACACCACTCCCCAAGCCTCACAGGTGTTATCTTAATGTTGTTCTCTCCTATCTTTGCTCTGGCTAGGCCTTCTAGCACAGGCCCCCTGTGTTGGATCTGGCTTTGAGGCACTAGCTCTGGTTTGGCCCTTTTGGGCACCGGGCCCCTGGCCCCTATCTGGCAGGCCTCAAGGAGACTGCATACCCCTCGGGTACTAACGGGACCTCTGTATACCCTTGCTCTATACCCTTGCAGTGCCCCCTTGCTGGGCTGCTTCTGTCCTTTAAAGGAACAGAGAGCTCTGGCTCTCGTACAGGTACCCAAATTATTGATTACATGAAGGACCACAGAAGTTCTGAGGGATAAAATGGATGGCAAATTGACCAATACACAAATATTTCTCAAACAGCACATTTTAAGAAATATTAAAATTTCTCCCGAGGAAAATGTATGGTAACTACACTTTTTGTGGACCCCTACACAGACAAAACATTCCTGACCAAATGAGTGGCCCAGTGTGCATGCACAAGAGATGATACAGATTGATAAGAAAATTTATTTCAGCATCAGGCTCTCGAGGGTGTACTAAAAAGCAGTAAAGCAGAACAGGATTATTTAAAAGTATAATTTGGCAGAAGATACTTAGATGTACTTAAAAATAGTCAAATTCCCAGGTAATAAGGAAATGAAATCAAGGACTCTTGGTTCCTGTCTGTACCAACCATCCCTCTGGATTCTGCCATTCCACATCACTCCAGCGATGTCTGACTGTGCCACGACCTGAATGTTGCTCAGGGCCTCCTTGCCAGCTCCTGCTATGTTACAAAAGCTTATTTGCACATTTACATTTCAAAACTGCTCATTTTTCATTAAAAATTCATTGTACTTCACAAAAAAAATTAGGACACAAGCAAACTTTTAGTGTCACAAGAGAGGGATAAAAATAAAGCTGACATGCTCCCAAGCAGAAACATAGCCCTCAGAGCAGAGAAACATCATACACCAAAAATGAGGTTCCCGTACATATGATGTGGTAGTTTGTAACTACAGAGTTACAAGAAACACCGGGGTTTCTTTTCCCCCATTCAGGGCAGAGGAGGGACACTGGTCACTGAATGGGCAGCTATTCAATATTCTGTTTTGTCCTTCTGGCCTGACCTTATTCATTGAAGGCTGCACAAACCCCACCCTGACTGCAGAAGTTACGTTCTTCCACAGTCTTCCAACACATCCTCACTGTAATATTTTAGGACTCCACAAAAATTATCTATAGAGACCTACTGAAATTACAGTTTCGTAGATTTTGTGGAAATTGAGAGATCCAGCACTGTCCATTTAAAAAAAACAACAAAACAAAACAAAACTTACTAAAAATAAAATGCTGGCTCCTCTGGGGAGGGTTGCCAGCATGAAGGGGAGCTCAAGATGCCTATTGCCCCCACCCTTTGCTGCTGATTGGCTGAGAGGGCTGCCTGTTGTGAGGCCCTGTCCCACTCCCACTGGCAGTGAGGAGTGGGGCTGTATAACAGACAGCCCTCACAATCGGGCTGTCCACCAGTCAAATTTCTGACCAGCGGAGAAGCCCCAGGAAGCTGTGAAGCACCTCCTGCCTCCTAGCCTGGAAAGTGCAGGGAGGCTCAGAACCCCTCCTTTCCTTCCACCAAACACTGCACTTCTGTCATGTTTAAGAGTGCTGTAAAACGTGCATGGAGTACTTCCGTACACAGCCTAACAGACTTCTACAAAAAAAGTGAGCTCAAAAGCCAAATGCAGTTGGAATGCAACCAGTCATTAAGCAAGGTGACTCAATGTGCCCTTTCTGGGACTACTAAGAACATTTGTACATAGCCCTTAATATGCCATGCTGTTCAATTCATGTGACTCCACAGACACACCCACGCAACATGCTGGAGGCTTCTGTCTCAAATGGTTGGGGTGGGGAGGAACTAGAGAATGAAAACTGAGACCTTCCCTGCTTCAAGCACTTGGTACTGTGCCCTGAAACTTCAAACTTTACATCCAAAAGCTTTGCTCTTTTAATCCCTTCTTTTAACAAGAACAGGCAGAACTCCAGGCAAGCTGCCCTTTTCAACTAGTAAGCTGCGAGCTGAAAACAGGATGCATGCCTTCAAAGTAATAGCTAGTGTGGAATTTACATTCTTCCTTTAGTGGACAATTCCCAACATCCCACCCACCCATACAGGACATGAGTTCCCCGACATCATCCTCCTGCCCCCATCTCACCATCCTCCTTTGTGGATACCATGGTCAGAGTCATCTAGGTAGGAATCAAAACTTACCCTGTTCCAAAGTCTGGAACTTGTTTTATTAAGTCCTAGAGCAGTGCTTTGCGAGTTTGAATTCCAGCAGCAATTTTAAAAGCCTAGAGAGGATTTTCAAGGCCACCGACAGAATCTGGACACTAGATCTCCATTAATTTTAATAGTAAATGAGCATTCAAAGCCACCAAAGGGATTTAGACGTCTCAGTCCTAATGAACTTCATGAACTACTAGGATTAGAAATAAATCCTGTGCATCTTTGGAAAGCCCTGTTTGCTAGTTTTGCAGTAGCATAAACAGTCTTTATTTCCATCCCAGTCAGGAGATAGTGGAAACATCAGGAGATAAAGGAAAAACTTCTTTACTGTCCGAGTCTCCAGAGTCTGAAATAGACTCCCCCCAGAAGTGGTGCAAGCACCTACTATGGATACGTTCAAGAAACATCTGGATGCTCACCTTACTGGTGTGATCTGACCCCAGCTGATTTTCCTGCCCTTTGGGCAGGGAGCTGGACCCAATGATCTCGTAAGATCCCTTCTAGCTGCTAGCAACTATGAAATTAAATCCTGGGATGGTTTGGTAAGTAACTGGGATGGTTTTACCTGCTTATTTCCACACCAACCCGATTTTTCCTGTTTATTTCCACACCAACCCATCTCATTTTATGAAATTAAGTAACTTGGAGCCCAAGATTATAAACCATGCTGTAACCACTCTGCTGACTCGCAGCATATCAAGACATTCAAGTCAGTTTCACACTAAAAACAAGAAAAAGAAAAAACAATATGAAAGCTTCATGCCTTGTTAGCATAAATGGCTTTGTTCACATGATCCACACCAGCCTTTGAACACAGGTGAGCAAAGAGAATACATGGAATCCCCTTTTTCAGGTGTCCCAACCCAAACACCAAATGCCCAGTCTTTAGAGAGCAACCCTGCATCAAGAGTTGACTCTAGCTATCGAGGAAAAGTCAAAGAACAACACCCTCCTGGCTGTAGATCTCCCCAAACAGGGCGGCATCACAAAAGGAACACTAGAAAGATTACTTTAAACAACAGACAGAGCTCTCACACCAGAAACAAAGAACTTGTAGCAATGCTATCTGGTGATTCAGCATGACAATAAAGTTGAAGGTTTAATATTTGTAAATTTTTAAAATCCAAGCAAAGTTGAAATGAGAAGAGCAGAAGAAACCAGTCTAATACGAATTATATGATGAAATTAAAACTTCAGGTTATATTCCACATTAACAGAGTTACACAGTTTATGAAACAGCAGCCTTTCCTGCCCAAGTGCATGGAGGCTGGACCCGATGATCTGTAAGGTCCCTTCCAGCCCCTAGCAACTATGAAAATAAATGTTTTCATCCTCTAATTGTTATTAGATGTCAACTTTGTAAACAAGTTAATAATTCTTTAAAGCAAGATTTACACACATGTATGTCCAAATACATGCCCCCATCCAAGAAGTTATTTCAGCACTCTGTTGCAGGCATCAAAAGCAGGACCCACCTTCCACTTTCAAGATTTTGCAGCTTCCCAGTAAATCTGATATGTGCTTCCCCTAACTTTAAGAAAAGTCTGTATTTTTTTTAATCAGGTCACCACACTAGTCTAGAAGCAACTTCCACAGGGAGTAATCATATTAAATGCAATAGATCTATCTTTGAGCCCTGCTGGGAGTGAAACACTTAGTTATTAATAGGATTTTTAAAAATAATATACATGTGCGTATATTTTACATACGCCTGCAAAATATGAGGATGCCAAAGTGCTGAGAGCATTATTGTAGGAAATCTAATCAGAAGACATAAGTCTGGAAATGGAACCAGTGTTTGTCATTCATATTTTGTCCGAGTGAGTTTCACTCTCCAGCTCCTGGAAAAGAAGTTCTGTCATCTGAAGATGAGTAAAGGTGTCATGCACAAAAAGGCAGTTAATTCTTCTGTTTTAACTGCAATGGGCAGTAGTAGCTGAACATGGCCATATGGAGGCAATCCAGAAGCCTGAGCATTAGAAATAAAAACACTTTGAAGGGATAAATATTAACATTTTATTTATACTTGTGAAAGTATTAACCTTAGTAACTTTGTAAAATGTTAACAACAACAAAAACTTTTTAACAACAGGGTGACATTCTTCGAAAAGATTGCTTCTAATGCTGTCAGGTCATAAAGTCTCTAGAGGATGAGTACAAGTGTTAGCATGACTAACTTTTTCTAAGAAATTTTCTTGGACTTCATTCTGCTCAGCAGGCAAATAAAAATGGCATCCCTAGACCCACTGCCTTTAGACTTACCATCCTCCAAAAAGCCTGTAGGCAGGAAGCTTGCTGTTAAGAAAACCAAAGATCTGGAAAGAAATCAAAGCGACTTCTTGCAGCCTTGGGGATTTGAAGCTCAGTCCGCTCCTACTGCACATAACGTTTTAATGTCAGCTATTCTTTGCATTAGCACTGTTTTTCTGTCCTAGATAAGGGGATGGGAATTAGATCATCCATTTTCTCCATTTTAAACCAGGATGGCTGCTTTCAAGTGAGGACTGGTTTCCTACTTCACGTCACAGAAATCTGACATGTGAGGCTAGAGGGGACCCCAAAAAGTCATCTGCTCTCAATCACAGACTGAGGCAGGATTGAGTATACGTAGGCCATCTGTGACAGATATTCGGCTAAGCCTTAGCAGGGGTGGGCAAAATACAGCCCGCAGAGGGTCTTTGTCTGGCCCACGGTTCCCTCGGTTCCACCTGGCCCAGGCATCACCTGGCCATGGCACGTCCTACGGGCCCCTGGGGCGGCTCCATGGCTGGACTGCTTTTCTAGGCAACCCAGACAGCAGTAGGTCCTTCCAACTGCCACTGGCCCCAGGCCCACAGTACTTTTGGGGACCCACATGCAAAGCCCTGACCTAGCGCACCCCACATCTGCTTTAGACTTGCCTGTGCTGAGCAGCGGTGGCGGCTGGGCAGAAACTGTTGCTCAACATAGTGGAAAAACGGCCCCTCTCTCTTGCCAAAGCCAGGCCCTTCCTGCTGCAGCCGCCCAGAGCCTGGACTGGGCTGCCCTGCATCTGCAGCCATCACCCCTGCCTCTGGGCTGTCCAAAAGGGCAGCAGTGATGCTGCAGAGCAGCTGCAAGGCAGCCCAGCGTGCACTCTGAGCAGCTGCAGCAGGAAGGGCCCAGCAACGGTAATGGGGGAGGAGCCACTTTTCCCCTGCACTGTGTTGGCTTAGAAATGGTATTTAAAGGCCTGTTTTTTGGGGAATTGCCTTATAGGTATAGGTATATGCATTATAAGGGGTCAAAATGGGCAGCAGGTCTGGAGCAGGCATGGGGCCGGGCTGTGGCCGTGTGTTGGTGGTGGTGGCGGGGATGTGCAGCAGAGTGCACGGGCTCCGGGCTGTTGCGGGCCAGGGGCGGGTGCTAACTAGCTCAGGAGACGTGCTTGCAGAGGGGCTCCTATGCACACCGCACTATACCCACACACCTTTCCCTGCAAACCCCACAACCACACCCTCCCCCCCCACAATCACACATTCCACAATCATTGCACGCACCCCCCTACACACACACCTGCATGCCCAGCTCACCGCTACGTGTACACACCCCGCAACCCACATGCACCCACACACTCCCACGCACACCCCACAACCACCTGCCCATACACCCACAGCCATCCTCTCCCTCCGCATACCTACCCACACATCTTCACAAACTCACTCCCCCACAAACCCCCCATACCCACCCACATTCACACATATACACATCCACACACCCACAGTCCCCCACAAACCTCATACCCACCCACCCACACCCACATAATATACAAGAGCAAGACTTCATTTTGGGCTATTATTCAATTACCTCTATATACACTAAGCAAACACACACATACATCAGGATTAAAATATTTTTTAAATAAAATTAAAATATGTTATTGTTAATATTTGATTTTTAGTATACAATTTGGTTTTTTTTCCAGGTCCAAGATGTCAAACTCCCTTCCGAAAAGGACTACTTCTAGGGGCAAGGGGAGTGACTTCCAGTGGGAAAGGTCAGCTGTTAGGGGGTGGGACTTCCAGTCTCAAGATGGCGACCAGGGGGCAGGGCACCTGTCAAGGTGCAGGGCTACCTTTGCAGACCTCAACAGCTTACCAAAACTCATTAAGTGGCTCTCCAGCCAAAATAATTGCCCGCCCCTGGGCTCAGCTGTTCTTAAGCCTCCAGTGAGAGGGATTCCACACAGTAATCTGTTCCAGTCCTTAATTATTCTTACAGTTTAAAAAAAAAAAAAAAAAGGCTTTCCTGATATCTAAACTAAATCTTTTTTGCCACAAGTACAGTAAAGTACCAATTATCCGGAAATCAATTATCTAGAAAATCAATTAACCAAAAAGTTTTGTATTAACAAAACCATCAGTTCACAGCTGGGTTCTGCTTGTCTGTTGGTGAGGCAATGGTGCATTCTTTTAAAGTCACAAAGCACTAGTAAATAAAAATTTTACGGTACCATATGTTTATTTCTTTTTGGGGTTTTATATATATTTTTTCTGTACATACACACACACACACATCTATACACACACATATATCCATACACACACACACACACACATATATATTTAATATTTTTTTTTATTTTCTGTACAGTACAGTAATGAAGGTATAATTTTCAGTACTTCATAGTGTGGTGTTTGATTATCAGGAAAAATGGACTATCCAGAATGATAGTGACACTAATTCAGGGCTCTCCAGCTTCTAAGTGGCTGAAGGCCATATGCCCCACAGACTGCACCAGCACAAAGCACTGACCCCTGGGCTGCATACTGTGTGGGCACACTCCACGCTGCACCATACATGCAGGCACCCCTCTGCCCCCTGGGGTGGTGGCGAGAAATGGAGGCTGGAGATGCTATTACAGCTGAAGCAATGATGGGGAGCAGGAGCTTCGGAGGAACCTGGAAGCTGCAAATCAACCCTTCATGGACCTTATGCAGCCCGTGTGCTGTCAGTTGGACAGGCCTCCACTAATTATTCTGGATAACTGATACACTAGTGCAGGGATGGGCAATTAGGTAGCTCTGCTGAGCTCTTGCAGGCTGGGTCAGCACCCTCACTCTCACCCATTCAAAGCTCACCAAAACTTCCAGACTCTGCCCCAGGGCCCAGCCCCATGCTGTCACTTCCCAGCAATGCTGGCCCCAGCCCCGGGGTCTCCATGAAGACCAGCCCCAGACCGGCACAGACAGAACACACTTGGCCAGGAGGATGGGATGGGGCTGCGGGTAGGTGGGGAGTGGTGTCTGGAAGCAGGATGGGCAGGCAGGGCCAGGATCTTGGGGTGGTGAGCCCATGGGGCTGGGGCCCAGACCAGAGCTGCGATGTGCCCTCGCAAACCCCTGCCCACAGAAATGGTGCCTGTTGCAGGGATGTGTGTGCAAAGGATCACGGCCATATTTTGTCCACCTGGTTCTACTACATATGAAAGCATTAAGCACTAGTTTCTCCAGGCACTTATACATGTGATGGTCATCATGATGTACACATAACAAAGTGTCGTTTGTGTGACTTAATGGCGTCACACATTACACGTGGACCAGTTTTGGGGGTTTTAAATGAGCTTATATTGTTTGCAACAATGCGTGGAACTGTCGGCTTGGCCCCCTGGCTGCGGGAGAGGCAGGCAGGATCCAGAGAAAAACAGGATTGGGCCCCTCACTTCTGCTTTCAGCAGGCATCTGCTGAAGGCAGAAGTGGCGAGGGGCCCGATCCTTTTTTTTTTTTGGTGGAGCCTGCCTACCTCTCCTGTGGCCAGGGGGTGAGCTGCCAGCAGGCTGAGAGGCCCCTGAGCTGCAAGGGGCCTGGTCCTTCCCTCCACGGCAGTGGTGCCCCCCAGGCACACTTGGACAGGCTGCTAGTGGGCTGGGTGCTTGGAGGCAGCACCCAGCCCAATCCAACTCTTCCCCAAGCCCACCCCCTGGAAGGTCACTGGGCACAGCTCCCCAGGAGGGCTCAGGGAAGAGTTCGATTGTGCCAGGAGCTGCCTCTGAGCTGGGGTAGCACCTGGCCCACTGGCAGCCCACCTGGGCAGCCCCATGGGGTGCCACCACCATGGAGGGAAGGACCAGGGCCGCCTGCAAGTCAGGGGCTGCTCAGCCCCCTCCCTGCCAGCTCACACCCCAGCTGCAGGCAAGCTCTGGCTCTAACAAAAAAAAAAAAAAAAAAAAAAAAAAAGATTCGTGCCCTCGCCATAATGTGATGGAAAAATTGAAATTAAAAGCCCACCATTTCAATGTAGGGGACATAGAATAAAACCCTGAGGACTAAACCCCTGTCATGTGTACAACCGCCCTCCTGTTCTACCTTTGGATTGACCTGTTTCTTTTTCTCATCTCCAGGCTTCCTCAGAGCCAGAAAACAATACAGAACCAGAAACAGAAGTTGCAGGGCTTAGACAGTATTTGCTAGATGTTTGAAATGGACCATTTTAATCTCAGTTGCGCAAGATAAACTTTTACTTATTTTAAATCCTGACATTTGGCAACACCTGACCTACCAGTTTCATTGACACAAACTAATAAGCTGAGGTTTGTATCACTTACACCTGTAATTCTTCTCAGATACTCACCAATGATTTAAAAAAAAGAAAAAATAGCAGATTTACTTTGGAGCCCTGGAAAAAACACCTGGGGATGGGGCCAGTGTACATGATGAATGATGCCACCTCAAATCAGTCTTCCCAAATCCAAAGCTTTTGGTCTAATAAAAGCTATTATTGCTCTTTAACAAGTTCTTCAGCATTTAAAAATAGGTTTCCCAATTTCCTGCTCCACTGAGCGCCACCTTGACTTCAAGTCAAATTATTCACAACCTCTCGTATGCCAGCCCTGGGGGACAGAACTCCTGTGTTTTGGGGCTAAGTACTTCTTCGACAGCTGTGAGAAGTGCTCTGAAGCAGGAAAGAGCAAGGAGTTTTTGACAGCAACAGACTTCAAAGTTATTCCACCATTTTATTTTTTCCCACCATTGAAGCTAATTGTTCTTGGTTGACAGCCAGTAGGAGCAAAAGACACTTTTGTTCTCGGAAATGATTCTCTGAAGTAACTTGTATCCTCAGAAGCAATTTACGTTGGAAGTAATAGTATTCAGGAGTCCATTGAGGAGATTCATTTTACTTCCTAAACAAGACAGAGCAAGGTAGGCCTGCTTTATGTTCCAGAACTCCACCCCGACCCTGCTCTTGCAGGAAGATACTGAGGATATAAATACTGATCTCTACATGCATCAGTAAAGCACAAGACAGCAAAGTAACAGCGTCAGAACAAACATGAAGTAGTTGATCATGAATTTCATCTGGCTGCTTTTAAAGTTAGCAATCTTATGGCTGGTTTCATATCCCAAGCTAACGCACTATTCCTGCAGCAAATGTTGCATGATCACAGGGATCTACCTATGTAATACTGAAGCTTAAAACTGCCCCTATTATAATCTACTGTCAGAAACTGTACAGTCACACAGGCTGCAATTCATACATGGGCACACATAGCCCCAGCATCACTTAAGTCGTACCAGCCAATATTCTAAGGACATTCTATTTTGCGAAGACATTTCTGTTGGCATGAATCTCAAACTATCCAGAACTGGCTCCCATCAAAACTTCCCAAGGGTTTGGTTTGAAGGACATTGGACCTAGTGTTTTATGTATGGACCTATTTCCAATTTAGCCTGCAACAAGGAGTATGCTGCTGAAGAAACATTTTTCTACATCTATCTTTCATTAGACAAAGTTTTTAGATTTTCTTCTGCATTCCTATTACAAATATAACCCATCTGTGTGGACCATAAAGGTCCTTGAACACTTCCACAATTTCCCCCACTTCTGCCAAAAGCATATTTTCTTTGTTGCCAATAATTCAGTAAGAACAATTAGATCTTGCTCAATATTATCTGCCTACCTTCTTCAAATGACATTCTTGGAGTGTTTTAAAGATATGCTTCACTGGTCTATCTTCCATCATCCTAACAGTGCAGCCAGCACACTGCCCACTACATTTACTACATCCAATTTATTTAGTTCATGAAGTTTTTTTAAAACATTATTCTCCCTAACTGGACCAACTATCTATTTCAATGCTTTACCTTCAATGGAACTTTGCCATTCTTAGTAAGTGCACAGGTTTCAAATGCATATAAAACATTATAATATGCAAGACCATTACAAGTGTGGTCTCTCCCAGTATTTATTTGGAACTAAAAGTTCTCTGTAGAACAAAGGAACAGTAATTCCTGCTCTGTACTAATACCTAAATTTCCTCCTTCCTCAAATTATTATTAACTAATTGTTTCTAAGTATTTTAAAAAACGTAACTTGCTCACATCATTGGTCATTGACTGATAGATAAATTTGTTAAATATCTTCTTATTGATTTACAACCATATATTGGTTTTATCTTCACTGAACTTACATTACACTTTTCCTCCCACTGCCTTAAAAATCTCAATACTGTACTATCTGTCATGCTGTACATCTGTGCCTCCTATGTTAGCCAAATCTGAGGGTGCTGTTAGACATTACCTTTCCCATATGTTAAAAGCTCTTAAGACAGGAGTGTCTGGAAGTCAAGGCAGAAAAAGACAAGCTAAGTGTCCTCCAAGTGTCTCAAAGTTACAACACTTTGGGAAGGATTGTGTGTTGCTGGCGGTATTATGCAGCTGGTATTTTAGCTCAAGTCAGAGCTGTGCATGTTAGAGAGAATATTAACCCTTAAAGTGAGGCTGCTCACAACATGTACTGACTTTAAAACCACCTAACATGTCTCAGGTAGCACATGCAAATTCTAACAGGTAGCAACACCCTGAAGCATATCCAAAAAGTTGGTACAGGCTATTTAAATTCATCCCATCCTGACAACTGCATGGCTCTCATATCGCTTTTTCCATACCCATGTTAATAGGGCAGAGATTTCTCTTTCTATTCCTATCCTTTTGAACAGCTAGCACATAGGTGTGCCATCATAGTAACTTTATCAGGGAATCCAAATCCTTTCATTAGGCTTATCTATACCATGGAGATCATAGGTCTTGGGAAAAACAGGACTGAGCACAGCCCTTCCTTTCCCCTGCCCACATAGGTCTGCTGATGCATTCCAGGGCTAGAAGTTTATCAGCTGCTACACGCTTGTTCCCAGTGGCCACACACAAGCCCTTAGTCTCCAGCAGACCTGAAAGCAGCACTGGGGATGGGCCTAAAGGAACTCTCTTCTGCTCCTCCCTCCTCCCCCAGTGAACTTCCAGATCTGGAGTGAATAAGCAAATTCAGGGTGTGTACAGAGGTTGCTTTTTTTGCCATTTAAAACACTTTATTGCTGTGACTTAACAGTAAAAATGGGTACAGCACTTCAAATTAACCCTTGTTAAATGAGGTATTAAATTTGATGCACTGTATTTTAAAGCACTTTAGCAACTTACTGTGCTTCAAATAACTTCTGTACACTGGTCAAATGTCTGAGCAGTGGAGAAGTCACAGGAGGCTGCAGAGAATCCCCTGTCTCCTAGCCTGGAAAGTGCAGAGAAGCTCAGAGGTCTCCCCCACCAAACATTGCACTTCTGTCGCATTTAAGAGTGCTGTAACTTTATAGTGATATAAAAAGTGCTCTAAATTACAGCACTGTAAAATGTGCACATAGCACTTCTGTACACACCCTGAGGCAGGTGGGGCATACTCAGTCCTATGCTCCCTAGGACATTCCATGCTGTGACAGACACAAGCACATTGTGGTTCAGAGGCCATTCTGTGATAGCCTATGATAAGCTTTCCTAAAATCTTTAACAAGTATATATTCTGATCAGAATCACACTATTTCTCAAACAGTTATAATTCATCAATGTTGAGGAAGTAGGTAATTGGGAAATAGCTACTACCTAACTGAGGAACTAAGAGAGAGACAAAGAGTCTGCAGAGATTTGCCTACTGTTCCACAATAAAAGTTGTTGTTTAGTTCTTAAGGGTGTACTTGGTAGCTGTGTTGGTCTGAGACAAAAAGACATAAAAAAATGAAAATTCTTGGTTCCAAAATGATACCTTTTTTTAGACCAACTGGAAAATGGCAAGAAAATTGTCCTTTTCTGCAAGCTTTCGGGATCAAAGTCCCTTTGTCAGGTTCCGGGAAAAGTGTAGATGGTACAAGATGGTAAAAAGTCCCCATAGGTAGGAAATAAACTTTATTTTTGCACAGAGGGAGCTGAAGATGGAAGGCTGTCCCTCTGGGTCCATGAGAGTGTCTTTGTGAGCTGTGTTGAGTAACTCTTTGATGTGTTGATCAAGTAGAAGTCCTTCCCTGGAGGTGTCAGATGGCAGGCAGGGAGGTAAAAAAACACCTGAAACATGGAAGATGCTGAATTTTAGCCGATTTTGGATTTTAAACTTCACTGCAGAATAACAAGGAAGTGTTTTTATTTCCCTGCCTGCCATCTGACACCTCCAGGGAAGGAATTCTACCTGATCAACACATCAAAGAGCTACTCAACACAGCTCACAAAGACACTCTCATGGACCCAGAGGGACAGCCTTCCATCTTCAGCTCCCTCTGTGTAAAAATGAAGTTTATTTCCTACCTATGGGGACTTTTTACCATCTTGTACCATCTACACTTTTCCCAGAGCCCGATGAAGGGACTTTGATCCCGAAAGCTTGCAGAAAAAGACAATTTTCTTGCCATTTTCCAGTTGGTCTAATAAAAGGTATCATTTTGGAACCAAGAGTTCTCATTTTTTGTATGTTTGTTTAGTTCTTTTCATTCATGCCTGAGTGTCTTGACTGAATGCAATGATTACTACAGTACTAATCTTTGATCCACAATATACCTATTTTTCCAGAATTCACACTTTCTCACTGCCTCTTCTGTATAAGAGACACGTCTGCATCAAGTTATTAAAGATCAAAGGAGGGAGTTACCAGAAAAGTCCTCACATGGAATTTTATGCCCCTTTTTCCCTACTTCATCAGAATTTTTTCAAATTGTTTTGAAAAACTTGCCTCTGACATGTTTTTAAATTTCAAACACTGAATTAAAAAAATTACACCATGAAATTAGTTTATTTGCCCAGAGCTTCCATGAGAGATCCTAAGGAGAGTCTGCTTCTCTCAGGTTTTTCCTTTTTGGGAAAAGGAACTGGATTATATACTTCCCTTACTTTTCCCTTAGTCTTACTCCAGACTACAAAACCACAGATCCAAACAGGGAATGCCTATAAAATACATGATTTATTTTTTGCATAAAATATAAAAGACAGGATTTGGGTTGATTTTTAGACTTGTTTCCTACTTTGCTTGAGGACAGATGTTGTGTAATGAGGTTATAATGAGACCAGCTGAGGTATTTTGGATTTCCATTTAACTTCAAACTTTTTGTTCAAAACCTCTTTTTTTTTGATAGTTTGATATATTTTGCAGATTGGAAAACTTTTTGTCCACGTTGTAAGAGCAGAAAGAAAGGACATCCCCAGACAATCACTTATATAGCTGACTTTTTATTTTATCTGAATAGTTTTTGTGTATACAAAACAAATCTGAGGAATAAACTTTCCTACACTTCAAAAGAAAAGCAGTTTAAAAATGACTATTGTCACAACCCAATTAAATTATGCCCATGCCACTAAGCAAGAGATACCATTCAAATCATCCTCATTTTGACGATTAAGGGTTAAAAGACATCCCTGCCAAAATTCCTTGAAACAAAACGTTGGCGGAGAACTGTAGATAATTGGTCAGCTGAAATAAAATGCTAGGGGAAACTATATATAATTGGTCAAAAAATAAGCGTAAGCTCCTCACACGTAGCACACACGTAACAGGTAGAGAAACCTAACCCACTACCTTGTAACTTGAGGAGACAAAGAGCTGCCACCTGCCAAAAAATTAAAGATTCCATATAACGGTTCACCATTGGGTATCCCTGTAAAACACCTCTGCCTATAAATAGTTTAAAGGTTTCCGCCCAAGGCGGAGAACTCTGGGGATCTCTAAGGAGACACCTGTGCTCGTCACCAGAGAGTTGGGAACCTGATCAATTCCCAATCAATCATCCCCGTCATCGTAAAATATTGACGTAGAAGTCTTGCAAGCCCGACAGTTCATTCCGGTGCCTCGTCCGTCATTACTCGGCTATAACCTGAATGCGTGTACTCAACTCTGTAACCGAAGCTGTAACGGAACAAAGGCTCGCCTGCGTCGTCATCACTATCTAGGTGACGTAAGTAAACAAACTCCTGTAACCAACACGTGTCTGTGCCTGGTTAATTCCACTCCATCCATCAATTACCTGCCTGCCGAGTTCAAAGTCTAAACACTCCGGTGTGTGAGTCAGACGGCTGCCGGCGGCTGCTCTGATTCACGACAGCTATAATAAGGCTAAAAATGTAGAGGTAATAAGGCTAAAGATTTTTCTTTAAAATAAGATGGTTTAGGATATAGCTCCTATTAATCACTGCAGACATATTAAACTCCTTAAGTGAACCTATTCCCTAACCTCCTACACCAATACTGGCTTGATCTTATTATGTGTTCTAAACAATTTGGATTATAGCCACAAAGTGTTTTTGCACTGCCTTTATCAAAGCTTTCCAAAGTCATTAGAATCCATTGACAGCAACAATAAATTTCTATCTCATGGCTGAGGAACAGACCCTATTTAACACACTTCTAATTTAGTTAATAAATTGTTCCATAACAACATTCATCAGTAAATTTTAACCCTTCCTCGACATGACGTTACTTACCTCCATTAACTAAATACAGCTTATAAATCACTGCATGTTTATAGTTTTCCACAAATGAACAAGCACCATTTATTAGAATGTCTAATAAATGGTGCTTGTTCATTCATGGAGCGGGATAACATACATATGTGTGAATGCCAACTGGCATCTTAATAGCATAACAGTAGTCAATAGAAGCACAGAGGCAGGTCAGGAGAAACATGTTCTGCCTAGCAGAAAACACAGGATTAAAACAGGCAAGTTTCCTAGTTTGGGTATTTAAAGCTAAAAGCAGCTTCACGTGACAGGTGCCTGCCTGCCTGCACAATGGAGTTAATGTATATACCAGGGTGGACAAAATACAGCCCACAGGCCATTCTATACAGCCTGCAGGGCCCCTGCAAAAATTAGAAAATTATATTTATTTGGCCCTGGCTGCCTGTCAAAGACAACAGGAGCCTAGGACAGTAGGACCCAGGGGAAGCCATGGCAGGACACTGCAGCAGCAAGGCCCGGCTACCAGAGGATTCTGGCCTGGGACCATGGGGCTGTTTGTGCCTGCCTGTGCCAGAGCAGGAAATTCAGCTAAGATGGGGGCGGGGGACAGGCAGGGGAGGACCACGGGTCATCGCCCCACTCCTCGGGGCTGAGCCAGCTCCTGCTGAGTCCCACAGTCCGGCCATGCAGCTGGGAGCCACATGGTGCAGGAGTGGCCGCCAGGTGGGCAGGAAAGAGGCGGCAGCAGGGGAAGGGGAATAGAAGCGAGCAGGCATGCGGGAGCATGGGGCCTGTACCGGTGTCCTGGGGCCAGCAACGGCGGAGCCCAGACTGGGGTAGCAGAAGCGTAGGGTACAGGCCAGCAGGGCTCTATGGAGCTGGACTGGGCTGCCCCAGCAGGGAGAGAGGGGAGCTGGCCTGGTTCCACAGACCTGGCTCCCATGTGCCCACTGATTCCCAGGAAGGGAGAGGGACCACTTTCTCCTGCCCCAGCCCCGCGGTACAGGCAGGGACCAGCCCACGCTCACCCATCTGGGATGAGCAGCAGCAGCACGGGACAGACTGCTTCTTGGTGTGGGGGGAAAGTGGTCCCTCTCCCTCCCCCTCATTGGCGCTTCCTGGTGCATCCACTTGGAGCCTGTAAGGGGCTGCCCTATATCTCCACTACATCACCGCTGCCTCTGGGCTACCCTGCAGGGCAGCAGAGGTGGCACAGAGCAGACAAAGGGCAGCTCTGCGCAGGCTCTGAGTGGCTGCACCAGGAGGCACCACTGAGGGGGAGGGAGAGGAGGAAGGGCCTGGCTCAGCCTGGGTCCCAGTGCCAGCTCCGGACTCACCCCTCCAGACTGAACAGCAGCAGCAGCTGGAAAGAAACTGCTGCTCGGCACAGGGGTAAGTGGCCCCTCTCCCTGCCACCACCAGGCAGTTTCTGGTGCAACCGCCCAGAGCCTACAGTGTGCTGGGCTGCCATGCAGCTTTGTCACCACCACCTCTGGGCTGTTCAGTGCGGCAGCAGTGACAGTGCAAAGCAGCCACAGGGCAGCTCACAGGTGGTAGTAATGGAGCTGCACGGCAACCTGGTGCAGTGTGGGCTCCGGGCAGCCGCACCAAAAACTGCCTGGCAGCAACAATGCAAAGGAGCCACTTTCCCCCATGCTGAGCAGCAAGGGTAAGACTGCATTTTGAGCTATTATGCAATCACTTCTACATATACAGCACAAACGCATACAAATCAGGACAACTTTTTAAAATTAAATTAGAATATATTATAATGGGTGTTTGATTTTTAGTATATAATTTGTTTTCTTTCCAGTTCTAAAATGGCAAACCCTCTTCCCCAAAGGCATACTTCTAAGGGCAAGGATAGGGACTTCCAGTGGCAAAGGTAAGAGGTTAGGGGCAGGACTTCCGAGCCCAAGACTGCGACCAGGGGATGTGGCACTTGTCAAGGGGAAGGGCTACCCATGCAGCCCTCGACAGCTTGCCAAAACTCAGTAAGCGGCCCTCCAGCTGAAATAACTGTCCACGCCTGGTATATACTGTAGTTATTTAAATCCAAGAAAAGGCTTTTTCCTGTCATTTAACATGGGGTAGTTGAGTACAAGGAGGTGGAGGGAAGCTGCTGCAGCTCCAACATCAGTACTGACCCAGAGATAGAGTTATAGCTATAACTGCATCCTGCTACTCCCCCAACACAGCAGCCTTTGCCTTACCCCCCGCTGTCTGCATACCCTCTGGCTCCGGCCCAGCTCTGGAACCACTCTAGGCCCAGCCCAGCCCAGCCACATAGCAGCAGTGGTGGCATCTCCAGCCCCAGCTCTGGGGCCCAGGGATAGAGTGACCACCACCACCACATCTGGTATATGGTCAAGCTGTGGCTAGAACAACCATGTGCTCCATGCCCTGGGCTAGAGTGGGGCAATAGCAGTACTGGAGTTGGAGCAGGAGGATGGCAGAGGGGGAGTGGGGCAGCCATTGGCAGGGCCAGGGACCAGACACAGGGGAGGGTAGGTGGAAGGGCAGGTATCGGGGGCACAGACACTGCAGAAGGGTTAAGCAGCAGGGAGGGCTAGGCAGGTGGGTGCAGGCTTGTTGGGGAGTGCACCAGGGAGGAAGGGAGGCAGCCAGGGATGTAGGCAGCAGAGGACAAGGTGTTGGAGGGGTCAGGCCACTTAACTCTGGCGACCACCTCTACCACCTTCCCCTTTACTACTTTCCTCACTGCCTGCCCTCCTGCCACTGCTTTTCCTGTTGCAGTGATGGAGGGACTAATTTAAGATAACCTCCAATAATATAGACATGGAAATTAGATTCTAGACATGGAATATAATATAATTACTGGGAGGGTTGTCTTAAATTCAGAGTCACCTTGGATTCCGGTAAATATGTTATTAATAAAGTAGACTCACAACACAAGTGTTTCGTTAAGTTGTAATATACGTTTGCAATATATGCATTTGCAATAACTTTCAAAGTTCGAACTAAGTGCTATTAATTACCAATATCAAATATAGATATTACCAGGGATCTGGGTTTTCCATCTTCCATGGAAAAATGGAAAAAAATGTGGATTTTCCCTTTTACCCAAGAAAAATACAGAGTTTCTTTTTAACAGAGAAACACAGATTTTGCTCTCTTGCAAAGAGCTCTCTGAAGGTGGGCAGAATTCCAGACTGCAAGGGGCTTGGGGGAGCAGGAGAAGGGCAGTCAGGCAGGGGGTGCCACGTGCATGTACATGGCCGCTAGGCAGTCTGAAGAGCAGCTGTCACAAGTAAGTCTGGTGGGGGGTGGGGGTGGAATGGAAGCCCCCCATAGGGAAGGAGGGAGTTGGGCAGGGCTGGGGCTAGGGCTGGGGTTGCTGCCCAGCCAGGCAGCATGTGGGGCTTGGGGCCTGGGGCTAGAATGCGCAGCCACAGAGCACCAGTGCGGGGGTACAACTGGGCCATGGGCAGCTCATCCAGGGGGCCAGGGTTGGGCGGGGCGGGGACTGTCTCCACGCCACTGCACGAACTCCCAGAGGACAGAGGTAACCTGTGCTCCCTGATCTGTTCGCAGTGTAGGAGTGGGCTGCGCACTGTGGGGATAGCCTTCCCACTCTGCTATCCTCCCCCAGGGCCTCTGCAGCCTGGTGGGCAGGACCCAGCACTGCAGGGCAGAGGAGTGGGAAAGCTCATTGCAACCACTGAGAGCCCTGCACTGCCCTGGCAACATGCCCTCTGCCTGCCCCAGAGTAGTGGGGGCAGCAGCACAGGGTTGTGACCCTCACTGCTGTGGGGTGGGCAGAGGGCACGTTACCAGGGCAGCACAGAGCTCACAACAGCAAGGAGCTTCCCCACCTGGCCCCACTCTATCCTGCTGTGTTGGGTCCTGCCCGCTGGGCTTCGGAGACCCCACAAGGAGGCAGCAGGGTGGGGAGCCTGAGCATGCAGCGGGCAGCACACACCCACCCCCAGCCCCACCCAATGCACAGATCCTCAGACCTGCCCCCCCAGCCTGAGCCCACAGCCCACCCCGCCACAGGCCCCACTCTGGCCGTGTTGCCCATGGGGGAGGGGGAACTGGGCTCTGTGCTCCACTATGCTGCAGCAGCTGCTGCCTCCTAACAGGCAGCAGCCAGGGCTTAGGTGCTGCTGGGGGACCCCTCTTGCAGGAGGTTGTGGGTCAGGGATGAGGGGCACCAGCAGGGCCCAGTGGGCTATGGTTGGGGAGTGAGGGGCACCAGCTGGGCTGGGGGGCTGTGTGGGGGAAGCGAGGGGCCTGGACCTGCATCCTGGTGAGCTAAGGGGGCAGGGGGAGCTCTGATTTTCCATGATAAAAAACCCAAAAATCAAATACCAAAATTTATAGGCATTTAGAATGTATTTTACTATAGTGGTTACGGCACTCATAGGTTTACAAATTGCTTTAAAATTGTAAATATATCAATCAAACATGGTAGTCAATGGATACCTATATATGTGTATGTGTATATATATACGTGTGTGTGTGTATACACACACACACACACACACACACACACACACACACTGTGCCATGGGACACAAATATATATATAGCAGCATTTCATTTTAATTGTGGATTTGGGAGACTTGAATCACAGAATTTGCCATTTTTATCAGGGAAAACCAGGATTCCTGGATATTACCAATGACTGTGTGCATCTGCCCTCTGTCAGGTATCATATCTCTTCAGGTATAAGATACTTTTAAATTTTTTTTTAAATAGGTTGCTGCTTGAATTACAGTAAAAATAAAAAGCTTTTATATATACAATAGAGATTTTATCCTTATAAATATGTCTTTAGTTGAGGCTTTATTTTTTCCTCTTAAATAAAGAGCTAGAAAACATGAGTGTATCTTTAATTTTTAAGTGTGACTTATATTTGAAGGAATACAGCAATCACTTCGAATGTAGGTAAGGGAAAAGAGGAAGAACCCAGACATAACTAAAGACAGTGGTCCTCTACACTCAATTTAACAACCCATGCTTTGTGCTTATACTGGGAGATGGAATAAATTCAGATCTCTCTGTTTCTAGACATCTACACCCTTATATTGTATGCTAAAGGGCTTCTAAACTCCTTTAGACATAGAACGATTAGGGTGTCAGAAACAAAAACATGTCATTCAGTGGGAAGCACCAATGTCACACAACAACTGAACATAACAATTGCAATGCTCTGTTTATTGGTAAAGTATTATTTCTAAGGCTGGTCTTGTCCTTACCCTGACAACGTGCTGTATGTAGGCAGAGCCCTGAATGGGGTCACTTCTCATTGTCACCGGCCAAAGTTTGCTCTGAATGAAAGTAATACATTCTGAGGCAAACTCAAGGAACTTGGCAATGTCATATTTAAAGAGCATTAATGCCCAAGGTTTCATGTAGAATAAATTTTGGTCCCAGAAAGGTCATCATTTCCAATGGTGGCATTTTTGCCTGCTTAGTACATTGCAGCATGCGCCTAGCACTCGGTCTACTGTACCATGGGACACAAAGACCATTCTGAACCTATAATCCCAGTTACTGCATGTAAGCCACAAAAAGCCACATCTGAGAAATTTGCTTTTAACCTTGTATTTTGGTTCAAATCTTTAAATCTTAATTTGATTTCACTTTGCAATTAGACAGAAGCACCACTCTGTCCTAAAATTAGCATTAAAAGTATTTTGCAACAAATTTAAATCAGCATTTCTATATGATGATCACTGAATTTGCCTGAAACTAAAAAGCAATGACCCAGATAACTTAGTCTTAGAGCCTATTCGTTTCTCTCTCAGCTATTATTTCTCAATTTCATCCAGGATCCTCCACATTTCCCAGTCTGTTTCATTTGCGTTGCAGCTTTAACAGCAGGGAAAAACTGCCACCCTTTTATATAGAGTAGGAGTCAATGTGGTTACCTTGAATTTACGCAGGAGCTCTGCCATTAATGTTGGCAGGATCATACACAATTTAGCATCTTGTATTTGCTTGGTGGCAGTTTATTGGCAGGAATATGCACAATTTAGCATACTGTATTTCTTCAGTGGCTGTTTAACTGCACACTCAGGTGGCTGGGAGGGGCAGGAAGAAAAGAGGAGTTATATTGTTGCATTCAGTTTTCTAAACTTCAAAACAGAAAGGTGGAATAAACATATCAGTCACAATTTCAACCTAGATTTTAAACCCCCTACGGTTTGGGAAAGTTTGTGTCATGGTGTTACTTACAACCTATTTAAATATTTACTATTACAAGGAGATGACATGACCGTTGGGTAGATTTTTTCTGAGAAATAGAGAGAATTTAAAGTCATAAGATTATATTAGAGATGTTGTTTGAAGCCAAAAGGAACACAACAATATGTATTCCCTCCCTCCCAATGATCACACAACTGGCACTGTGTATTCTATGTAAAGGTTTCAATTAAATTTGCATCGTAATCTTTTGGTTGTGCATTTTCCTAACTTTTCATACATGGTATTTGGGCAAGATCTTTTGCTGTTGTTGTTGAGGGGGAAGAAAAACAGTTTCAATAAAATAACCCTTGTGTTATGGCAAAAGTGAGTTGGGAGGACAAAAGCCATTTCCCAGTTGTCCAAAAAATTATAACCACAGTCCACTTGAACAAAACTACAGCAAAAACTCTTAGAACTGAAGACCAGGGCCATTTCTTGTTTATACAGGGATAAAAAAAGAACCATTGAGCTAGGACAACCTATAAGACCCCCCACAAGCCAGGAAGAAGCTAAGGAGCTGTGGTAACCCCAAGAAGCACTGCCTGACTCGGTGGCAGAACTACTGAGAAAAGGGGCAAACGCCCCAGACACAAACTTGGGGTGCGGGGTGCGATAAAAGTGGCTTCTGCCACCAGCCACACGATCACAATCATGATTGTAGAGACCACCAGAAGTCGCTGGTGCCCTGTGTTGCTACGTTGCTGGCCTGACTACACCTGTACAAGGTGGCACTGCTAAAGGGGAGAACACTGCTCACAGGGAGAGAAGATAGTAGGCTCCAAGTTGCATGAGGTGCTTGGGCAGAGCCAGGAGCCAGCTGAAGGAAGCAGCCTTTTGGGGATTGCTTGACACGCAGACTATTAAGCTGATTTTGCTACAAGAACCTGCTAGTAGAAGGAGAAATGCAAGCTGCCAGACTGGGGCCCACCAGAAAGGGCTTGCACTGATGGTGACCAAGGGACTCTGCTACTCCGGAAGGAATTTAACTCTCCCTGTGACTTGGTCTAAGAGACAGGCCACAAATACAACCAAAGTAGAACAAAGACCCCCTTGGGAAAAGGGAGCCAGAAAAGCAGCAGAAACATGTGGAGGGCCTGTGTGAAGAAGCAGCACTTTTGCTATCACCTGCTCAGACACCATTTTTGATTATTAAGAGAGCTCAACTAAGTATTTCTTCCCTGTGACCTCAGAGCCTACTCACCTGACCCTGACCAGATGGGTGGGTTCCCTGCTTTCAAGCTGCTGGCAGGACATATTTGTACGCAGAGATGTTAAGTATTCTATAGCACAAACGGGAGAAAAACCAAAATATGGGAGGAAAGGAATTAAAGGCTGGTGATCATGTAATTCTATGAAATTCAAATCCTGCTTTCAAGCAGATACTAACATTAAAAGGAACAATATGTTTTGTTTTATTAACATTAAGAAGAAGGTAAGTTAAAGGAGAAATCTGACATATGCAAAGTTAAAGCTGGAGGAGTAAAATGAATTCTGGCATAATTTTTTCTTTTCCTGCTTCTTTTGTCAATATGTTAAATGCACATAACGTGTATACGACAGTACACAGGGCGTGGAATGCAGCTAAGAAACACGCATAACATAACACGGACGCTTCTTATACAGTCAGTGGCCGCGCTCTGTTCTACGCTAGATTCTGGTTTCCAGCCAGCCCGAAGGGTTCATTGAAAAAGTCAAGCCCTCATGCCACCATAATTTTACATTAAACCCGATGTTATAAGTAAAATGAAATACAAAAGGGTTCAGTGACTTGCCCATGATTAATAAATCAATTACAGAGGCCAAAATGGAAGCCAGTTCTCAAGTGATAGTAAATTGCTTCAAACAGCACAAGTTCAAATTGGTTCAAACAGCACCGGAAGGTTAAGAGAAACTATACACAAACTTACTACACAGTAAAGGAAATTACCAAGGGTAGCGGTTGACAGACACAACAGCAGAGCCATCTTATTGTTAGGAAAATGAGAATTAAATGCAAAGAAACAGAAAAAGTATCACAGGGTACAAACTGTAGAAAGATGTGTGTAGAGAGATGCTTCCCTTCCTACTACAAGTGAAACTGCAGTATGAGCAGTATCAGTTTGGCTCAAATTCTTTCAGCTAAGCAAGCTCTGAGTGTATTTTTGCTTTCTTCTTGGATGTTTTTGAATACATAAACTCTTCTCTTTGACATATACTTAAGGTTAGCCTGAGGTTAGAATGTACCTTCTTGGAAGAGAGATGGGAATAAGCCTGGTTAAATTACTGCCGCTTGTTCCAAATGCAGAGTTCAATTCAGACTTCCAGCAGTGATTTATTCAAATGACTTTCAACAATTCCATCACACCTTTAGAAAAAGATTACACAGGCTAAGATTTCCAAAGCAATCCATATAGAATTTGAATACTCAATTTCCATTAACAGGACAGACAACCTACTCTAATTTTGAAAACCAGAGCCATAGCTTGGTACATAGTACATTCTGGAGAAGACAGATAGCCCTGAGGTTAAGATGCTGGGATTTGAAAGGCTGGGCTCCAATTCTTTGTTCAATGACTATTTTCCTGTGTGACCTGGAACAAGACATTTAGGGCCAGACCCAAAAAATGTTGAGTCTGGGAGAAATGTGCGTAAGAATGTTCAAAGCTGCAATCCTGAGAGCCCCTGCTTAATCCTAGAGGCCCCAAGGCGTTTCATTTTGTCCTGAAAGTTCCCTAGACGACTAAAGTTGTGTTTTTGCACATATTGGGTAGATCTACAAAAGCAACCCAAACTCTGGCTGTTTGCACCAGAGTCAGCTGCTCCCAGGTGCACGTGCACCTGGGACAGCAGTAGTTTGAGCCAGGTCAGAGCAGCCCCAGGCTGGCAGCCCGCTCAGGGGATCAGCCCCAGGCTCTGGGTGGCAGTGTTGGGACTGGCTCGGCATGAGAGTGCTAACATGTGGAGCTGTGCAGCAGGCAGCCCTCGCACTTTAGCACCCTAGTGCTCCCCGCTCCTCCAGCCCCCATCACCATCTATAGGCTTGTTTTGGTAAAGTAAGTAATTGCACTGTAAGATCAGATAGTACTGTTGGGGACAGTCCTATGGCAGAGTTAATTTACTGCGCCCTAATAACAACATGTGTAAACTGTGACACTTTACTGCAGAGCTAATTAGTCAACTGCAGCAAAGAGCACGTGTAGATGCACCCACTCAATATCAACTCAGTTTTCAAAGGGCTGAGCAGCTCAGCAGCTAAGCAAAACTGAGATCCAGAACCCAGACAATTCTGGACTTTGGCCCAAATCCAGGCAACCCTCTCCAAGCAGGGCCAGCACATCAAAAGGACAGGGCTCCACAGAAAATACAGTGGCTCTTTTAAAACAGAGCTGGTGACACCTCCCTCTCTCCACTCTTCTCATACAATAACCTACGGGTTAGGGCACAGTGGTGGGGAAACTGGGTTCTAGGGCTGTAGCATACCTAAACCACCAACCTCCAGGGCAGGGGCACTCTAAAGCCGTATCACTGTGCAAAAAGGAAAGCAAGAATCATTAGACTACAGGAAGCAGTGCCATAGCAACAAAGTTTGGTGCCTGGGGCAAAGTCCGTAGCAGCAGCCCACCCTCACCCTGCGCACAGATTTGGGGAGCACCCCCTACCCATGTTTGCCTAGGAATGCATGCAGCAGTGGGAGCCACTCTTCCGCTAGACAGAGGGAGAAAAAATTATTTGGGGGGGGGTGGGGGTGGAGTATCCATCCACCCCCCCAGCAGGTAAGCCTGTGGGCGAAGGGGCAGGGAGAGGGGGAAGAGGCATGGGGGGCAGATCAAGGCTCCCATGGTGAGGAAGGGAGTGGGGCAGAGGCAAGGGCAGGGGTGAATGGGGCCTCAGCCAGGCTGGGTGGTGGGACAATCGGAGCCCTACCCATTGCCCCACATTGGGGGGGGGGGGGGGGCG
>NW_005841922.1:2217171-2218707 GCF_000455745.1 Alligator sinensis
CTGACCCCCATTAGCCCCGGCCTTCCACCACTTTTGGCCCTTCTTCATCCCTGCCCCACCCCCCAAATAAGCTGCTTGCGGCTCCGTCTCATGCTCCACCCCAGCTGGGGAGCACCTGTTGGCACCCCTTCACTTCAGTGCCCGGAGTGGTCGCGCCCCCGCCACCCCCGCTACAGCACTGACAGGGAGCGCACAAGAGGGAACCTACACTGCAGTCCTGGTTCCTCTTCCTAGGACTATGTAGACATTTTGCTTTAAGCAATACTAGGGGAAAGGGGATGAACAATCCTGGGAGCAAGGACAGAACACGCCCCCCTGACCCAGCGGGGTGTCTAACCACTTGGTTTCAGACAGGATCCTTCTTGTGTGTTCTCTCTCTCTCTCTCTGGACCAGCAAGCCTTGACTTAATTTTAGCACAGCTTCGTCAGGAATGGTAGACTACCTCTCCCCCAGCCTTGCCTTTAACTTGGTGCTAGGTAGGTTTGGCCAGAACAGTCCCAGATTTTGAAGGCTGGCAACTGGCTGGTGAAATTTAAAACAAGTGTCCCAGGCACAAGGCAGGGAGGTGGAGAGGCATGAGCTGTGAAATAGGAAGCCCTAGCAGACAGCAAAAATGCCCTAAAATAGGTTAGCTTGTTTAGTGGAATGACTATAAAAAAGGGGAGATGATTGTTAATACCTGTAAAATAAGGAACAATGGGTCATCAATGGGGCACTGACTCCCTTAGCTTCCTGAATAGTAATACCAGAGCTGTACCATGCTGTACTGCCCCAACCTCTGCCTGCAGCAGTGCTGGTGTGGTGGGGCAGTCCTGGATTCCACATTTTGCTGTATGGTCACCCTAGGGCAGGGGTAGGCAATTATTTGGGCCCACAGGCCACACAGCAGTTCTGAGGAGCTGCCAAAGGCCGGTCAGCACCCCCACACACCCACAACAGTCTGGAGTCCATGCACCACCAACAGCAAACAGCCCCAGCCCACCTCACCTTGCTAGGCAGTGGCGGCTCCTTCTGGCTGCCACTGCCACTGGTCCCAGCCCAGTCATACTGAAAGGGACCCGCATGCACAGCTCTGACCCCAGCCCACCCTGCGCCCACTCCGGACTCAGCCCAGTGGAGTCATAGAATCATAGAAGTCGGGTCGGAAGGGACCTTGTAGATCTTCAACTCCGACCCCCTGCCTGGGCAGGAGGGAAACTGGGCTCAAGTGACCCCAGTCATGCATCAAGCCACTTCTTAAAGACCCCCAGGGTAGGAGCCAGCACCACTTCCCTTGGAAGTTGGTTCCAGATCCTAGCCGCCCTAACTGTGAAGTAGTTCTTACGGATGTCTAATTTAAACCTACTCTCCAACAACTTGTGGCCATTATGCCTTGTTATCCCGGGGGGGCGCTAGGGGAAACAAGGTCTCCCCCAAACCCTTCTAGTCCCCCCTAGTGAGTTTATAGATGGTCACAAGGTCCCCCCTCAGCCTTCTCTTGTGAAGGCTGAACAGGTTCAGGTCCCGTAGCCTCTCATTGTAGGGTCTGCCCTGCC
>NW_005841922.1:2219239-2253755 GCF_000455745.1 Alligator sinensis
GACACCTGCATCCAATGCTTTTGTGACCTGATCATAAAAGGCAATCAGGTTGGTCTGACATGACCTGCCCCTAATGAAACCGTGCTGGTTGCCCCTGAGCATCATCCCCGATGCTGGCCCATCACAGATGTGCTCCTTGATGATCTTCTCAAAGTGTTTCCCCAGGACTGAGGTAAGACTGATGGGCCTATAGTTGCCCGGGTCCTCCCTCCTCCCTTTCTTAAAGATGGGGACCATATTGGCTATCTTCCAATCATCTGGCACCTGGCCTGAGCACCACAAGCACTCATAAAGCCGTGCCAAGGGACCAGCAATAACCCCTGCTAGCTTCCTCAACACCCTAGGGTGGAGAGCATCTGGACCTGCTGATTTGAACACGTCCAGCCCCTCCAGAAGCACTCTAGCCCGGTCCTCCTCAACCTTAGGTCTTGAGGAGTTCTCCTCGAGTCCGTCTTGAAACACGGTGGGGGAGTCCCAGTCCCTGCACAAGAAAACGGCGGTGAAGAATTCGTTAAAGATGTCTGCCTTCTCCTCTGGTGCAACCACCAGATTGCACAATGCATCTTGCAGGGGCCCCACATTTCCCGGTGCCTTCTTCATCCTCCCTATATATTTGAAAAAAGACTTTTTATTATCTTTGATCTTGGACACTAGTCCTAGCTCTATGTCCGCCTTAGCTTTCCTAACAGCCCCACTACAGGCCCCAGCAGTGGAGGTATACTCTTCTTTGGAGATAGCCCAACCCTTCCACTGGGTGTACACCGCCTTTTTGGCAACCAGGCATTCCCGGACTTCCTTGGTGAGCCAGGGAGGCTTTCGGGTACTCTTGCCCCCCTTGCTTCTTGTTGGGATTGTCACCCCTTGGGCCCCGAGTATCATCTCCTTAAGGAATGACCACTCATCTTGGGCACTGAGTTCCCCTGCCCTGGAGAACCCCAGCACCTCTCCCACCAACCTCCTCAACTTGTTGAAGTTGGCCCTCTTGAAGTCTAGGGCTACCGCCTTGCTGCAGGCCCTTGACACCCTGCGCTGGATGGTGAATTCCAGCAAGCGATGATCGCTATCACCCAGGTGGTCAAGGACCTGGAGCCCCCTGACCAGATCATTGCCTGTGGCCAGGACCAGGTCCAACAGGTCATTTCCTCTGGTGGGACTGTGCACCTCCTGGGTTAAGTGGAGGTCCTGTATCTCGGCCAGGAACCTCCTGGAATGGTCCAACCTGGCTGACTGCTCCCCCCAGCAGATGTCCAGGTAATTTAGATCACCCATGACAACTACATCCCTTGCCTTAAGTGCCTCTGCAAGCTGGCCCGAAAATTCCTGGTCCAGCTCCTCCCCTTGGTTGTGGGGTCTGTACTAAACCTCCACTGTTAAATCCCTCTCCCCATGACCCCCTTGTATCTTGACCCAAAGCACTTCAGCTTGCCCCTCCTCTGACCCCATTTTGCTGGCAGAAGATGTGTATTGCTCTTTGACATAGAGAGCAATACACATCTTCAGCCAGCAAAATGGGGTGGTATACTCTTGGAGTGGACCAGCTCTGGCCCAGCCAAAACCCATGCACACAGCCCCAACCCTGGCCCACCCCACACCTGCTCTGGACCACCAGCCCATGCTAAACAGCAGCAGCAACCAGGCAGAAGCTGCTGCTTGGTGTGAGGGAAAAGTAGCCCCTCCCCTTCGCCACAGGCTCCTGCCAGTAGCAGGGGGCTGGGGTCAGTGGTGGTGGCAACTGGAAGGAGTCCTGCTGTGGAGCCACCCCAGCCTTGCTGCATGCCCTGAGGGCAGCAGGATGTGCCATAGGCCAGACCGTGCTTGGGCCAGGAGGGACCAAGGGACCTGCTGCAGGCTGGACGAAGTCCTTCCATGGGCCAAATCCAGCCCATGGGCCATATTTTGCCAACCCCTCTCCTAGAGCTAAGCCACTTTCCAGGAAAGTGAGGTGTGCAAGTTCACACCTCCTCAGGCACAGAAAGGAACTGAGCCCAGGCTCCCACATGCTGGGCAAGTTCTCTCACCGTTAGGCTATTACATAAAGACAGCACCACCGCTACCTTCTCCTCCTCCAACCATGCAGCCTGACAGGCTGCCAGCACCTACTTCAGGAGAGGATTCTGGGCTGTGGAACCCAAGCAGATGATTTACCTGACCAAGTAATCTGGGACTGGTAATCTCCCTATCTATTGTTTTTAGAGTTGCACCGATATATTGGTCTGATATTGGATTGGTACTGCTATAAAGAAAGTTGGCTGTATTGAAAATTGGTCCGATGGAGCCAATAATTTGGCTGATAAATGCCTGTGCTGCGTGCAGCAGTCAGGCAGCAAGGAGCAAAGCCCAGCAGCATGGAGAGCTGCCTCTAGCTGGTAAGTCCATTGCAGTGGCCATGGGGCTTGGTGGTGGTGGCCACCACGGCGGAGGAGGAGGAGGAGGAGGAGGAGGAGGAGAGCTCGGCTGCTGCCATCTTCTTATCACCATGCTTGTGGTGCCACTCATGGGAGCAGCCACTACCACCGCAGGGCTTCCCCACACCTACTCCTGCAGCCACTGCCACTACAATCGCTATTGTTCCTGGCCGCCACAGACACCTCGGCCTGCTGCAGGGACAGCTCCAAGTGAAAGCGGCACTTGGCCAGGACAGCAGAGCCAGAGCAGCAGGGGCAGCCAGGCCTTGTTGCCCAGCAGCAGCTCCCCGCCGCCGCAGCAGCAAGGTGGAGAGGCCCTTGCAGCACCCCTCAGGGTTGCCAGCATGGCTCTGGCAGCCGTGGCAGAGAAGGAGAACAAGGCAGGCTCAGCCACCACCACCTTCTCCTTGTCGCCGCGCTCACAATGGCGTGCTCCACCTCCCCCCATGGCTGTTGCTGTGGTGGTGGGTGGCTGCCACTGACCAACTAGGCTGGGCTTCCCTGCAGCTGTGGCCAAGCACTGCTGTGCTCGGTGCTATCCCTGCAGCAGGCCAAGATGCCTATGGTGGCCAGGAACAACAGAGATTGTGGCAGCAGCAGTGGTGGGTGCAGAGCCAAAGGTGGCAGCTGCGCGGGAGACAGTGTGGGGAGGTGGTGCAGAGAGGCACCACAGGGACAGCAACCACTCCCGTGAGCAATACCACAAGCACCACTGTGAGCATGGTGACAAGGAGAAAGGTGGTGGCAGCCAAGCCCACCTCGATTTCCTCTTCTGCTGCAGCCGCCACAACTATGCCGGCAGCCCCGAGGGGCGCTGCAAGGGCCACTCTGCCTTGCGCAGCCAGAGAGAGCAGGAGGCCAAGGTGCATCGCAGCCAGCGCAAAGACATCAAGCTGTCAGTCAGCTCCCTTCTCTCCCTGCTGACGCAACCCAGCCCAGCTCCATAGACTCCTGCCAGCCCTTGTGCCACTCTGGGCCATGCCAGCACTGGCTCTGGGACAGCAGCACAGGCCCCGCGCTCCAGCACGCTGCTCTCTTCTGCTCCCCCTGCCCACACCGCCACTTTCCCCACTTTCCTGCCCACCCACTGGCCGCTGTGCACCACATGGCTCCCATACCCAGAATACCATACCCAAGGGACTCAATGCAAGCCAGAATCTGTGCCATAATTTGTTTAAGCAATGCCCTATTGATGTTGAGCCTTTAGCCTCCCTTCTTCAAGGAAACTGCCAGGACCAAGAACACTAGACAAGCAAGCTAAGGGAAAAAAAGCACAGTAGCAGACTGGAGGGTGTTCATAAGATCTGGTCAGGGTGAAGGGAGGAGACAACAGGGGAGGGGTATCAAGGAGATTTAGCTGGTGGGAAAGAGTGGTGGGGAGGAAAAAAATGAATTTGGAATGGCTCTGGCAAGCTTTTTTTTTCAAGAAAACAGAGCTAGACAGCGTCTTGGTGTCGGGGTAGGAAGAGAGGAAGTCACTGCTGGCCAAGGAAGAGGCAGTGGGAAACATAGCCCGGGTGTAAATTTAAGCATTAACTAAATGAGAAACTGGAAGCTCTAATTTCATTGGGAATTATGTAATTCATTTAGTCACTTCACATTTCTAAATACACAGCAACTGTTCCACTCTGTGTGCGTGCTGCTCTTCCGTCAGAGTGTGGGTGTGAGACAGATAAAGGCTTTTAAAGCTGGATATAAAACTGGTTCCTGGAAACTGGCAAGTACCAAAGAGGAAAACAAAGCTGACCTGTCTCTTTGTAAGCTCTCCTAGATCTGGAGCCTTTTCCCTTCTATATGCACATTGTGCATTTAAGCACCTAAACTTCTTACTTGCACACAAGTGTGAGATTTTGCATAAGGCATGCCTGGAAATTCTGTGGTCACATTATCAAAGATCCACTGATACGTTGGACCAGATGGCCTCCATTTTCACTAATCATATAGTGATAAAAGCCAATGCGTAGAATTGAAGAAAACCAATTTTAAGCAAGATCTGTGTTACATTTCTAAAGTGGTACAAGTAAGACAGCTAGGTGAATGCATGAACGATACTTAGGCTGACACTGTCCCTTTTGCCAGTCAGTGCTTAGGAAATTTTATTTAAAGATGGCAGAAGGGAGAGGAAGTCTTGCTCAGGCAAAACACTGACCACCCTAACAATAATTAGACTTACACTAATGGTAACTCAAAGGCATTAATGCAAGTTGGTGAAGTTGAAGTTAATAACACTGATGTCACAGTTGTAGCATGTGCCCCTGTCCTCTTTCTGATCTCTCAGGGTAGGCCCACGCTGCATCCCTGATGCTGCTAGGACACTTACTCCCACACATGCTTCATCCCTCCACTCCAGTACTGTACATCAAATGCAGAAATGCAGTGGTGATGCTGCTATGCCTCACAGTTGCTCTCAAGCACTCTAGAGACAAAGCTCCCTAGAGGGGCTGCCTGGAGCAACTTTCCTGCCTCATATCCAGGTCGGCACATAAAAACAGGAGCAGACAGAGCAGGCATGCTCAGGAGGGAAAACATCTAGCAATGCGAGATCATAGACCTACCCAATCAGACCTCAGGACCAGGGCCTTTTCTCTCTTGCCTGTCTTGATGCATAATCTCTGGGATTAGGTAGACATGGGGCAGTGTACCTAGCCTGGGACCCACGTACACTGCCACATGTCTACCTACCATGCACAGCATGTCTGATTGGACTACAGGCATCTACTTCATTCCTTTCAAGAGCTTGTGACCAGGAATGTTACCAAGCAATGGTCTTAAAATTGTCTCTATTTAGCAGTTAGAACAAAGCATTAGACAAAAAACTGATTTTAAAAACAATAACAGCACCCACCCATGCAGCCTCATCTAATCTAAGATTTCACTGTACTTATTACAGAGATTTTCCTGTTAAAGGAAAGGAACAGAACTCACTTGCATTTTCTTAGCAAAGGAAAATCCCTAATCCTGTGCATCTGTGGGGTCTCAGTCTGGTTTCTCTTTCTGACCCAGACTAATCCAACTGTTTCCACCCAGGCTTCAGGGCATAGAGCAGAGCCCACCCAGGAGAATGCCCACACATCATCTGGACAGAGGCATCCATTCAGTGCAGGATCAGTAGGTTATAAGCACTGTCTCTCCCCTTCTCCCCCATGGACAAAGCTATTGAAAGCATCTCACCGTCTTCACACAACATCCTGGAAGTCGATCACAAGCCACTAGTAGGGAGACGGATCAAAATATACCACTATGCAGACACATATGGTCACTTTTCCTCCCAGAAGATAAGCAGTTTTCCCAACAGCTAATCACACCCCAGACCCCAATATTACACCCAGGAGCACAGTCTCATGCCAACCAGAAGCCAGGTCAAAGAGCTTTGCTGCATGCACAGGCAATTCAGGCATTTCCAAACCAAATTGAGAAAATGATGTTCCAGCCTCACAGGGCCACCCCTGAGAATGCTTTGACAATAGTTTTGCCCTTTTTCATGAGGCAGGTACAGTACGGTTAACTGAAGCCATAGCAATAGGTCATAGGGACAGAAGTCTCCAGGCCAATTAGGGCTTTCCAAATGAAGACAACATTTTAACTTTACCCAGAAGCCAACAGCCAGCCATTGCAGACTTCCTGTTGATCCTGCATGGCATCACTGCTCAGAAGACCCAGTCCATAAATCAGCTGCAATTTTGAACACCTGCCTCAGTCTCCAAATGGTTTTAGCCCCATACAGAGAATACAGTCTGCCCAAGGCACAGACATGGACAACAGCAATAAGATCCAATAAAATTCTAGGTATTGTTAATTGGCTGACCTTCACCATCAGCTTCCACACAGACAGACAGCTCTTCAGGAAAAATAGTCCCCTGGTTTTTTCCCATCCTTCTAAGAACAGTGGTCAGTCACAAGCAGCTGTAGAAAAGCCAGTGCATAGATGTGTCGCTGCCTACTACAGGCTTTGGGCACTACATACCAGCAAACCAATATTTTTTTTGTTTGCTTAGTGGGTGTAGCCTGGGAAACCTACAAAAAGAAAACTTGAGGCAGCAATCAATCTGGCTGTAGCTCTGAATTAAACTTGTAATTAATGCTAGCCATCTATAATTTGAAGACAGTCTATACCACACCACATCACATATCACAAACATCCTTCCATGTGGTCCACATTGAGCTTTTTATATACAGAGTAAATACCAGTTTCTGCTCAAAAGAATCACTCAGGCTAACTAAAATGTTGTGTAAAAAACAGTATTACTTGCTTCTGTTCATATGAAGCACTGAGATAGATTTTTGCTTAAAAGTTGCACCAAAATTTATTGCTTGAATAAGCTGTGTGTCTGTGCAGTGGTTTCAAATTTTCTTCCCCTTCCTTGTTACTGTTGTCAACAAGATATTCTGTTTTCATCAGAAGAACAGCTAAGACCAAATGAGTGAATTAGAGCAGATTTTCTCCCTCAAACCAGCAAAGATTTTCTTTTTCTTTTTAATTTTGCATCTTTCATAATATATTGAAAGAGCAATTTTCAAAACACACAGGGCCAGATCCTCAGCTTCTGTAGCTCCACTAAAGTTCATGTTTCTACAAGAGCTTATACTTTGCCCCAGTGTTTATAAAATTATCTTTTTATATTCTGGAAGATGCGTTATTTCTATAAGGAGGGTTTGGGTGATGTGGGGAGCAGGATGAAAGACTGGTTTATGATAGACTGAATGTTTAGCCTCTGCCCTCCAGAAGTGTGAAACTCAGCAGAGTACATAAAAACCGAACTCCTTACAGAGTTTGGATGTACATAATGATGTTTACATCCTTACATTAATGATGTGGACACTGGAGTCAGAAGTGGGATGGCCAAGTTCACCGATGATACCAAACTCTGGGGTAAAGCATCCACACCTGAAGACAGGAGAGTGATCCAGGCTGACCTGGACAGGCTCAGGAAATGGGCGGAGGAGACCCTGATGGTGTTTAACACTGAAAAATGCAAGGTTCTCCACCGTGGGAGGAAAAACCTGCAGCATCCTTATAGGCTCGGCAGTGCTACGCTGGTTAGCACTACAGATGAAAGGGACTTGGGGGTCACAATTGACCACAAGATGAACATGAGCCTTCAGTGTGATGCTGCAGCAAGCAAAATGCTGGCTTGCATCTATAGATGCTTCTCAAGCAAATCCTGAGACGTCATTCTCCCATTGTACTTGGCCTTGGTGAGGCTGCAGCTGGAGTACTGCATCCAGTTTTGGGCTCCATAATTCAAAAAGGACATGGAGAAGCTTGAGAGAGTCCAGAGAAGAGCCACACGCATGATCAGAGCTCAGGAAAACAGACCTTATGATGACAGGCTGAGAGCTATGGGGGTCTTTAGCCTGGAAAAGCGCAGGCTCAGGGGTGATCTGATGGCCACCTATAAGTTTATCCGGGGTGTTCACCAGGATCTGGGGGAATGATTGTTCACCAGAGCACCCCAAGGGATGACGAGGTCGAACAGTTATAAACTCCTACAAGACCGTTTCAGGCTGGAAATAAGGAAGAATTTCTTCACTGTCTGAGCCCCCAAGGTCTGGAATAGCCTGCCACTGGAGGTGGTTCAAGCACTTACAATGAACACCTTCAAGAGAAATTCGGATGCTTATCTTGCTGGGATCCTATGACCCCAGCTGACTTCCTGTCCCTCAGGCAGGGGGCTGGACTCGATGATCTTCCGAGGTCCCTTCCAGCCCTAATGTCTATGAAATCTTATGCTTGTGCTGTGATTATAGCAACAAGGGACTTTCAGAAGGTTCTAACATGGACAAGGGACTTGAGATCTCTTGTCAAGCCTTTGTCTGCTTAAATTCATAGCAGATACATCTTGGAAAGCAACCTTTAGTCAAAGAGATTCAGAAAAAATAAACCTACTTAGCAGTATTCTCAATATCTAAAAAAAACTGACATCACAAATGGCAGTAGACATTTCTTCATGAACTAGCTCCAACACATACAATTAAACACTTGCAAGACTATTCGCAATCATTAGTGCTACTGGATGACTCCCAACAACATTACTTCTGAGACTCAAATTATACTCCATGGTTATATGCTCCCGCTAGGAAACATTAAAAGGACCGGGCTTGTTTAGTCAGGAATAGAAAAGATTGAGGATGGAAAAGTAAGAGAATTCAATATAAAAAGGACTGCCACAGTCAACTATTCTCCATATTCATACAAAATAAGACTAATCTCCTGTGCACTTTAATTCGCAACAAGGAAAATTTAGATTAGAAACTAGGAACCTTAGCTCAGTTACAGCATATTGCTAAAGATGCAGGTTTGATTCTCCGATTGCATAAAATGATCTCTTGAGGTCCCTTCCAGCCTTACTTCTCTGATGACATTTTCTAATTATGAGTAAGCGTTGGAAGAGCCTATTTAGGGAAGTCATGAAATCCCAGCTACTGCGGGTTTTTAAGAGCAGGTTAAATAAGTATCTGTCCAGGATAATCCAGATCTACATGCCTCAATGTAAGGACTAGACCGGATCAGTGGTTCTCAACTTGTTTAGACTCAAGGCAACCCTTGAAAATGCTAGCTCTTAGTTTTCACTCATTTTTGACTACAGAAAATAATAGAGCAATTCTTCCGTGACAAAGAGCTCAGAAAGACCACAACAGGCCAGAACGGTTTTGACATTAAGAATTCCTATTTGATATTTCTGGGCTAATCCCATGAAACTTAGTTTATGAAACTTCTGTCCCAGACCCCTTCCTGGTTCAAGTTAAATTAGAGTCCCCTAGCATCCCAGCATTTTGCAGCCCTGGGCTGGGCTGTGCAGTCTGCTCCAAAGAGCAGGGCTGGACCTGCCCCTCTGCTCCCTACCTGGTGCAGTGAGGGCTGGCTCACTGGCTCTCCCCGGGCAAACCACTGCTGGGGTCTGGAGCCGGGAAGAGGGGGTTAAACTTCCCTTCCCCTGAACACAGAGCTGCCCTGCCCTCCTGGCTTACTTAGAACTGGCTGTGACTGTGGACTACAAATCCCAGAGACATCCGGAAGCAGGAAGAGGAGGTAATGAGCAACTCTGCAGAGTCCTGGTACTGTGAGTCTGGAGTGAAAATCCCAGAATCCTCGGGGGCAGCAAGAAGAAAAGCAAACACACAGTCCATGCTGGTTGTGGGCCAGAGAGCTGTACTCTAGCACCCCGCGGCTTCTGGCTTGAGCCCCTGCAGGCATGTGGTTGCATTTCCTGAATCAAAAGTGAATGTCTGCTCATTTGCTTAACGGTTCAATCTTTGCAGCTTGAACTAACCTGCAAAGACTGAAACAATTCAGCCTCAGACTTTTTGATGGTCTGTACTTAGCCTCATAGGTATTTGCATACCTAACAGTGCTAATATCACATGGCAGCCCATGGCACCCTTAAAAAGATATCATAGCATCCTGACTGAGACTCCCTAGATTAGACTAGCCCTACTTTTTTATTTGTAACATGGAGCCAGGGGCTTCTGTTACTTTAAAGGGAGAGACTGCAGCAAAAAGAGCCCCATGTAGTTGAACAGGGGTTAGCTGCAGGAGGAAAGACACAGTAAGCTGCCCATTAAGGTGAAGGGACACCTGACCAAAAGGGAAAGGAGCCCAGGGCATATAAACCTGGGTTCCTGAGGCAGAGGGGCAGTGCTGCCTGAAAGCCTGCTGTGAGAGGAGCTCCTGCCAGCTCGACTGATAGGGAGTGGGAGCCAGAGAGTGGGAAGGTGGCCTGGCAGCAGTATGATGACTTGGAGAGAGAGATTCTGAGGGTTGCATTTCCTGAATCAAAAGTGAATGTCTGCTCATTTGCTTAACGGTTCAATCTTTGCAGCTTGAACTAACCTGCAAAGACTGAAACAATTCAGCCTCAGACTTTTTGATGGTCTGTACTTAGCCTCATAGGTATTTGCATACCTAACAGTGCTAATATCACATGGCAGCCCATGGCACCCTTAAAAAGATATCATAGCATCCTGACTGAGACTCCCTAGATTAGACTAGCCCTACTTTTTTATTTGTAACATGGAGCCAGGGGCTTCTGTTACTTTAAAGGGAGAGACTGCAGCAAAAAGAGCCCCATGTAGTTGAACAGGGGTTAGCTGCAGGAGGAAAGACACAGTAAGCTGCCCATTAAGGTGAAGGGACACCTGACCAAAAGGGAAAGGAGCCCAGGGCATATAAACCTGGGTTCCTGAGGCAGAGGGGCAGTGCTGCCTGAAAGCCTGCTGTGAGAGGAGCTCCTGCCAGCTCGACTGATAGGGAGTGGGAGCCAGAGAGTGGGAAGGTGGCCTGGCAGCAGTATGATGACTTGGAGAGAGAGATTCTGAGTTTAAAGAGGCTGCTTGCGAGTTTGTTTTTTTCCTAGTTTTAGAAAACTAGAAGGGCTAGACTGGAGGACTGAGTGTGGCTGATATGGGTGGACTGGAGGCTGCAGGGGTGCTGCAGATGCACCCAACATAATGCCCTTCCAGGGTCTGGGACCCAGTGGGCTGTGTGGGGCAGAAGCCCAAACACTTTAGGAGGCAAAACAGAAAGCAGCCTCACCCTGGGTCAGAGACACCAGGGAGGGATGAGTTGAATCAAGAGCAGCCTCACTCTAGGTCAGGGCTGAACCAAAGCAGCCTTGCCCCAGGTCACAGACTCTAGAAGGAAGCTGAGCTAAACTGCGAGCAGCATTTTCCTGCTGGGTCAGGGATGCCAGGGGGCCTGAGACAAGGCATAATACAGGGCTGAGGGGCTGGAGACCAGATACTTGAAGAGGGCTGAGGCTGAGAGAGCCAGGCCCGAATCAGTGGGCCAGGGCTAGAAACTTTGAGAGAGAAAAAGCGGGGTGGAGTGGGGGAAATCAAAGCCAAGAGGGCTGAGGCCTCTACAAAAGAACTAAACTGTGGGTGGAGTAACATCTGCAAGGCACAGGCATGGCTTTGGGGCAAAAGGAGGTTATGATTAAAAGCTCTAAGGCTTTCAGGATATAGGTGGTAGCCACTAGACACCAGGAGGTCTGCTAGGATGAGAGAGACACCTGTGAGGAACTGCATGGTTTTGGTTAGTGGGCAACGGGCCCAGCGGTTACAAGAAATATATTGGGCTAGGCAAAGCACTGGTAAGAACACCCTGGGACTCAAGGGCAGCCTCCCTATTAATATCAAAGGAAGATCAAGGTGTGGCAGGTGAGATAAAAGGGGGTGGTGGTAGTAGAGGACTGGGAGTGTGAGCAGGAGTAGGGTGGCCCTTGGGAGCACCAGGGCCATCACAAGGGCCCATACTGCTATATTATTTTATAACTCTTCTATTCCAAAAATCATCTCATCACCACTACTTTATAAACTTTATAGAATGCAGACTTCCATTCTGACTTGGCATTTACCAATGTTGCACTTACAAGTGTGCAGCAAGAATGCAGCTGTATCTGACAGTTCCCCTGCCCACAACACCAGCAAACCTGCGTGGAAAATGGGCAGCCTTCTGAAGTAGACGCATTCAACTCGTGTTTCAAGAAACTTGAACCTTGACAAAACAAAGGGTCAGCAGCACTTGCTTTCACAGCTGCTAAATGAGATTCCCTCCACCCCCATGTGCATTAGCGGAACAGGAAACTTCCAGCCCCTGCACAAATGGAAGTTTTGGAGGGAGGGTTAGTGTATTTCACAGTCAAACATAGCAGTTTTCCCAAAACAGGCACAGCCAAGAGATACAAAAAATGGTTGGAAGGAGTCCAAGGAAATAAAGATGGGTGGCCAGTTCCTCCCAAGAAGCAAAAGTGGGACACTGTCATTTTCTCACGGGTACCACTTTAGCATGGGTTATTACTATCTGAGATGCACCAAAGAGAGACTGCTGGGTTGTATGTACCTTTATTGAAAATTCTTCCACCGAATCAATGGATAGGGTGGTTCTGTTGCCTGACCACTAGCCAAGTTCTCTTCTTAGGCTACAGCTTGCTCGTTTCTTCTAGGGATGGGCTTATGCCTGAGGTTCCCAGAAGTTTCTGAAATCTGGAACAGACCATACGGTGCCAAATGATAAGTATTTTCAACGGAAAACATCCTGGACCCATGAGTGCCACCCATGTTTCAAGTACATGTGTTAAGCACAGCACCGTGCTGTTAAGAGACTCAGTATGGGCTTTTTCTGTAATTAAGCAAAAACATTTCTGGCAAAGTGAGCTTCAAATACATGTTCTTTTACCAAGTGGTATCTGCCTCCCCTCTTGCTGTGGTTATTAGAAAAAACTTTTTTTTTTTTTTTTTTTACTTATCTAAGAAAATACACAAAACATTAGTTCTTCATCCACCACCTCTGAAAATGCATGCACTCCTGGGATGTTAAGGACACTATGTGGGATCCCTTCACTAAACTACCGGTACACCATGTCTAATACACTGAACTGAATTAAGACTTAGAAAATTGTAGGTCAGTTGAAAAAACAGAAATGGATAGAGCACACTGAAGCGTCTTGCCTAAACAAACAGAATCAATGTGTGTGAAGTGCCAGGCACAGTTCTGGACACTGTATAAGAAATGGCACTGGGGTTCAGGAAGGAGTTTGAAGGCACTGAGTTTGGTAGCAGCTACTGGAAGAGCTCTATATAAGCAATAAGTGGTAAGAGTAACCCCCACCTACTTTGAGACACATTAGCTAAGGGAGAAAGATGTTCACAGCACTGAAGGAAGAAAGGAATCCTCGCGATTTGAGAAGGTAAGGGACTGTCATTTGCTTCACCCTGATGAAGACAAGGAATATATTCTTACCTTGCAAACCAAACACAAATCTGAGACAGGGCACAGCTCTATAAGCTAGAGTTTAAACATAAAGTGTTATCTTTCTAGCTGCTAAGAAAAGCTAGTCAATTTATAAAAAGTGAATAAAAAGAGTTTATAGGGCCTCAAGGATCCACCCACTCGGCCATGTTGGCTGGATACACCAGCTTCCATGAACACTGATTCTCACTCAGCAACATTTTGATGGTTAAAGTACTTGTTGCTCTGTTTTGCTTTTCAGCCTTTTGATTTTTTTCCCCCATTAAGTAACACTGCAGTGCCTGGATGCTGAGCACAGCATGGTCTCCATATGGAAACTGATTATGTATTTCTGAAGTGGATGACACAGATGGGCTTATATTTTGTTTTGAGCTCTTCACTGATTGATTTAAGTCTGTCATAGAACCACAGGTTGGAAGGGACCTCAAGGGTCACCTAAGTCCAAACTCCTGCACAGATGGAAAATTTACTGTTTGCAAACCATCCTAGATAAACACCTATCCAGCCTCTTCCTGAAAGCCCCCTGTAAACAGTAAAAAGTATGCAATCCAGATGTTTTCATATTCCTAGAGTTCAAGGAAATTGGCCCCAATCCCAATGTCCATGTCCTTACCAGCATTCCAGTCCTTATTCTGACCCTAGTCCCTTTTCTGGCTTTGGGTTAGTCACTTAACTATTCTGCCTTGGGTCTTCCATTGACACAACAACATTAAAACTTTTCTCTGGGAGACTAGCTTGGTTTTTCCCCTTGAGCATGAAAAGCATTATTAAAAACCCGAAGGTTTAATGTGGCACTAATACTATAACAAGCACCACGTCATGCAAACACAAGAATACAGGAGCGTGGCTATTGTCCTCACTCCTGGTTCAGCAAGTATGTAAAGCATCAGACCAGAGGTGGGCAAATATGGCTCACGGGCTGGATCCGACCCACCAGCTGATTCTATCTGGCCTGCAGTGGGTTCTTCGGCCCTGCCTGGCCCAGGCACAGGGGGCAGCCCAAACTGTGGTGCATGTGGCCAGTCCCAGTGCCCCTGGGCACAGAGGGGCCACCTGGTACAGAGTGCAGCCTGTTTGATCCCCGTGTGTGGCTCTTGGGTACACTGTGAGCTGTAGTTTGCAGGGCTAGGCAGCATGGCAGCAAGGCAGGAACAGAGCAGCATGATGGCCAGACATGGCTTCCTGGCAGCCCCTGTGGAGACGGCTCCTTCTGGTTGCCACTGCCAATGTCTCCACTGCCACCATAGGACCCAGCCCATCTGCCCCACACCCCCTGGCTGGTGGTACAAAATGAAGCAGGTGAGCAGGTGAGGTCTCCATGGAAACTAGTCAAGTATCTCTACAGGCAGGGCGCGCTCAGCCAGGCAGATGGGATGGGGCCACGGGCAGGTGGGAAGCATCATTCAGGAGTGCGCCAGGGCTAAGATGGTGGGGCAGTGACAGCGTGGGGCCAGGTCCTGGGACAGAGCTGCAACCCACTCCCTGCAATGGGTGCAGGGTGGATGGGCCTGGTGCCAGACAGGATCAACTGGCTTCTCCCCAGCCCCTACTCAGCCTCCACTGCACCAGGGGCCACATTTAGATGAGCAAGCATGTGCCTGTTGCAGCATCTCGAAGCAGTTTCAGACATCGCAAGGGGCATGCTGGGAATGAAAAAAAGGTTCCCAGCATGGACTTTAATTTGATACCAGGAAATCCCAGTATCAAAAACTAACACACTGAAAAAAGCGGTGCAGGGCATGCTCCTGGAGCATGCCCTGAAGCAACCAGAAGCTGTGTCCTTCGGAGGGGTGCTCTGGCACTTCTGGCCTTCTGGTGGGAGCCACAACTGCTGCACTGCAACCCTGCCCTGTGCCCACACCAGTGCTGGGACATGCAGCCCCAGCCTGGGGGGACTCCTGGTCCCAAGAACCACTTGGGTGTGATGGGACGGGGGGAAAGGCCGAGGTAGCAGCAGGGGGGCGCAAGTGTGAGAGAGACAAGGGTCAGTGGTGGGGGAGCGTTCTGAGTAGGAGCATCCACCGGTGCTCAGCTTAGAGGCCCCTTGTCCCACCCTGAGCAGCCTGTACAGGTGGAGGCTGGCCTTGAAGGGAAGGGGCTTGCCTAGCCCAGTTTCTGGGCCCCAGTCAAGGACTTCCCAGGAACAGCATGGGGACTGCTGGGGCTTGGGCACAGGCATAGGGAACAGAACAGCAAGGGCTGGCACTACTCAGAGTCACAAAGCAGCAGGTGGTACAACTGCAGCTGGACTCATGTCCTGGTGCTGGGATGGAGCTGCAGCCAGGAAGGAACTAATGGGGGCAGGCAGAGGCTGCAGGTCAGGAGTGAGGGGCACTGGTGGGGCAGGGCAGCAGCATCTCAGTGCTGCTCAGCACCGCGCATCCTGGTGAGCGAAGGGAGTAGGGACAGGTACTGGCCGCAGCCTCTAGCTCCCTCTGGCTGAAGATATGGGAGGAGCTGGGCAGGGTCAGTTTGCCCAAGTGGCACAACTTGCCCCACACCAAAGTGCATGTTCAGGCACGTGTACTGAGGCACGAATCTCCAACACAAATTGATGCTGCTGCAAGCGCGTGTGCCTACATGTGTGGATGTGTCCAGGCAGTACAAATAGTCATGACAGGGCTGGGTCAGCACCTCGTTCCCCCCGCCCCCCTCCCCAATGCTCACCAAAACTCTGGGTCAGCACCTGCCCTCCCCCAGCCCTCAACAGCTCACCAAAACTCCTAAAGTGGCCCTCCAGCCCAAATAATTGCCCCCCCCTGTCTTTAGAATAGAACCTCCTCAATCCTCTTTCCTTTCCTTTTCTTCCCTTCCTTCCATTTATTTGAAATATGTTTAAGAAGTCTACAGGACAATAAGTTGTGCCTTAGGAAGCATATATTTGAAGTTGCCAAACTACAGTCAAAGAGGAATGTTAAACTGCCCCTTTATTTCTTGTAATATTTCAATTTATTATGTGATGGCTACAGACATGTGACAGGCATAAAAGGACACTCTGAGTAAGCCTCCTTTATGCCGGTAGCCTGTACATGCATATTAGAATCAAGCACTAGCTGCTAACAACATCCTGCCAAACATTAACCCCTTAATCAAACAGAATGAAAATGCTTTTATCTTTTTCAGTACATGGAAAGCGCGCACACAGTCTTGGCTTTTAAGATCTTCACCATACTGGTGAACAAATTAAGAGGCTGTGACTTGGATGATTACACAGCCCAGTGGGTGGCAAATTGGCTAGAGGGTTGTACCCAGAGAGTCGTAGTGGATGGGTCGGTATCGACCTGGAAGGGTGTGGGAAGTGGGGTCCCGCAGGGCTCGGTCCTCAGACCGATACTCTTCAATGTCTTCATCAGTGACTTGGACGAGGGAGTGAAGTGTACTCTGTCCAAGTTTGCAGATGATACAAAACTATGGGGAGAAGTGGACACACCGGAGGGCAGGGAACAGCTACAAGCAGACCTGGACAGGTTAGACAAATGGGCAGGAAACAATAGAATGCGATTTAACAAGGAGAAATGGAAAGTGCACCACCTAGGGAGGAAAAATGTCCAGCACACCTACTGCCTAGGAAATGACCTGCTCGGCAGCATGGAAGCGGAAAGGGATCTCGGAGTCCTAGTGGACTCCAAGATGAACATGAGTTGTCAGTGTGATGAAGTCATCAGCAAAGCTAACTGCACTTTATCGTGCATCAACAGACACATGACAAACAGATCCAAGGAGGTGATACTTCCCCTCTATTGGGCACTGGTCAGACCGCAGTTGGAGTACTGCATCCAGTTTTGGGTGCCACACTTCAAGAGGGATTTGGATAACCTGGAGAGGGTCCAGAGAAGGGCCACTTGTATGGTTAAGGGCTTGCAGGCCAAGCCCTACGAGGAGAGACTGGGGCACCTGGACATCTTCAGCCTGTGCAAGAGAAGGCTGAGAGGCGACCTTGTGGCTACCTATAAATTCATCAGGGGGGTGCAGAAGGGAATTGGTGAGGCTCTACTCACCAAGGCGCCCCTGGGGTTCACAAGAAATAATGGCCATAAGCTAGCAGAGAGCAGATTTAGACTGGACATTAGGAAGACTCTTTCCTGCCTATGCAGGGGGTCGGACTCGATAATCTATTGAGGTCCCTTCCGACCATAACATCTATGAATCTATGAATCTTACCAGCCTGCAACTTCTGTTGCATTTGCCATTGCTGGGCTTTGAAGATATAGTTCTTGAGAACCGTTCAAGTCATAGATTGAAACCACTAATTTGGCCCACCAACTTGCAAGAGGCTAAAACTATTTTACAAGCATTAGAGTTGTAGATGTTGATGTCTGTCTGCCTATGTTTTCTTTCATCATCTTATGTAGCTCCACTTTTCAACTTAAAAAGTTACTCTCAGTTCAATTTAGTAGCCTTCTGATGAGCAATTATTTTAAGCTGCAAATACAAATTACATGCCACCACTACTGAATTCCACTGCTGGCAATTTTAATTCCAAAAGTTCAAAGCAATGAAATAGGGACAACAGAGGTACACAATAGTTAATAAACAATGCCTTTAGTAAACAAACCCCAAACCTCTAATGATATTTTGCTTACAAGTACTCCAACATTCAGAAGGGTTTTTTCATAAAAAACTGTGTTCAGTTGGCCTGGAATTCAAATCCCACTTTTGCTGCTATAACTCATGAAATGATAGGATGCTTGAACAAAGTGCAGCCTCTAGGGAGAACACCCACCACCATTTGACGTACTGCAGAAAGACAAAACTAATGTAAGCCAAATCCGTAATCCTCCCCTCCTCTTCCCTCTTTTTTCAGGAAAGCAAGTGACTAAATGCAGAGGGAAAAGGATGCTATATCATCTTGTGGCCATTAGCAAGGCTTTGTCAGACCAAAACTCTTAAGTCTAGCCTGCTTAAAAATAGACCTCTCTCCTCTTGGGCTAAGTACAGACAGACAAAAAGCCCAAGGCTGAACCAATTCAGTCTTTTCAGGTTAGTCCAAGCTGCAAAGATTGAACCATTAAGCAAATGAACAGACATTCACTTTTGATTCAGAAAATGCAGCCACATGTCTACAGCGGCTCAAGCAAGAACCCAGAGGGAGCTAGTGTACGGCTCTCTGGCACATAGCCAGTATGGGCTGTTTGTTTGCTTCCTCTTCCTGCTGTCCCCAAGGTCTCTGGGATTTACAGTCCAAAATGACACCAGCAGGACTCTGCAGGTTTGCTTATTACTTCCTCTTCCTGCTTCCAGGTGGCCTTTGGGATTTGTAGTCCACAGTCACAGCCAGCAGTAAATTTGAGCAGGGAAGGGATGTTTAACCCTGTTCCCTGGCCCCAAACCCCATCTAGGGTTTGCCTGCATCCCCAGCTGGGCTTGCCCCTCCCATCCCCTTGTCAGCCAGCCCTCACTGCTCCAGCTAGGGAGCAGAGGGGCAGAGCCAGCCCTGCTCTCTGAAACAGACAACCCAGCCCAGCCCAGGGCTGCAAAGCATGCTGGGATGCTGGGGGACTCTGATTTAACTTGAACCAGGATGGGATCTGGGACAGAAGTTTTATAAACTGGTTTGACCCAAATCACTTAAGTCTGATACTACATTCAACCAGGTTTCTCTTAAACCGATTTCAGCCATTTTGAAACTGGTTTATGTGCACTGAGGTTCTGTTCTGCTACAGGTTTAAACCAGTTTCTGATCACTTAAACCAGTTTATGTGTAACTTCTGTCCCTAGCCCTGAAAACAGCCATTGTTGTCCTGGTTTTATTGTCCTTGATTATTTATGTAGGGGGATCAACCTACAGGATTTCCTCAAATGACATCCAATGATCCATTCACCTTCCCCCCCAAAACAGATGGGTATTTTTTTATTTGTTAGGCTGAGGATAAGTTTTATACCTCATGCCACCCAACTATACAGATTTCATTATCTTCTTGAAAACTTAAAGAGCCACAGGAAAATTTAAAGTTTTAAACCTTCAGACTAATATAGCTCCAAGCCTAGGAAATTTATACTGAAGAGAATCTAGAAAGAAAAGCAGGGAACACACCAACATATTTTAAAAATATGATGTTTTCTAACAGCACACTCCAAAACTTTTACGTTCATTCCTCTAACCAATTAGTTCCACCTTCCTTTTCTTGTTAGAAACTTTCCTGTGCATAATATCTAGAGTTAAAAATATCCCCAAAGTAAATATTTAAATGCCCATCAGGTGATAAACTTTTTAAACTATCCATTAGCTGTGTACAAAGCCACACAATACAGTAGTATGGCATGCATCTTAAATTACTTAAGAAATTATCCAGAAAAAATAGGCATTCTACCATTCGAATAATTATAAGTTGATTTATAATTTAGTTGATAATTATATTGATTATTATAATTATAAGTTGATTTTTTTGCCATGCAAAAACTGGAGATAAACTGAAACTGTATGTCATTTAATCTTGGAATGTTTTGCCCTGAACACCTGCAGGTAATAGATTATTCTCTTCCATTATCTATATTACTGTAGTGTCCAAGAAACCTTATCATGGACAGGGACACCATTGCGCTAGGGTAATCATTCTTAGCTAGGATGCCATGAGATCTTTCTAAGGATGTTGTGTTGTTCCACTGCTGCTGCACAACGGAACTGCTTCCCCCAGCCTGTTTTCAGGAGGCAAAGCCACTCTGGGAAGCAACACTGCAGCTCAACCTGACAAGAGGACTGCCACAAGGCTGCTGCTGCTAGCCCATCTGAGAGCTCAGACTGGCAATGTCACCACCACAGGCAGGAAATGCAGGATCCCCCTGTCACAACCCAAAGTTGTGATTTTCTTGTTTGTGTGTGCTTCGGCATCGCTAAATTGTGTTCCCGCTAAATTGCAGCTCTTTTGCACGGTGGAGTGTTCTGTTGCAATTAAGAACCCGCGTGCAGGAGTTTTTCCCGCCAGTTTTGTAGCCTTCTTTGCATCATGCATTTCTTTTGCATTATGGTGATGCACGGTACAAAGAAGTTCCCACCATTTGTATTAAGATTTCCGCCACATTATTGGCCAATCTTAATATAGGCACACATGGCGGCTAGCTATTGGCTTGCTAGCCGTACAAAAGGCTTGGGTAGTTTCCGCCCAAGTCGGAGAGAGAGAAAGCACATGGAGTTCAGAAAAGGAGCGTGAGGATCTCTAAGCGCTGCTGATCCCTTCGAACCCAGCTTTTTCCTTAAGAGGGCAACAGAGGTTTAATTTGTCGAACCCATGGAGCTTCAACAACTCCGGGGAACCTAATTTCCGAACCCTCGGAGCCTTAACAACTCCGAGGCGCGGATCTTTAACACCTCCGAGGCACATACCCTCTAGCCTCTCCCCGTCGCCGACCGCAATCCTAGATGTATCCATATCCTATGGACCCAATTGTCAAACCCAAGGAGTCTTAACAGCTCCGGGGAACCTGGGAACCAAGTGAAACCCACGGAGATTCAGCTGCTCCGTGAGTGAGAATTGTTGAACCTGCGGAGCTTAAACCACTCCGGGGTCAAGGAACCGAGTCTATCAGAATCCTCCACCGAGAACTCAAGCGGAGCTGTGCCTGGAAAACTGACCAGCCTACACCGCGACCACCTTGGGTGTAAGTAAATAATCTTTTCAATCAACCATTACGCCTCCGTGACTGATTCTAGCTCGAGCGTACCATACCGCGCCGCGGTTTTCTCCGGCCCCGCGTGCCCGGGCTGCTGGCCACAGCCTGTGTGAGCAAAGACAGGCCCGGCTCCCCCCCGAGATTGGGAGCCGGCCCGCACACCCCCCTGCATTTCCTAGCAGGCAAGGGGCACTCGCTGGGCTTCGTGTGTCAAGGTAAAGGTAGGGAAGCATGTCTCCCATGTGCAAGGAAATGGGCGGAGAGGGAGGGGAATCCCTCTCCCCCCATTAGCAAAGGGTACTGCTATATGCAGAAAAGTTAAGGAGGAGGCAGGGTTGCCGCCTGTCTGTACATTTTTGGACAGTTCATTAAAAAAAAAAAAAAAGGCTAAAAATGCATGTCCATAAAGTCCATAAAAACTGAGCTGTCCATGAAAAAACTAAGCAACTGGAAGCTTGACTGAAGCTCCATTGTCAGAAGGAAGCTGGAGCCTCTGTACACCCTCTCAACCAGCCACATGCTGCTGCTGCTGCATCCCATTACCTGCTTGTAACACTGCTGAGTTGCATATAGACAAGAGTCCTTATTTGGAGGTCTGTGCTGGGATGGCCAGGGGCAGTATGGTGTGGGATGTGGTTGGAAGCAATAGAATTTAGGGGTAAGTAAGAGACCCCTGAGGTGGGGCAACATGGTATAAAACTACTGCTGCAATCAAGCAGGGTTGCCAACCTATGCAGTTTTTAACGATAACCTGCACACTTTTTACTGACAATCATACTGTTTTCTGTAGTTGGTTTTAAATCTCTAAATTTGAACCCAACCTTTGTCTAGGGCCTGGCAGAAAGATTGCATGTACATTATGTAAAGTATATGTCAGTAAAAAGAAAGTTTGGTTGCCAGTAAAAAGTTTTGTGTTGGCAGCACTGGGAGGGGCCCTGAATTCTATCCCAAAGATTTCAGAATCCAAGTCTAGAATGAGGCAACAGACAGGTCAGCGCCAAAAACAATGAGACTAATATGAGTCCACATGATCAGCAGCAGCATTAACAGCTTAAGAATTTTAATACATTTAGAATGCATTTCATTTCCATTTATCATTTAACAGCTCTAGGATGACAGCGGAGACAAGATTATTTGGCACTGTAATTAAAGTCTTTGCTCTTCACTGGAAGCAATGCAATACCTGCTTCTTTCTACTGAACATTCAGCTGGGAGGCAACATACGGAAAAAAATTAATTGTTCACTGTAAGTGCATGTTCACATATGCTTTACTGTGGAGTTGACTAATTAACTCTGCAGTAAAGCATCACCATCTACATGAGCTCTGGTATTAGGGCATAGTAAATGAATTAATTTCCTCATAAGATGATACTGTCAGGGACAGTACTGTCTTATAGCGGAGTAATTTACTGTGTTATAACACATGTATGGATGGTGACTGGAACAGCAGCACTCTGAGCAGAGGTGGAGCAGCCCCAGGCTAGCACCAGCTTGAGGGGGGGTGGGGGGAGGCTCCGTCACATGGCTTAGCAGTTTTGGCACTTTTGTGCCCTAGCCAGTCTCTCCGCCACCCAATGCTGCCACCCAGAGCCTGGGGCTGACCCTCCAAACCTGCTGCTAGCCCGCAGCTGCTCCCCCCCAGCTCAAAGTGCTGTGATCCCAGGCACACGTGTAGACGCTGTGCCCAGGAGCAACTGACTGGCTAAAATGCAACCAGAATGTATAGCTGTGCTTTAAGAGCATGTGTAGATGTACCCTGTAAGCTTAACTAACACTCTTCATGGAAAACAACAGACTACCTCATTAGTCTAGCCTCAAAACCCTATATTCAAATACTTGGAGAGACATATGGACCAACATCTTCCCTCTCCTCCCCCAAGAAGATGGCATGTCAGGTTTAATTTAATGTTATCTGCTTGCAAGGAGTTGTCCTGGAGTCCTAAAAATGCAGACACATTTACTGCAAGCTGTCAGGGACTAGTAGCCTTCAGATGCAAGAGACCAGACAGCTGATCAGCTTTGCTCTTATCAGCCAAAGTCACAAAAATTGATTATCCATGGTTAATCCTTTTACACCGGTGGATTTCCAAATCATAAAAAAGAAAAAAAACCTTTTAAGATGGAACTTGACATGATGAAAACATGTCTATACATATTTACAAAGACATCTTGAGGTAGATGAGAATATGTTGTTTTGCTATTGCCAGAGGTCTCTGGCTGTGTAACAGGATCATTCATCTCCAAGTGTTTTTGTACCGGATGTTCCAATGCAGGAGCTCTCTAACCCTTTCAACTTCTTTCAAAGCTGTCTTTGAAGACTAAAAAAAATAAAGGGAAATCGTTTAACTAGTTTTCAAAAAAGACTGAGGCTGGAGAATACTTACTCAGTTAGTTAACTTGCTACTCTACATCTTGGAATCCAGCCATCAAAAAGAAATGATGCTGAAGAGTCAATGAGAAATGAGAGATGGTAAACACTCTTAAGGATCAGACAAAAGCCACTGAAAGATTATAAGGTTCTCATTCAGATTCCAGCTAAACTTCAGCAAGTAATCAGCTAAACTGAACATTATTTCTTCAGTTACTACCCGCAATCTAAGAAAGAAGAGAAATCTAAACAACTGCATGAAAACCCGTGTGTGGAATTGAAATAGGGTTCTTTCTATGATTAGGATATGTGACTAATGACAGACTCAGGTGTAACAAGGATTCTGCACCTCCAACATTTGGACCCCAGCCAATTGTGAAGCAAGAAAATACCCATTCTTGACAACATCAGGCAGCGTGCAGACATGCAGAACGAACCAGGAGTTCATCTTAATGGTTATTTCCTTGTTTAAAGGATTTTTCTCTCTCCCGGTAGAAGGCTGACATGCTACATTTAATACACACTAGAGCTTATGCTTACTTTGATAGCTGTAGCGGAAGACAGTTGTCAAACTGGGAAGGATCTAATATTAATTACATGGTTGTGGGGGGACAACAGCATCCCATTTTATTGACAATTATTTAAAAAGGGGGGGAAAAGGATTTTTTTATTTCAAATCATTTGTTCTTTTTAGCTGTGCTGAGCCATTACACCTAGATACATACATATCCAGGGAATTTTTTTCCACTCATAATTGGAGCAGAAAGTTGTGGGGTAAAGTTTCCGAACAAGACTCGGGTTCACACTTCCAAATGACACTGCAGATTTCTGTACTGATCTAGAAGCACAATCCTATGGGTGACAAGTTCAACCAAGGTGGTGAGCACATATCCAGAGCAGAACTGATGGCACTTTTCAAAAGAGCAAAATAATCCTGAAATGCTGACTAATATTCAGACATGGCTGCAGTACACTACTGGCCTATGCTGTATTCATAGATTCATAGATGTTAGGGTCGGAAGGGACCTCAATAGATCATCGAGTCCGACCCCCTGCATAGGCAGGAAAGAGTAACCTCCTCTTGAAGACCCCCAGGGTAGGGGAGAGCACCACCTCCCTTGGGAGCCCATTCCAGACTTTGGCCACTCTAACTGTGAAGAAGTTCTTCCTAATGTCCAGTCTAAATCTGCTCTCTGCTAGCTTATGGCCATTATTTCTTGTAACCCCCAGGGGCGCCTTGGTGAGTAAAGTCTCAACAATTCCCTTCTGTGCCCCCGTGATGAACTTATAGGCAGCCACAAGGTCGCCTCTCAACCTTCTCTTGCGGAGGCTGAAAAGGTCCAGGTGCCCCAGTCTCTCCTCATAGGGCTTGGCCTGCAAGCCCTTAACCATACGAGTGGCCCTTCTCTGGACCCTCTCCAGGTTATCCACACCCCTCTTGAAGTGCGGCGCCCAAAATTGCACGCAGTACTCCAACTGCGGTCTGACCAGCGCCCGATAGAGGGGAAGTATCACCTCCTTGGACCTATTCGTCATGCATCTGCTGATGCACGATAAAGCGCCATTAGCTTTCCTGATGACTTTGTCACACTGACGACTCATGTTCATCTTGGTATGAGTATGATCTTGGTAACAGTATTGAACTGTTAGTACCCAATTTGTCACTTTCTTTGTAAATGGTATTGGGCCAAATGCTTTCTGTTAATTATTCCACTGTCTGAAGGAATTTGACTTCATGTAATTACACTAAGGATCAATTTGGCCTGCTCAGCATGTGAAATGCAGAATTAGATTTCTTTTATTCCATTAAAAAGATTCAGAAAGGAAGAAGAATTTATATTTTAGACTGACATGGGACATAAAAATACAGTTCTAAAAATACAAAGGTATATTTTTCCTACCTAAATCATATAAAAATATTTAGAATGGCTATCAAGGTGTGTGTGCATTACTACACAATTTTAGATACCTACAAAGAAATTAGAGAAGGAAAAATTAATTTAAAAAAAAAAAAGATTTCTCCCTTCTGATTTCTGGAAAAACTAATAATTTTCTAGACAGATATTTTGTTAATCAATGAAGCTGCAAAATCAAAAACTATTGCCCCAGAAAGGAAAGCAGAATAAGCTTATACACAATATCATGCAATACATAAAAACACAAAAGTAAAGGTAATATGCAATCATTTACTTTTTCTGTTTACTGAAGTGAAACCTTGGTGAATCACTCATGCTGAAGAATCCCAAGTAGCTACAATGCAAGATCACACTGCCACCTTTGTTCCTTTATCTTGATGTTTTCTGAATATTTCATATTTTTTTCACAACCAGGTGAAGGGCAGCCTTTAAAATGACAGCGAATAGACATTGTTCATAAAACTTTAAAACAATCCTTTGAAAGTTTAAATCTGAGATCTGCTCTCCTAACAAGCACGTTCTGCTCCAGGTATGTCTATGTTTGTTACTGTAGAAATGCTTGCTGAACTGTTAGCATTAGTTTGTTTTTTGGAGAGATAAAAGACTAGCAAAGCATTTGTTTTGAAAAATAATATCAGGGAACTACAGTACAGTGGATTTTATCAATACAGTAAAAGCAGTGGAAAGGATACTACTATGTTAGGTCAGCAACCGTTAGTTTCCTTTCAGCTGTGAACTTCCTGGCTTTGTCTGTCTAATCTGGCCTATAAAGGTTCTTGTGCCACCCTCCTCAACAGAAAACGTCACTGCTTTGCAGAGTGCATTAAGTGATATGAACAACATGTCATGTTTTTGTTCATTTTCTCCCAACCGCTTCCTAATGGGAGAACTGTGTATTCAGTGGAGTGCTTTAATTTAGGGATTTGCAGAGCGGTGGAGGTTGTAAATGTATATGCTGCTCTCTATTAATATTAGAGAACACAGCTTGAAAAGGTCCACGTAATACTTGGAGACGAAGATTGTGCAGTTGGCAATGTAATATTGTCTGTTATACACTATTATTTAAATAAACTCCCTCCCCCCAAAATAATGTTTAATTGATCTACCACTAATCAGATATTACTTTACTCATTCTTTGAGAAGGTATGCAACTAGGTCCTAATAAGTACAAAAACACCTTGCCAAAAAAAAAATCCATCTTTTGCCTACAACAAAACAGCTGTTTTTATAGTAAGAAGATGTACTGTCAACTGCTCACACGCATAATTAACTAAAAGCCAATCTAATATACTGTTGGCATGCACAGCAAGTGAGATAATTATAACAGTCCATGACTAGAAGACAATTAAGAACCTTTGTTTGTAGGAATGTGCTCTGTAGGAGTTTTTCAAGTGCTTACTTCAAAAGGAAGTAGCACTTTACTGCAGCTGGAATAATTGTTTTTCATGCACTATCACTTTGTGTGGTGCTTTATACACAAAAACACAATGCATGCACCAAAGGATTTACAGTCCAAGGCTTTGATCCCTCACATATTTGCCCATGTGAGTAACTTTATTTATGTAAATGATTCTAGGGCCAGTACCAAAAATCAGAAAGGTACAAAGGAGTTCAGAAACAAAGCTCTAAATGACAGTCCAATCTCAGGGTTGGTTTTTAGGGAAAAGAGGGACAGCTTCTCCCAGTAAGGGAAAAAGATAACATGGCAGCTTTGTGCTTATTTTTCTGTCCTCTTTTCAGCATCTAAAACAATGTCAGTGGGAAAAAGAAAAATGCTGCTTTTCTATAAATACACTTGAAGTATTAAGACCATGTGTGCTGGGGACAGTTACTGCACTTGCCTTCATTTCAGGGCTTGTATCACCGAGAGATCTCAAGAGAAAAAATGAAGCTGGTGGTCTGTCAAAGTTCCTGTGCATACACATCACAAAAACCACCAGACGTTTTGGCACAGCTCAACTCAATTAGCAAACTCTGCTCTAGAGAGTGAGCAAAAAATAACCAGGGTGGGAAAATGCGCAGAGCACCTACCCACACAATTTCTAACTCAATCAATGTAATTTGTACTAATTTCTATGTGCGCTCCATTTTCTGTGCTCAGCACTAAAGTTAGTTGAAGGCTTAAAGAGAGAGGAAAACTTTCACTGCTCAGAGCAACTGCTCTAAAATACTTCAGATTGTCTGGAAAAAGATGATGGACAGACAGCCTTTATGGGCCACATGGCATTTGATCTTTGCAAGATGCCTTGAAACATATGGCTGTGCTCTTTTTTCTAGTGTGTCATTTAGAGTAGTTTTCACACACTTCTCCATATACCAGGCCAGAGTAGATGGGTTTTGTGTGGGATCTCCATTAACCTATAGCAAGGAAGGGGTGGGGGTAAAAGAGCTGCAATACTGTCCATGCCACACACAATCCCGATATGGGGAGGTTGAACCACTGGATCAATAAAAATATGGACTGGCATACCGCCATGCCTAGGGTCAGGGATGACCTAGTTAGGGAATTGTTGGAGGGGCTGGACGTGTTTAAATCAGTAGGTCCAGATGCTCTTCACCCAACGTTGATGAGGGAATTGGCAGGGGTCATAGTGGGGCCCCAGCATAGCTTTATGAGTGCTTGTGGGGCTCTGGCCAGGTACCAGACGATTGGAAAAGGGCCAATGTGGTCCCCATTTACAAGAAGGGGAGAAAGGAGGACCCGGGTAAGTATAGGCCAGTTAGTCTCCCCTTAGTCCTTGGGAAGACCTTTGAGAAAGGTATCAAGGAGCACATCTGCAAGGGCCCAGCAGGGGAGGTAATGCTCAGGGGCAACCATCATTGAGGGCAGATCCTGCCCGACTAATCTGGTTTCCTTTTATCATCAGGTCATAAAGTCCCTGGACAAGGGCATCGAGGTGGATGTCATCTTCCTGGACTTTAAGAAGGCCTTTGACACTGTTTCCCACCACATTCTCTCAAAAAACTAGGTGACTGTGGCACTGATGCCTACACAGTCAGATGGGTGGCAAATTGGCTAAATGGTCGCACCCAGAGAGTGGTGGTGGACAGGTTGTTTTCACCCTGGAGGGATGTGGGCAGTGGAGTCCCCCAGGGCTCTGCCCTGGGGCCTGTACTGTTCAACATCTTATCAGCGATCTGGATGTGGGTGTGGAAAGCACGCTGTCCAAATATGCTGATGACACCAAGTTGTGGGGTGAGGTGGGTACGCTGGAGGGGAGGGACAGAATCGAGCTAGATCTAGACAAGTTACAGAGGTGGGAGGATGAGAATAGGATGGAAACTAATGCAGACAAGTGCAAGGTGCTGCATCTAGGGAGAAGGAACCAGCAACACACCCATAGGCTGGGGAACACCCTTCTTGTCAAAACAGTGGCTGAAAGGGATCTTGGAGTCATTGTTGACTCCAGGATGGACATGAGCTGCCAATGCAAGGAAGCGGTCAGTAAGGCTAACTGCACCTTGCTGTGCATCTACAGATGCATCACGAGCAGATCCAGGAAGGTGATATTCCCTCTATGCAACACTGGTCAGGCCACAGCTGTGGTACTGCATCCAGTTCTGGGCACCGCACTTCAAGAGGGATGTGGACAGCATTGAGAGGGTCCAGAGGAGGGCCACGAGCATGGTCAAGGGGCAGCGGGGCAGGCCCTACAAAGAGAGGCTAAAGGGCTTGAAACTATTCCGCTTCCACAAGAGAAGACTGAGAGGGGATCTGGTGGCTATTTACAAACTCACCGGGGGGACCAGCAGAAATCTCTGTTCCCCTGGGCACCACCGGGGGTTACTAGGAATAACGGCCACAAATTGTTAGAGAGAAGGCTCAGGCTGGACATCAGGAGACATTACTTTATGGTTAGAGCTGCCAGGCTCTGGAATGGACTCCCAAGGGAGGTGGTGCTCTCTCCTACCTTGGGGGTCTTCAAGAGGAGGCTGGACAGATATTTGGCTGGGGTGTTATGACCCCGCACTCGTTCCTGCCCGGGGCAGGGGGTCAGACTTGATGATCTGTTTAGGTCCCTTCCGACCCTAAGCACTAGGAAACTATGGAACCAAACCACCACCCCAGAAAAAATCTGTACCAGCTTGGGAGACTGCAACAACCCCTCAGCAGAGTTCCTCCTGCAAGACACGGCTCTGAAGAACACTAGGGGAGAAAAAGCCATAAAGAAACACAGGTGAGATTTGCTGACTCTTTAGAGAGTGAAAATGTGACATACGGTGGCACGGAAGAGGAACTACAACTTGTGAAGAGGAGACAACTGCCCTAGGTCAAGGGTGGGCTCACTTTCAGAAGCAATTTGAAAAATTCAGAACACAAGAGCCAAAACCCCTTGGCTGTAAATAGCAGTCTCATTTCATGCAGGACTGATGATCCCAAGGCTCGACTCAGATCAAAGCATATGAGACGCACACCTCCCTTCCACACTGCTTTGCTGCTCCTCTGCCAGAGGGGGGCAAGCAAGAGCATATAGCCTGGCCAGCCGGTTCCTGGAATGACCCACAATAACTAGAGGTCTCTCTAAATCACGGGGGGACTTACCGATTTTTATGGGTTGATAGTGGTACAAAGTTCTAATTCTGCAGTCTCCTTGCAGTGGCCCTGCCCCACAGCACTGATTGGCAGAGAGGCCCGGGGAGGGGAAGGAAGAACAAGGGGGCAGCTACCATCTTGATTGCTGGCTGCCCTTCACAAGGTCCTGCTGCTCAGCACTGATTGGTTGAGAGACAGGGGGAGTAAGGGGGGGGAGTGATGAAGGGGTGGCTACCATCTAGATTGCTGGCTGCCCTTTGTGTAGCCCCACCCCTTGGCACTGGTTGGTGGAGGTCCCAACCAGGGGAAGAGGGATGAGGGGGAAGCTGCCATCCTGTCTGCTGCCCTTCAATGCCACTCCAGCCCTTTGTGCTGCCGGCGCCTCCCCATCCCAGCAGCAAGGACCACTGGCTCCCACTGGAGAGCCAGCATTTTATTTTTATTAAGTTTTTTTGTTGTTGGTTTCATGGATTTCACAGACAATCTCAGATTTCAGAGTTTCCTCAAAATCCGCAAAACCGTGAATTAACCGTAAATTGGAAACCCCAGCCATAACCCTACGTCTAGACACACATGGCCATGTCCCAGGACAGAAAGATGGCGTATTGTATCCTGCATATTTCAGATGGACTTGAAGCAGGATAACAGCTTTAGGTATTTATAGGATCCCAGGACAAAAGGGTTTCTCCCAGGACAGATGCAACATCCATTCATGGACTTCGAAGCATTGGGGCTTGTCTATACAGAGAAGTTGATTCAGATTAAAGTGGGGTTTGAATCTGAGACAGAAGAACTATTCCTGATTGAGCTTTTTTAGCATGAAGTACTCGTTTCAGAATGAGAGCATGCACCCAGGGACGTAAGCAGGAATAGACCGCCCTGAATAACTTAATGTGGACGGAAGCCCCTAGATCCCAGGATGCTAACCTGCCATTTTTTTTTACTTGATTGCAAAAATTGAGAAAGCCCCTTCACACTTTTCTGCCTGATGCAAATGCTTCCTCCTCAATACAGACAACCACAGGAGACAGGCAGGGAACAGGCTAAAAATATGCCATGGGGCAAACCCAAAGATAACTAGTCATCCTCCTCCAAGGAGGCTTTACAGTTCTGTGGATTGTCTCAGGACCTCTGGTCCGAAGGCCTGAGTAATCCTACCACACTAGTCCCCTGCACCTGCCTTCCCTTCCCCTCCTCTCCATATGCAGAGGAGCACCTTCACTTTAGTTCAGTAGAAAAATAATTTCTACTGTAAACCTAACTTTGTGCCCCCCCATCCCACTCCTGCTAAATTCTACACAAAAAGGTTAAACCAGGTAAAAGACAGGCAGATTAGAGAGAGAGGATGATAAAGAGGCTTTTTTCTGACAAATTTGAAGAGATTCGGGTAAATCAACCCTAACTGATACCCTAAAGGCAAGAAGGAGGGATTCTCCATAGCAGGCAAGCAAAAGAACAGTGGCAGTTCGTTGGCACTGCTCATGGGTCCACAACCAAATTTCACCAGGAATAATCAAGATTCAGGATGTCTGTACATGTTTGTTATTAGCATCACTGTGGACCATTTGCTCTGGCAACCAAATAGGACCTTCTTTATTTAAAGAAAACAAAATGAATTTGTGGTGAAGGGAGAAAAGGGACAGCTGATTGGGGTAGTACATGGAGGGGGGGGGAAGCAGCAGCAAGATGGGGTGCATTCTACCCCTCCTGCATACTTCAAAGAGATGTGCATCCCACACCATATATGCCCCATGTATGCCGCTGGCAAGCCTTAAGAGTCACATAAGAGCACCCCAATTTCAACAATTTCCAACAAGGCAGCATAAACTGGAGAGGTCCCTTGCAACTACTCTAACTTGCTGGGAGCCTTTTGACACTGAATCCAAATGGGCCTAAACAGGATCATCCAAAGTCAGACAGACAATCTTAATTTAGCTGCCTGGGGAAAATCCCCCAAGCTTTCTAAGATTTACCAGAAAGTAGAGAGATGCCTGCCTGCCTTGCTGAACCCCACCCAGGGCCTCAACTTGACCATGGCACAAAATAAAAACACACTCTTGAATCCTGCCTCAGCCCTCTGGGAAGGGAACCTTTGCACCTGCTAGATTTACCACGTCTGCAAGGGAGAAGCTGGAGAGAGTTACAGCACTGGGGTATGAGGGAGACTTCTACTTTGACTTACCTGACTGCTGGTGGGATCTGGGTCCCCACAACCCTCCCTATCCCCAAGAACAACCTAGGACCCATGGGAGAGAAGTGTAGGTAACAAACCTGATAGGGCTACTGAGCGGCACTAAAAACTCAGAGGGTTGGATCCAGATTTTTAAAGGTATAAAGGCACTAACTGCAATCAGCAGGAGCTATGTGTGCACCTAAATGCTTTTGAAAAATATCTGGACACCTTACAGTCCCCTCTCCTAAGAGTCATGGGCAGGTTGCATTAGTTAGACTCCTTTCTGACTCATCTGATGAAGTCCAAAGGATGGGTAGATGGGAGAGAGGATGCTATTTCCATGCCCCACAGTCCCAAAGTGGAACAACTTATTTTGTTTCTAAATAATCCCATATGAAGAACATCCACACGCCACTGAGGCTTGTACGTAGCAGGGCAGAACTTACAAGGTCATTTAGTATGGCCTTCAGACTCATTTCTTGTGGTACACCGCAGGCTCTACTGCCCACCAGTTCTCCAACTGTTACTGCACAAACTCTGTCCTCTCCTTGGATAAGGTATTACTGTGGGCAGGGGGTTCTTTACCTGCACTCTGATTGACTTCTTGGCAAATATCTGCAGGAAGTTTGCCAGTCTCCAGCTGAAATACGGAACTAAAATGGCTGCTCCATCTTCCCTTTCAGTCCATCATGACTGCTGTGCTCACACAGAGGGGCTCACAAGTGTTCATGGGCAAGGTACATGTTTGAAAGCTGCACTCTGCCCTTCTGCTGCCCTGGGGACCTTCCTGCCTAGTACTGCTCTCTTCTGCTGCCCGTATACTGTACCACACTGATGACGAGAATTTTTGGCCCTTTCATTGCTTAACACTGGGATAGAGAAAGAACTGAGAAGACAGTTTTCTATTCAGCAAGGTGTTTTACTGGGCTCTTGTAAATCCTTTCCTTGTAAACATTTCACAAGCTTGCTTTCAGCAACGTACCAGGCAACACTTGGAGTAATATCACCTTTAGAAGCAAGGCTATTACAAGGAGCATCTGTATCTAATACTTCACATACACTTTAATATCCCTAACAAAGGATGCAAACAAGTGCTTGTAGGACCCAGCTTAGGCTATGCTGTGAATGAGTATATGCCTTTGTTAGGTTGGGTTAACCCATTTTAGATCAGGTTAACTCAAGCCCATCTAAAGTTAGATCACTTCAGGCACACCATTTCTAGGGTAACCTGAGCCCATGACCACCTGCGTCACATCCCTTGTACTGTTCCCAGAGACAGTCTTTCCCTGTACTAATGACACGGACAGATTTAGCGGGATCATGAGTTTACCAGCAAGAGCATCATTCAGTTAAGAACACATCAGGGCAACAGACCCAGGCTGGCAGACAGAAAATCTGAGAGAGGATTTGACAGACAGATTCAATAAAGATGTATTACGCTAACCAGCAACTTAATTTTAGTTTCCCTCTCCCTTTTCTCTAATGTAATTTGATCTATTAATATCAGCACAGAGGCCCAGGTCCTCCAACCCCATGTTTCTTGAGAACGTGTCGTTCCCCCCCGAGTATTTGTTAAACACAGTTACGCTCAGCACTACGCAAGTGGCTCCCAAACCCAACGTACAGAAGGGGTCAGAATTCTCAAAAGCAAGGTAAGGGTGTGAGGTCCCTGAAAACGGTCCAAACTTGTGCTGTCAACTCATCTGCCTGCTCCTGGAAATCATGTTCTTAAAATCTGTGAATACAAAACAGACTGGGACACCCAAATGAGGAATAACCCCTCTCTCACCTAGGTTGGGGTTAGGGAGTTCTACAAACCAGGGCATATCTTAAGCATAATTATGTTGCAAATATGTTTTAGATTTATATTAGGGAAGTAAAAGTGGTTTGTAAATTGAATCCTACTTACAGCAGCCAAAGAGCAATTGCCTTTGCAAACTTGCAACAGGTGCCACACAAAACCCAGTGCAATCAACATGGAGCTGGGAAACTTTGGGGAGGGGAAAAAGAGGCGGGGGTGAGAATCCAAGATTTCACTGATACTTGAAACAAGTGAAGGCAGCCTGCAGAGGGAAAAACTAGTCAAGGGTTCACTATAATAAGATGTCCCAAAGTTATATCTTATGAGTCTGCCCCTGCTATCCTTCCCCAATCAAAACACATACGTGAGAAAAACTTACCTGGTGAAGCCGGGAGGCAGCGGGACACCACCTGAGAGCGCAGAGCCGGTGAAAGTGAAACCGCGGCAGGCGGAACCACCGCAGCAACGCTTCAAAGGGAAAAAAAGCGGACAAGCTGGAGGGAGCCAGGAATGGCTCCCGCGTCAGCCTGGACCCACTTTATTCAAGCCTGCCGGGGCCGACTAGCTGGCCAGTCACCTGGAGCCAGGCCAAAAAGCCTGGCGGAACTCCAACTGGAGGGACTGGAAGTGGAGTCCCCAGCGCAGCAGGAGGAGCGGAAGCATGCTGAAGCTCCTCCCAGGAAGCCTTGGTGGGCACCCCAGGAAGGGGTCGCCCCAGGGCCATATAGACAGCCTCAATTGGAGGCACTGTCCACAGGGCCACTGTGGAGGGCTGAGACCTCCAGCAAAGACTGGAGCCTGGCAGAACCCAGTGGAGCGGCAGATCAGCCGCAACCAACTGAGACCCAACTACGACCTCCGAAGTGGGGAAAGGCACCCCAGAGCAGGGCGGTGTCGAATGTAGTCATGAGATAGCCAAAGAAAGAGGGCCACCGGAGACGCCTAAGAGGACGAGCGGCA
>NW_005841922.1:2253786-2288477 GCF_000455745.1 Alligator sinensis
TATGGTCACCAGACCCGGTGGGCTATAGCGGGGAGAAATCCCAGAACACCATCCTCAACGTCAAACGATTCCATCACGGTTGGCGGTAGGCGAGGTGTAGGGGAGGCAGAGCCCCATGAAAGAGCTGCAAAGGAAGTGACCTGAGGGGAAGCACCAGGGGAAGTTGGACCGAAACATTGTCCTCCTGACTGAAACGAACCAATCAAAGACATGGCAGGCAAGGCTCCTGGTGCATCACCCTAAGGTCACCCAGAGACAGACTCTTTCGTCCTGAAGAAGTCACAGCCAAGCTTGAGCAGAAGTCGCACACACGGCGCCCGGTAGATAGACACGGGAGATTACAACATACAAAGGCCAAGTCACTGGAGCTAGGGACAGAAGTTACACACAAACCAGTTTAAGTGATCCGAAACTGGTCTAAACCTGTAACAGAAGAGAAGCTCAGGGCACATAAACCAGTTTCAAAATGGCCAAAACTGCTTAAAGATAAACCTGGTTGAATTAGTATCAGACTTAATAGATTTGGGTCAAACTGTTTTATGGAACTTTTGTCCCAGAACCCTTCCTGGTTTAAGTTAAATCAAAGTCCCCCAGCATGCTTTTCAGCCCTGGGCTATGCTGTCTGCTCCAGAGAGCAGGGCTGGCCCTACCCCTCTCCTCCCTAGCCAGAGGTGGAGACTGCAAGCACAGCAGAGTCTAACTGGCTTCCTGCCCCACCTCCAACTTGCCACTCAAGCAGGAATCTCCCCCACTCCCTCCCTCCCCTCTCCCACAGCATGGACCCCAGTGGCATGGACCCCAGCTGACATCTGGTTGTGGTCACTCCAACCCCACGCTGGCTAATGCTGAAGGATGCCTGTGTGTGCATCTCCAATTTTACTGGGACAAAGGCAAACAGAACAGTGTCTGCTTAGGGCTTTTTGGAACCAGTCAGCAGGTTAGCTGGTAAGCAGGTCAGCGGGTCCTTCCATTTCTTCCTTGGAAAAAGCTGTTTAAGAAGAGCTCAAACTAATGAGAAAGGCTTTGTTTTTTTGATGAGCTGATAAGCTTTATGTTATCAGCTTCCTGATGGTTTGCTTGCTTCAAAGGCCACAACTTGTCAGTGTTCAAGAGAGGACAAAGAGAGGTGTGAGAAATGACCTGGTTTGCAATGAACGCAGTGCCTCTCAGTTTGCTGCAGACAGTATGAAGAAGCAGAGAGGAAGATTGAAAAGCTCCATATCATCAACAGATGCATGCACTGCACACAAGCAGTCCTTCCCACCCCCCACTTTGCTCAGAATGCTAGCTGGAGGCTGTGGTCTGGCAACACTCTCCACCCCTTGAACAGCAATCTGGAAAAAGCCTGGCGAGGGCTGCTTCTCCCTCCCCCTCCAGCCACACCCCAGCTGGGGACTGTGTAGGCCAGGTTGGGGGTTTAAACCCCTCCCTAATCATAGCATCCTGCCAGGGCCTGGCCATGCTTCCCCCCCTTAGCTCTGCACTATGGAAGGGAAGGGAAGGCTGCTCTAGCATCCCCCAGCTTCTAGCCTGAGTCACTGCAGGCATATGCCCACATTTTCTGATTCAAAAGTGAATGTCTATTCACTTGCAAATCAGTTCAACCGCTGCAGGTTAGATTAACCTTCAAAGATTGAATCAATTCATGCTCGGGCTTTGTGAATGTCCCGTCCCTAGCCTGGGAGTGGAGTAGATTCCACAGACATCTTCACTGTGACACCTGGAACAAACTAACTCAGAACCTCTTATCTATCAGTTATGAGATTTTACCAGTGTGGTCTGCTGGCCCACCCATGAAGCCAGTCACACCCTCGTCCTGATCTCTGATCTCAGAGTGGGCTTCAGTACTCCAAGACAGGCATCCAAAGAAAATATCTACTTAGGAAACCAGTGTAACTGGGGATGGGTGGAGAGAGCAGTTCTCTTACAAACTGAGCTCTGTAATTATGTGCTCTACATCTGCATACTATTGTAATAGACAACAGATACCGTTCTGTCTATATATGCAGTAGTAGTAGTGGATTTTTTTCCTGTTAGGACACAAAAATCGCATCTCAGGCAAATCATACAAAAGAAGTTATGAATAATTCATTTTTAAGCAAAAAGGATATCAAATGAAATGTTTGTTCAGCTTATATTTTGTTATTTTGGGTTCACAATTTTATTTGGTATTTTTATTACGGTGTTTTCTTAGTGTAAAATATAATAAACAGCAAAGTCTACACATGCTAAACACTTGCATATCTATGCTATATTTACTCAACTCTACTAAGCAACTTCCAATAATAGTAATTTACATTTTTAAATTAATTCATTTTGACTCCATTCGCGCGGTTTTGCGTTGTCTTTCTGCAAATACTCCAGCAAACAAATGGAGTTCACAGAACAGTAAGTGCTAGGGAATGTTTCTAAAAACCAAATTTCAGATTCGTAACTAGCAGTATTCAAAACAAGAGTCTCAGTGTCACACTCATTCAATCAATGAAACCTACTTGTGACCTACTGTCCCAAACTGCTTCATTATCAAATATGTGCTATTAGTTACTGATGAACAATTCCCAGATCAAGGATTGTTCCCAGAAATTTCGGGAGTAGGCATGAAAAGAAACAATTCTTTAAGAAGTCTGAACAATTCATACGTAAACAGAAAGAGGAAAAATTCAAACAACTGAGTTACAAATGATTCAGTCTAGTTTCTTCAGTTCTCATTACTGAAATGCTTTGGCAACTTTGCTTGTAATACAAAAAAAGAATTCTCTAATCTGTTTTTTCTTTGCCATGCTTTTGTTTCACCGGTGGTATCTACCACTTGGTATTTATTCGCTGCTAGTCAGACAGGTAGCTACCAGAAAGAAGCCTTTTGATGCTCTTTAGCTCTCAAAATCCCTCTTGCAAGATACCATTTGTCTCAGTTCAGAACATCTTCCTGGAGGAGCGTTTCCAGCAGAAACACAGGGCAATCAAAAGAGGCTAAGTAAACATTCAAGAGCTCCTGAGTCAATGGGACTTGGCTGCCTTTGAAAATGGGAACATGGGCTTTTAAGTCACTGAAGCTTTTGGAAGTTTTACCTAGCAACTGAACTGTTAGTAAAACTCCAAATGCTACTACACACTCAATGAAGTATTACATTCAGAACCAAGAAACTACAAGAGCTATTCAGCAGAGTTCTGGAGCTGAGGATGTCAAATCTGGGCTGCTGGTTGCCCAAATGACATGAAAAAGGGCCCAGCCTGACAGCTCACTTCAGTCAGAGCTCAGATAAATTTTTAAATACCAATACACTAACATGAAATGACAAGGATTGATCCCTGGGGAAAGCTAAAACTGCTGCTGGCTGTCATGATTATCTTGCCCTTCCCAGGCAATTACAGAGTATGAATCATGTGTGGATCAGAGGGGGGTCTCAAGAAAGCAGTGAAAATAACTTTAATGGTTTCAGAAGCAACCACTTCATTTTATAGGAAGGGACTAACTTGCGATATCTTATTTATATAAAATAAGATATGCACCCATTTTCTGGTGCATAACATATACAAATTACTCCAGAATATGCAAAGATTAAACCTTCAATCCTTTTAATCCAGGCCAAAAAAAACCCCACCACAAACAGGCATCTAATCTATAGAAGAGGACTTGCAACTCTAGACCACAACAATTTGTGCAGAAACTCTAACTGAGTATGAAATACTGTTTTTTAGATGGGTTGGTATTTTTATCTGCAACTCTTCAAAGCTTCTAACTGACAATTCCTCAATCTGAAGCATACAGCAGGCTGGAACTGATGAAGAGTTTAACTCTTTTGACTTTATATGTACACTAATTTATATGTACAGACTACGACATTTCCACATCTTCCCTGCTGAACAAGAGTTGCCCACCTACTGATATAAAGCTCATTTTCTCTTGAGAAGTAGTGATTCTGCATAGCTACTACTGGGATTATGTATCTAGCATATAAACTAACATCTTCAGTAAATTGTTGGCACTGGGAGACCTGCAGGCTGAAGCTAATTAATTCTGCACTCACTGACATTTGTCCTGATGTTAAAGGCAAACCGTGCTCAGCTCCAGAAGGTACTCTTGACATGCAGAGAAAACACAGATTTTTCCAAACAATACTAAGAAGCGTTCAGTGCAGACAAATGATCCAACAATGACACAAAGCAATGGCAGAAGAGAAATTTCAGGGAATGTTAGGAGAGCTGTAAGACAGCTAGCTACTACATTGCTTAGACTATAAGGAAGAATTTAGTTTACTGGAATAAGATTCAATAATTTCCTATTATTAGAATGCACTACGGCAATAAATTGAACATGGTAGCCCTAGGATTTGAACTGATTCAACCCTCTTAAAATAATACCTTGACTTCAGTGGTCAGATCTTTAAAACCTAAGGCCACAGTACAGCAAGATACATAAACACATGTCTAACTTTGAACATGTGCAGTCTCAATGGCACTACTCAAGTGATCTAAGTTAGGTACTGTAGGTGTTTAAGGGCATTGCTGAATCATAGCTTTTATGAGCAGCCCAGTCAAAATATAGATTGTTCTCTACAACATGCATCCCTTTCCTATGGACTTGAATCCAACGAGTGTGATCACTGATAACTTAGTGAACTGTAAAAGCATACCCTTCCCACAGTGCTCTAGGGACTGTAGAGAATCAACGACAACTAAAATCCAGATCTATTTTGTTTCTTGGTCTGGCTTTCTGGGCAACCTTTCTTTTCTGTGCCTATAATTTTTTTTTTCCCAAATATAAGCCACTCAGTTCTGAAACTGTCAGTTTTGTCATGTATTGTATTGTTCACACCTGGAAAATAAGACACAACAGAAGAGTTAATGATGGTGTTGAGACCCAGTTATCTGCCATACATCATCTGAGTACCACCACATCCTCCCTGCCCTAGTACCTTGGTCTCAGAGGCATTTGAGAATACTGTAGCACTTCCTAGTTCCTTTCCTCATTCTGATGAGAAACAGCGTGGAGCTACCTAAACTCTCTCTTGAACAGAGATCACATGTGAGTCACATTTCCTATGCTACTCTGCTCTGCCAGTTTACACTGGTGTCTGTGCTATACTATCGTCTCTCCAGACTTGTTCCTCTGGTGCATTTCACAAATGCTAGATTTGCATAAATAATTCTCATAGTGCAGCATGCCCATGTCAGAACTGCTCATTAGGTCTGCCAAGGGAAAGGGCCCCAAAGCAGCCAGAAGAGTAGGTTACATAAACAAGCTGATGCAAGGAAAGCAGAAAAAGAGACACAGATCAAAGATACAGATTATGCCTGGCATATATATTCGTGCCTTGGTCCTGAGGAAGAGCATATGGAACCTTGCTGCTCCCATGCCAAAAGTCGCTTTAATTTTTGTCCCTGCACTCGTACTGTTACATCAGATGAACTGAGTACTGTGAATGGCACAAGGTAGACCTCACCACTGCCTGTTACCAGCTGGTCTCCAACCCCAGTTTCTAAAGAGGAAACGAAGAACAAGACCAAACTTGTTAGCATTTCGAATTCAACTCTCTGGTTATCTTTGAAATTAAAAGAACTAATGGATGAAAGAAAAGATTAAGAGTTTAAGGATGGATAGTTTGTACCTTCATTTCATGAAGCAGCATTAGGCCATAAAAATTATAGCTGTCTCAGTCTATTGCAAAAAAATATAAGATCTGTTTAGATCATTTTGGATGCCATCATTTGCTTCCCCAATTCTATACAGAAATTAGTCCCCACTTTTGCTTTTTATGAACTCCATCCTGTTTCCACAGAAGATAGTAGTGGAAATGAAATAGGGTCAGATCCTCTCTCACAATAAGGAGATCGTGCTTGCATCTGCAGAAAAAACACAGACAGACAGACTGCAGCAAGAAAGCAATACAGTCTAGGAACCAGAGAGAACTCAAGTGCAGGTGCTTATAAAGGACCCAGATCAGAGTTAAAGGCAGCCAAGTCCTCCACTAGTCAATGTTCACATAGCTCACAAGATTTCTGTCCTAAAGTTTGCTTCTCTTTAGCCCCATAATTTCAATTTCATTTTAGCAGCCAGTATGTTATGCATATTACAATTAAAGATTAATGCTATAAACATGCTGCAAGCTAAAAATCCAGAAATTAGGTGCCAGACACCATTCATTTTTAACCCTACTCTGGTGGCTTAAGAAACCAGACTTACAGAAGGGTCACTTGTCCCCCATGGACTACAACAAGCTTTCTCCCCTTCAGCTGCTAGCTGGTTTTGTGGGCTTACATTTTTCTTTATTAAATTATTCACTATAATACATGAAACAAAGCAGCAGCTCCTCCCGTCCTGAAGCAATGAGCCCCGAGTCCTTTACACAACATCACAAGCAAGCTCAAGGGTGAAAATAGAGAGCAGAACTTCCTAGAACAAAGGAAGAAGGGAAGATAAAAATGAGACATGCCCCAAAGAAGCTAGAAATAACAATAAGTAAAATAGTACACGACTTGCCAATGAAAAAAGGAGAATTTTAAAGTAGGTTTCATGGGGAGCGGTGAACAAAACCCACTAGCAACATAGCATGAATTTACTAAGAACAAATTGTGCCAAGCAAACTTGACCTCCTTCAACAAAGCAAGTACTGGGATGGATGAAGGTAATGAAGTGAATACAGTGAATCTGGACCTCAGCAAAGCTTTTGACAAACTTCTACATGACCTTTTTTATAAACAAAATGAAGAAGCGTAGGCTAGACAAAACTACTATAAGGTGAATAGACAACTGGCTCAATAGCAATAATCAAAGAGTAGTTATAGGTGGATTCATGTCAGACTCCCAGGGGGTTTCAAGTGGACTCCCATAGGGGTCTGTCCTGAGCTCCAGTGGCAATGTGTACCTGAGAGCACTGGTGCACCCCCTGATTGGCCACGCTTGCCACTTAGGTGATGAGCAGGGTGGCAGGTGCGAGTGGCAGTGGCCCTCCTGCAAGCGCCATCGCAGGATCAGCTGTGCAGGTCCCCCCAGGCAGCAAGATCAGTCACAGGGGGACCCCCCCCCCCAGTTGGCAGGATAGGCAACCTAAGGTGGCACCAGTTGCCCATGCTGGCCTCAGTGGTGTTCAACATGTTAATTAATGATCTGGATGCTGAAATAGAGAACTTCTTGAGCAAATATGCAGATGATATGAAACGGAAAAGGACCGTGAACATGCTGGAGGACAGGAGTGCAACTGAGAAGGATCCTGACAGATTGGAAAGTTGGGCTAGAGCTAACAAGTTGATGTTCAGTACTGAAATCAGGAAGAATAATCAAACACACAAATACAAAATGGGGGACACCTGGGTAGATGAAAGCACTATGGGGAATGATCTAGGAGTCTTGGTGGATCACAGATTCAATAGAAGTCTGCAGTGTGATGTAGCTGCACAAAAAAAGACAAATTCAATTTTGGGCTACATCAATAGAAACATTAGGTGCAAAATGCAGGAGGTGATGTTGCCTCTACTTGGCACTGGTTAGGCCTCATCTAGGGTATTGTGTGTGGTTTGGGGCTCCACACTCTAGAAAGGACATAGAAAAGTTAGTGAGGGTGCAGAGACAGGCAACAGAAATAATAAAGGGATAAGAAGGCAAGTCATACAAGGAGAGGTTGAAGGGAATAAGCGTGTTCAGTTTGCGGAAAAAGTGCTTAGAAGGAATTGAAGTTAGAGGTTTTGCTCCATTTGAATCCTTCTCAGCTCATTCATACACAACAATTAGAACATAACTGTTCCTTATGAACTATTCCTCTTTTGAAAGGGCCCTAAATATTCACATGTCCACATGCAAATAATACTGAGTTTTACATTTTCCCAGCAGCACTAAAAAAAAATTACCTTTCAGTAGTATCTATGTTCTAGAAGAAATAGTAAGATTGAGAAGACACCATAGAAAGACATTCCAAGCAACAATTTTTATACCTTAAAAGACTCAGAAGAGTTTCTGTTCTTCTTGTTTAACATCTTTTCCAATGACACCAAACACCAAAGATCTACAGTAGTGGTTTTCAACCTGTAGTCTGAGGACCCCTGGAGATCCACAGACTAGGTCTAAGGGGTCCACAAAAGATGACTATGATCAATGTAAGTGTAAATACCTACACTTACAGTTCAAAGGGGTCTGCACCTCCATTCGGAATTTTAGGGGTCTGCAAACAAAAAAAAGCTGAAAACCACTGATCTAGAACATCCACCAAATTACGTTGCACTAGCCTCAAGAGTCCAAAGCACCATCCTGATATTGTATCAAAACATCAGAATGGTGTCATTATCAAAACAGAACAAGCCAAATTTGATGATTTTCTAAGTATGCTGCAATATCTGTTTGCTTTAATGGGACCTGGAAGGATGAAGGTTCCTAAGAATAACAGTAGGTGAGAGCCTTTTCTGCAATGGTTTTTTAATTTTTTGGCTCAGAGGTAAAGTTATCTGTTTGATTACTTAAAGCTGTTATTCTGCAGACTTAATCTCCATATTAGTAGTTATTGCTGTGGGTGGCTGGCATTTTGTAAGTGTAATTGTGGTCAAAGCAATCAGCTTTTTTCATGGGCATGTTTTTTTTTAATCTAGATAAATAATGGCAAAAATCCATACCAGCATTACACTGCAATTGTTTTGTAGATCCATTTAAATTGAGAATTCTCTTCACTTCCTGGCTAACATGTGAAGAAAGGATGTATTCCTTCTCTTTCCTGTCCCAGTTTCTCAGACATCTCTCACATGCATATATATATACACATACACCACTGACTGTTTGCTGAATGTTTTGTCTTCTCCCCTCTACTTTGCATACATTAGACACCACAGTGTGCAGTGTTTCAAATGCAACATGTCTTATCTCTGCCCAATACCAAAATACTAAGGCTAAAAGAATCCTAAATAAAAAACCCCAGCAAATTCCATGAAAACTGCCCTCTATCTCTCTGGAGCCACAGGTTTATCATCATTGAGGTGTATCAGCTCTTACAAACTCCACTACACCTAATTCTAACTGAATGGAGAACTCTAGTAAGGAGTACAGCCAATTGAGCAAATGTTTAAACTACAAGGACTAAAGAAGAACATAATGAAACATAATTTTTACCTACCCTTGTAATTTGCTAATTAGCTTAAGTAATGGAAACTGTCTGCCCATCAGCATCTGCACATTTTGTTCTTTGTATTTAGTGGGAAAAGTCAAATTGCTCACTTTACCTAGCTGCTAAATACCAGTCATCTTCTTGGGCATCTTAATTCTGACAAAGGGAGATTAAGAGCTGGGATACAATCCATGCAATGCTACACAGATTTCAGACTGTAAATTTTATTTAAAACTGACATCAGCACCAACGAGAGAAAAGCAGTAAGAGATGCCACAAACCATGAAAATGCAAGTGACAAGAAGCAGAGAGTCATACTTGCCTATTAAAGGCTATGTCCAACAACAAAGCAGAATATCTTTAGACAACAGTCTTCCTCATGGCTAACCTTTCATTTCTGTTCTCAGAAAGAAAGAAAAGAAATGCAAATGTAATTTTACAGTTTGAGAGGTAGCCCAGACAGTTTCTCCCAATTATGCACACAGCAGATGTATAAATTCCACAACTGGGTTTGCCACAGCACTCAAACCCACACTGGCATGCACTAGTAATGTGTACAGTCATAGCAACTACACAATTGTTTTTCATGCAATTAGTAACATCTCAAATGAGTCAGAAATCCTCCTGTAGCTGTTACTACACTTATGAAAGGACTTGGGGCTTTTATAGTGAATATGGCTAGTTTTCCTTTAAAAAAATAGCAATAAAATCACTGCCATCTCAAAAGTTCTGTAGCTAAAATTTCTCACAGGATTACTTCACCGTGAACAGATGTGTCCTGCTTCATGAAGGTTGATGCAGCATTGCTTTCTAATCTCAGCCCCCTCTTCCAATCTCAGCCTCTACTTGCTGTGCTTCCTACCCAAATACTTACTGGATTCCCAGGTCACAAATCTTTTAACCATCTCTCATCCTTCACGCCCCCATCCTCCCTTGCCACTCACGTCATTATAGTAAGTGATCTATTGGCAATATTCTTTATATGCATTTCTTTTTCCCTTTTCCTGCAGTTTAATGTCACAATATAGAAGTTAAATGATTTTTTTTACTGTATAATTCTCTGTATATTTTTACTGTGTATATTTCTCCCACCAGCAAATTGCTGTCAAGTCACTGCTTTCAACGACAATTTTGTCCAAATGTTTGGAAACCATTTCTAATGCAACTTATTTTGAAGCTCTTTTTGCAAGTCACTATACAACAGCTTTCCTCATTTATTATATTAAAAAGTTCTGTTTTATTGCCTATATAGAATCATAGAAAATAAGGGTTGGAAGCGACAGGTTGCTCCATAAGCAGCATCACAAAGGAAGGCTATGCCCCTTATGGAGCAAACTCCCTGACCAGGATCTGTTTGCAGAAGCCCTCTGGATCAAGGAAAGGGAATCATGGGAAGTCACAAACAAGTTCCTTGTGACAAACTCCACTCATCAACCTGCTGGCTTTGAACTAACATGGTGCAGGTGGTCCCTGATAAACAGGTTCAGGACAGGCCAAGGTCCCTGTGCAGCCAACCTGAACCACTGGGACCTTAGTGCTAACCCATCATGCACTTCTGGAGAGATACAAACAATGCTGCACATCACCGAGGAGTGTCCCCTTTACAAACTAAGAGGTGGATTAATAACTTTGAATTCAGTTAACGAGGAAGCTGTTGCTTGGCTTCACAAATTTGCATTCAACAAACAAACAGAGAACAGTCTCGCTCCATCCTCTTTCAAAACCCCCTTCAGGTAGTTGAAGGATGCTATTAAATCCCCTCTCAGCCTTCACTTCTATAGACTAAATATGCCCAGTTCCCACAGTCTTTCCTCATAAGTCATGTCCCCCAGCCCCCTCACCATTTTTGTTGCCCTCTGCTTGACCTCTTCCAATTCTTCCCAAACCTTTCTGTAGTGGGGGGCCCAAAACTGGACACAGTACTCTAGATATGGCCTTACCAGTGCTGAATAGAAGGAAATAATCATTTCTCTTGACCTGCTGGCAACACTCCTACCAGTGCATCCCAGTATTCCATTAGCCTTCTTTGCAACAAGGGCACGCGGCTGGCTCATATTCAGCTTATTGTCCACTGTAACCCCCAGGCCCTTTTCTGCAGGGCGAGCCTCCTGCCCACCCGGCCAGCCCCCAGCCGGTACTGGTGCTTGGGATTGTTCCGTCCTAACTGAAGGACTTTGCACTTGTTCTTGTTGAACCTCATGAGATTTCTTTTGGCCCAATCCTGCAGTTTGTCTAGGTCACTCTAAAGCCCAGCCCTCTAGCATATCTACTACTCCCCCAGCTTGGTGCCATCTGCAAATTTGCTGAGAGTGCACTCTATGCCATCTTCCAGGTCACTGATGAAGACATTAAACAAAACCAGCCCTTTGACTGACCCCTGGGGCACTCCACTTGATACCAGCTGCCAACTACACATCGAGCCATTGACTACTACTGTCTGAGCTCCGTGCTCCAGCCAGTTTTCTATCCATCTTACAGTCCATTCATCCAGCCTGTGCTTCCTAATCACCTTCTCCTCCAAGTGCTTACAAATGGATTCTTTCAGGATCTGGTCCATGATTTTTCCAGGGACTGAGGTGAGGCTGACTGGTCTAGTTCCCTGGATCCTCCTTTTTCCCTTTTTTAAATAAGGGCACACTATGTTTGCTCTTTCCCAATCATCTGGGACCGCTCCTGATCACCATGAGTTTTAAAAGATGATGGCCAATGGCTCTGAAATCTCATCAGCCAACTCCCTCAAGTGCATCCCGCCTGGCCCCATGGACTTGTACATGTTCAGCTTTTCTAAATAGTCCCTAACCTGTTCTTTTACCACTGTTGGCTACTCACCTCCTCCCTAAACTGTGCTGCCCTGTGCAGTAGTCTGGGAGCTGATCTTGCCTGTAAAGACTGAGGCAAAGAAGGCATTGAGTACTTCAGCCTTTGCGTTCTCTGTCACAAGGTCGCCTCCCCCATTCAGTAAGGAAACCACACTATCCTTGATCCTCCTATTGCTACCAACATACTTGTAGAAACCCTTCTTGTTACCCTTCATATTTCTTGCTAGTTGCAACTCCAATTGTACTTTGGTCTTTCTGACTTAATCTCTGCATGCCCGAGCAACGCTCTTATATTCTTCCCTAGTTATTTGTCCAAGTTTCCACTTCTTATAAGGTTCCTTCTTGTGACTTAGTTTACTGAAGAGTATCCTGCTAATCCAAGCTTGTCTTCTGCCATATTTTCTAGTCTTCCTGAGCATTGGGATGGTTTGTTCCTGCACACTCAGTAAGGCTTCTTTAAAAGTACAGCCAGCTCTCCTGGGCTCCTCTCCCCCTCAGACCAGCTTCCCTGGGGATTCTGCCCATGAGTTCCCTGAACAAGTCAGTGTCTGCTTTCTGAAGTCCAGGGTCCTAACTGCTGCTCTCCATCCTTCCTTTCCTCAGGATCTGGAATTCAATCACTTTGTGGTCACTGCTGCCCAAGTTGCCATCCACTACTACATCCCCAACCAATGCATCCCTGTTTGCGAGTAGCAGGTTAGAAAAGTGCAGCCCTTAGTTGGCCGCTCCAACACTTGCACCAGGAAGTTGTCCCAAACACTCTCCAAAAATGTCCAGGATTACCTGCACACGGCTGTATTGTCCTCCCAGCAGATAGTTTCATAGTTGGTAGGGTCAGAAGGGACCTGAGCAGATCATCAAGTCCGACCCCCTGCCATGGGCAGGAAAAGATGCTGGGGTCAAATGACCCCAGCGAGGTGATTATCTAGCCTCCTTCTGAAGACCTCCAGGGTAGGAGCGAGCACCACTTCCCTTGGAAGTTGGTTCCAGATCCTGGATGCCCTGACTGTGAAGTAGTGCCTCCTAATGTCTAGCCTGAATCTACTCTCCGTCAACTTATAGCCGTTATTCCTTGTTACTCCCAGTAGTGCTCGGGGGAACAGGGACTCTCCCATTGCCTGCTGGTCCCCCTTGGCCAGTTTATAGGTGGCCACCAGATCCCCTCTCAACCTTCTCATGTGGAGGTTGAACAGGTTCAGGTCCTGTAGCCTCTCCTCGTAGGGCCTGCCCTGCTGCCCCCTGACCATGCAAGCGGCCCTCCTCTGGACCCTCTCGATGCTGGCCACATCCCTCCTGAAGCGCAGCGCCCAGAACTGGATGCAGTACTCCAACAGCAGCTTGACCAATGTCACATAGAGGGAAAGGATCACCTCCTTGGACCTGCTCGTGATGCATCTGTGGATGCATGACAAGGTGCAGTTAGCCTTCCTGACCGTGTCCTCACGTTGTCGGCCCATGTTCATTTTGGAATCAATAGCGACTCCAAGATCCTTCTCTGCCTCTGTGCTGACGAGAAGGGAGTTCCCCAGCCTGTAGGTATGCTGCTGGTTCTTCCTCCCCAGGTGTAATACCTTGCACTTACCAGTATTGAAACCCATCCTGTTCTCATCCACCCACACCTGTAACCTGTACAGATCCAATTGCAGCCTGTCCCTCCCTTCTAACGTGCCCACCTCTCCCCACATCTTAGTGACATCCGCGAATTTGAACAAGGTGCTTTTCACCCCCTCGTCCAAGTCGCTGATGAAGATGTGGAACAGTACGGACCCAAGGACCAAGCCCTGGGGAAGCCCTCTGCCTACATCCCTCCAAGTCGAAAATGACCCATCCACCACCACTCTCTGGGTGTGGCCCTCCAGCCAATTAGCAACCCATCTCACCGTATAGGCATCGATACCACAGTCGCCTAATTTTTTAACGAGAATGGGGTGAGAGATAGTGTTGAAGGCCTTCCTAAAGTCCAGAAAGACCTTCCACCGTGACACCTGCGTTTAAGGATTTTTTGACCTGGTCATAGAAGGCCACCAAGTTGGTCTGACAGGACCTGCCTCTAATGAACCCATGTTGGTTGCCCCTAAGCATAATCTTCCCTGCTGGTCCCTCGCACCTGAATAATTTTCTCAAAGATCTTCCCCAGGTTGGAGGTAAGACTAACAGGCTTATAGTTCCCTGGGTCCTCCTTCCTCCCTTTTTTGAAAATGGGGACCACATTGGCCCTTTTCCAGTCCTCTGGCATCTTGCCAGAGCACGACGACTGCTCGTAAAGCCATGCCAGGGGTACCACAATGACCTCTGTCAATTCCCTCAGCACTCCGGGGTGGAGATAGTCAGGACCTGATGATTTGAACATGTCTAGTCCCACCAGAAGTTCCCTGACTAGGTCCTCACTGACCCTGGGCCTGGCTGTGCCTCCCCTGGGACCGTCGGGAATCCCGGTGTAGGGGATGACCTGGTCCCTGATCAGAAAAATGGAGGCAAAGAAATTGTTAAAAAGGTTAGCTTTGTCATCTGGTGTTCCAGATTTCCTAGCGTGTCCTGCAGAGGTCCCATATTACCCAGTACCTTCTTTTTACCCCCTATGTATTTACAAAAGGACTTCTTGTTATCCTTGATCCAGGTTGCTAGTCCCAGTTCCATCTCTGCCTTAGCCCCCTACAATCTCGAGCAAAGGAGGTATAATCCTTCCTGATGATGGCTCCTCCCTTCCATTGGGTGTACACCTCCTTTTAGCTTTGAGATGTTCCTGGATGCTTCCTTGCAACAAGGGTACACTGTTGCCTCATACTCAACTTATTGTCTACCTGTTGTGGTTCTTCTGAAAAGACAAAGACTAATGCTGGTTGAATCAAAGATTCTAAGATTTAAGCAAAAAGTTTGAGAGTGTTCAGAGTTTCGTAGAAAAATAATATTGTATAGACTTTTCAAAAATAGAATTTCATCTATTTAAAACCTGGCAAAACTGGAGAGATGGTTCAGACAATGGAGTGAAAAATGTTGCTTGCAAGGAGCTGTCAGCTCCAACTGCAATGCAGAGCGTTTAGCTAGATTAACTGTATTCACTATCAGCCAGGTGATCAGGCAGGCTGGCAAAGGGGATAGGTGGAAGGGTACACAGAGTCAAAGTCTTCCAATATTATGCAAATTTTATACATACATAAATGAATTGTCGGCCCAGTCATTAGCTAACATGCATTTTGTTATACATGATTACATATTTACTAACCAATCAGAAAAGTAATCATTTGTCATTTATGTTCTCCCAATTAGGTGATCTTTGGTACCTAAAGTAACTTTACTCCCTAAATCTTTGGGGCCTGTAGTAGACACCCACCATTAAGTCCCTTTCCCCCCCAACCCCCTTGTAATCTGACCCAGAGCACTTCAGTCTGCCCCTCCTCTGACCCAGTGCTGTTTGTTGAGGATGTGTATTGCTCTGACGTAGAGCGCCACACCCCACCTTTCCTCCCTGTTCTATCCCTCCTGTACAGCCTATAGCCCTTGATGTTCACCACCAGGGTGATGTCAGGGAGATGTCAGAGTGATTGAAGTCCCCCATGAGAACCAAGGCCTGTGATCAGGACACTTCTACTAGCTGTTTAAAGAAAGCCTCATCCACCACTTCCTCCTGGTCTGGTGGTCTATAGCAGACCCCCAGCATGACATCACCCTTGTTGCTCTCCCCTCTGACCCTAACCCAGAGACTTTCAACAGGCCCATCTCCATTGTTATACTGGAGCTCTGAGCAATCAAATGGCTCTTTTACATGAAGTACAACTCCATCTTCTTTCTCCACTTCCTTGCTTGTCCTTCCTGAACAGTTTGTACCCATCCACGACAGTGCTCCATTCATGCAAGCTCCCACCAAGTCTGTTAATCCAATCACATCATAGTTTGGTGACTGTGCGAGGACTTCCAAATCTTTCTGCTCATTTCCCAGTTTCCATGCATTCATGTACAGGCACCCGAGGTAACTAGTTGATTGCCCTGATTTCTCAGGAAGTATGAGAGCACCTCCCCTGTTGCCGCCTCCTGATTGCTCTTGTTCCAGGTCTGCCACTTTCCCCACTTACCTCCAGACTTTGGTCTCCATCCCCCAGCAAACCTAGTTTAAAGCCCTCCTCACATATAGTATCACAATGATGGAAACAGAAAAGGAAAAAATGTTTAATTTATTCTTTAGTAGTGGAAAGAAGTTTTATGAGGGCTTAATTACAACTTGTCTTAACATTTCACAGAAAATTCTAACTAGTTTGTCTTACATTAAATGGACTGCTCCAATCCTAATAATGCCACAACTCTTCACTCATTTTAAGGCACACTTGTTGTTTAGATTATCAAAAAACAAGTAATAATGCTTGTTATTCATAAAATATTTTATCTTTTCCATGGAATAAAAAAATGGGACCTCTACCTTCAAATAAAGTTATGAGCATGAACACCACGATGCTTTACTTTATGAAAATCTTGGCGGTCAGGATCACCCTCTGACCATATACATAATCTCTTTTCTGTTTAGATGTAAAAGAAATACCAGCCAGAGACTATATGGAAAGTATTTAAACAACAGCTTTGGCCTTTGTTCGTCCTTGTCTCTACTGGCTGGGAGAATTTGATTGGTTGCAGATAAGGAGCAGACAGTGTACATAAGAAAGAATTTGATTCCTTGCAGATAAGGAGCAGACAGTGTACATAAGAATGGAGACAGATTTTTAAGAGAGCATATTCAATGCCACGATGTTGGTATCAGAATCAAGGCAGGAAGAACAGAGTTTCTAAAAGCCAAGAAAATGTCAAAGATTGGATTAATGAATACTAGATAGAATTAAGAACAAATAAAGGCTCTAATTCTTTTCTATGGAGCACTTACCTCAAACAGGAAGAAGAGGTAGTGGGGTTTTCTCACCCCTGAATACTTTTTTTTTTTTAACTGTCCTATTGACAGATAGTAAAAACATAGAGAAGCATGGCTTAAAACACTTCCAGAATAGACAACTGGGCTCTCTCTCCGCTTGAATTTCTGAGAGCACAAATCACATGAGGAAAACTCACATACTTCATTATCACTAACCCCTCATTCAAAAAACTGTCCCTCTGACTTTTCATATCATTTTAGTGCTGTCTTCATAGACCCAGCACATTGAGCCTGTCTACGGCCATGTCTGCTCAGCTTCCATGCCACCCCACTGCCCACACATTCCACTCCTTGGGTGCCAAATCCCAGAAATGAGGCAATATGGACTTGCGTACATGAAGCTGTTTCCTCCTGAATTAACTCTCTGAGGCCCCCACTAATTAACTGGTTAATTGCTCAGTCAGCTGAAATCAGCTACATACGCATAGTAGCTATTGCACCATAAAAAGGTCCACCCAGCTAGAAAGTCAGTACAGAATCAAAAATGTGTACTAACTTTATAGCTGGTTACTATGCAGCTTCATTTGCACATGTAGCAGGGTCTGACCCTGCAGCTGGGAGCCCCATCAGATGACCAGGCTCCCAGATGCAGGGATGCACCATGTCCATCCAGGGCTGGGAGCCCTGCAGCTAAAGGGACTCTTAGCCCTGGCAGCTGTGGGACACTGCTGTGATCTCTAAGCCTTGGGGGTGCGTGGGGCACCACTGCACCTGGAAGACTGCAGCTGCTGCAATCTCCCAGCCACACAGGCACCCCATGCACCCCCACAGTTAGAGAACACAGCTGCTGTGATCTCCCAGCCACAGGGGCCCCACGCACCCCTGAAACTGGGAGATCCCAGTGGAGTGACCCTGCAGCTCAGCAATTACATCAGCTGTGATCTCCCTGCCCCAGGGTGCATGGGACACCCTGCAACTGAGAGGTCTCCCAGCTGTGGGAGCTTGCATCTTGCTGTTGGAGGGAGAGCCCAGGATCAGGCTTCCCCTGAACCGACAACAAGGAGTAATGGAATCAAATGTGCGATCCAACAATCATGCCTCCTACCATGCACATGTGGCATGGCAGGAGGCGCAACTGTGGATCGTGCATTAGATCCTATTATCCCTTTACCTGCATGTATTCCTCAGATTCAGCCCCTCCCCTCCATCCAGAGACCAGGCCCTGCAATTTTTGTACAAGCCCTCATGATCTCATTCCCCAAACTCCCTCCCTCCTCCCTGGCTGGGATAACTGCCCAACTTATCTCTGTTTAAGATGCTGCCACAAAGAACACTTTCTTGGCTCTTCATTTCAGTCATGTCACTAGGCTCCTTGCTCCCCTCTTCTCCAACACATCAGGCAGAAACCAATTGCCTCCATTACCAAACACCTTTCAAGGCTTGTCCTCACCATATCCGTAGCCACAACTGAGATGTGGACCCCAGCCTATGGTCCTATCATGACCTCAGTCAGGACTTCCAACAAGCACTTTTACAGTCTCTCTGTAGCATCATTTGGCTTGGGAAGAGCTCCCTTTAAGCATATGCAACATCAAAATATTGCACCGTTTCAACCTCCTCTCCTCTGTGCCCCGATAAAGCTTAAAAAAGCAATATGTTCTGTGACTGCTGCTAGCACACTAACTAGAACAGCGTCCTTGTTGCACTGGCCTCCCCACCTCTGTCTGCTTGTATTCACCTGTTCTCTCTTCTCACACTTAGAGGAATGCTCTTGAAGGCTTTCTTTGTTATGTCTCTAACAGAGTCTTTGTCTTCTAGTTGCTACCATGATGGAAATAATAATAAACTTCCCTTTCTCCAATTCCACCCCTGCCCCCTCCTATAATCACTTTGCTCTTTTCATGTTTCTAGGCTGCCAAATCAAATTGCAGTGACGTTCCAAGGGTAACTTCATTTCACAGCACCAAAAAATGTAATACAGCTTCTCTCTCAGGCAGGCATACAGCCTAGCCAGGGACACAATGAACAGTCACGTAGTTCAAGCAGGTGTGCCATTATGCCTAGAACTACAACTGATAGAATATGTTCATTAATTTTAAAATATCATGGCTGTGAATGTTTAATTGGTGCGTGTTGAAATGTGCATGGTACTGCACTTTGATCCAGATGCTGTACAGACTGAGCCCTTAATGTGAGAGCAGAGTGCCAACAGCAAAAATGAAGTGACACTACAAGGAAGAAAAGATGTAAGTGGGACGGGGGGGAAACCCCAGAGACAGAGAGGACTGAGAACTACAGCACTTAAAAATTAATATATACGTTGAAAATGGAATGTGACTTCTTGGAGGTTTTATTACATTATTAATTCATATTATGCCAAGCTGCTTACAAATTTAACTGCTTTTACTTTAGGTGAGATTTTGCCCAGTGATAGAGTACACACGTAGAACTGTGTGTTGAATTTGGCAAAAAGGTGTGTGGAAATACCGTATTTACCAGAATCCAAGGTGACTTTGAATTCAAGAGAACGCCCCAGTAATTAGACTTTATACAGAGAAAATTATAAGTTAGCTGTGGCCAGAAAAGCAGTGGTGGGGCAGATGCCTAGACCCCACTCCTTGTTCCCCTCAGGTTTACCCCCCTGTGCCTGCCCCCCCAAACCCCTGGCCCCCAAGGCCACTTGCTCCATCTGCTGCTTATCTTCTGCAATGGCTCTGGCTCCAATAGCAGTGGTGGTAGTGGGGGCCCCAGCTCAGGCCCAGCCAGAAGCAGCAGTGGCAGACCTGGGCCAGGCCTGGTCAGCATAGGGGTCAGAGCTGGAGCAGAAGATAAGTGGCACTGGGGAGACAGGCAGCAAGGGGAGCAGGCTGTGCAGTCTCCCCCATGCTCTTCCCAAGTCACACACCATGAGTCTCCCCTACACTCTTCCATGTCATAGTCTCCCCTGGGTGCCCCCTGAACCACGGGTCTCCCTTGGGTGCCCCCTGCCACCACTGTGCAGTCTCCCCATCCTCCCCCACTTTGAAGCTCCTCTCTTGCAGCATGAGACGCTCTGGCCCAGGGCAGGAAGCAGCTTGGCTCTGACTTTGCTCCAGGCCCATAACCGGGGCCACAGCAGCCTCCTGCCTCAATTGGTATTTGAATCATCTTAGATTCAAGTACAGTATTTTTTTTTTATGTGTTTCTTAAAAGAATAGTTTCCAGAGAGAAAAAAAAAGTCATACTTCTGTCTGAAATACATAACCACCCACTATAGGTACAAACAAGACTAATTAAAAATATCTTTTCCCCTGCCTCCACCTCCACAGATCGTGGAAGGCTACTTCCAGCGTGTCCCTGTGCGAACTTTACCTAGGCACGAAGAGAATGGAAGCGTTTCATCAAATATTCTTGCTCGCTGTTAGTGGAATTCTAGTTAAGCAAGAGGTTGTTTAAGAAAGAGAAGAAATAACATCTAGTTTAATGAGAGTTCTCATTTTTGACTGTGTGCTGAGGAGCAAACTGAATCCGCAAGGAAGGTTTCCCTTGGGAGAGTAAAAGCAAACTGATCCAGCAGCGCCAAGGGCATGCAATATAAAAAGGCAGCTAGCTAGTAGCTACAGCCTTCTTTGGAGGAGCGACTGCAAGCCCTGCATGCTCCGGATCAGCCCTGTCTTCTGCCATACAGCACCTGGCACAAAAGTAAGGGTTCTGGTCCATGACTGGAGCTCCTAGGTACTACCCTTATTTTGTTTGCATAACAGTAACCAAGGAGTCCCTTACAAACAACATTAGAAATACAGTGATTCCCTGTTTCAGCAGCCTGCGCAGTTTAGGCAGCCAGGAACATCACAGAAATTGAGGCCTCTGTCCAGACTAAACGTTGTTATAGCAAACATCACGCCTCTCACAGACCAGCGAGTGGTTTGAAGTGAAAAAAGCAGCAAAACTTGTTTTCAGTTAAAACCTACTGATACAACAGGTGGAGTGGAAAGCGTTAGAGGAAAGACATTGATTCAGAGATTGCCAATTATACTGCACCAGCTGCTGCCACAAAGAAAATTATGCTTTGAGCTCAACCATACAGAAATTTACAGTAGTTTCACATAGTCCACCTTCAAATTCAGTGCTTCGACCAACAAGAAAAGCATCAGATTTAACAGCTTACAAAGATTATTTTTGTAAAATATATAGATGAGGTAAGTTTTCTGTCTGACGTATTCAGAGTTCTGTTTAGTGTCTATTAGTGCACATTAATGCCATTACTCGTAGGTAGTCTTGATAAAGTAACCTTTCCTACTATCTTCATTTTCAATTAGAATGTAAAATACATGTCTTTGTTTCCCCTTTATTTTTTTGTTTGATCCAAAATATTAGTCTTAGCAAGTACACACAGGGCGCGTCTACGCAAGACGTTTACAGCAGAGCTGAGTAATTAGCTTCACAGTCAAATGTCACCATCTACATGTGTGGTGCTATTAGGCTGCAGTAAACTAACTAATTCCATTGTAGGATAGTACTGCGGGCACAAAATACTATCCTATGGTGGAGTTATTTACTGTGCCACAATGCACATGTGGACACTGATGGGACTGGCTGGGGCACGAAGGTGCTACAGTGCACGGTCTGCCTACAGTGCACAGGCTGGCTAGCCCCGCACTACAGCACTCTCGTGCCCTAGCCAGCCCCTCTGCAGCAGTCTGAGCTGGGGAGGGGCAGCCCCAGGCTGGCAGGCTTACCCCCTGGGCCTCCTGCCAGCCAGGGTTGCTCTGCCCTGGCTCAACATGCTGCAGTTCTCAGTGCATGTGAAAACATGCCGGCCAGGAGCAATAAACTCTGGCATGAACTGTGCTGGACTTTATCACTCCACCCTAATTGCACGTGTAGACGTGCCTACTGGGTTCTACTCTCGCCTCTATTCAGTTACACAGATCCTATTACTATTACTGGAAGTTGAGTTCCCCCATATGTCAAATATGCCTGCTTCAATCAGACACACAGGAAAAGCATAAGATAATACTGTTCTATCATACCTTTCTCGCAATAATAAAAATAGTTCTTTCTATGTTTATGGTTACTTCAGAGAATCTCAAAGCTCTTAACAAAAAAACCCAAAAAAACCCCACCAGCCTCTATGTTAGGTAGGAAAGTATTATCCCTTTTTTAATAAGTAGGTTACAAATGATGTCCATAATATGTCAAAGCCAGGTCTTCTACACACTACCTCAGCTTTTCCAGATTTTTCACATATACACAGAATGGATGTTTGCTATTCTAATAAGAAAACATTTTGTGGGAAGGAGAAATCAGAACGCTAGGTCTGTATATCAGTGGGGTTTGTATAGAGCCAATGGGCCAACATTAGGCACCATCTCTGACACCTGCGGCTGTGCTGGAACCACAGCTCCGTCACAGAAACATGAGCTACACAGCTTAAGATGAATCATGGAATAATAGGACTGAAAAGGACCTCAGGAGGCCATATAGTCTAATCCTCATATTCAAAGGAGGATTACCTTGGTCTAAACCAGCAGTTCTCAACCAGGTTTCAGGGGGTCCACCAGGCTGGGCCCAGCCCAGCGTGGGGAGGAGCCGCCTTGGCCCCCTAGGGCTGAGGCAAGTCCTGAGGAAGGGGGGGAAGCAGGCCTGCCCTCCCCAGCCCCACTGCCTCCATCTTGCAGGCAGTGCTGCAGGTGGGTGCTGAGCTGCTGCTGTGCAGGTGAGTGGGGCCCTGGGGCTCCCTGCCACCGAGCCTTGCCCGCTGCACCTGGGGCCATACAGGCAGGGCTGGGGAGCCAGGCAGTTGTGGCACAGGGGGGCCATGGAGTTTTTAATAGCATGCTAGGGGAGGCTTCAGGAAGAAAAAGCTAGAGAACTCCCTGGTCTAAACCATCCCAGACAAATGCTTGTCTAACTTCCACTTGAAAACCTCTATGAGAGATCCCACTACTTACCTGGGTAATCTGTTCCAGTCCTTTACCACCCCCATAGCTAGAACGTTCTTCCTACTACCCAGCCTACATTTCCCTTGTTGCACTTTTAGCTCTTTGCTTCTCATCCTGTCCTCTCTGAAAACTGAGCAATGAATCACCATCCTCTCTAAAAGGTCCTTTTTGTACTCAACGACTTATAAAATCCCTGTCCTTAGTCTTCTTTTCTCCATGCTAAGTAAGCCAAGAACTTCCAAACTTTCCTCATGTCACAGTTCCTAGACCTCTAAATAATTTTTGTTACCCTTTGCCCTCTCTCCAATTTGTACACAAACAGGACCACAGCACTTCAGGGGAAGCCTCATCGCTTCCCCTGACTTTTATGCAACACTCCTGTTAACATCCCAGTATGCTATATAATGTTTTTTGCAGAAATATTACCTCAATGCCTCCTTTTCAGCCTGTGATCTACCATGAGCCTTTGGCAAGTCAGATGCACCAGTTCACTAACAAGTTATCACCATGGAGTCCTTATTTCCTCCCATACACATATGCATATGCACTTTGAATAACTTAATATCCTAATTACTTTGAAAAGTTCAGAAACTACTGAAGAGGTGACTTTTCCCTGTTATGAACTGAAGTATTCCATCTGTGATCAGGACAGAAATTAAAATTAGCCTCATTACACTTAACAAGAACATTCTTTAATTCATTTATCAGTACAATCAATCATTCATTTAAAATATACTCAAACTCGAGAGTAGGTATAAAACAGCAAGCACTTCAGCAGTACAGTCTGCACTAATGCACATAATTCATCACTAGAAGTCTCAGGTCCTTCAGCAGTAGGGCAAAAGATTCGTTCACAGTTATACTTTTAGGCTCAAGACAAGGCTCTTGCTTAACTACGTATTTACATGTTGCAGTATTTCAATATTTAACTCCAAGGGGCACAGATATGGGAGGGATGAAGAAGGAAGCAGATCTAAGTGTGCTGGAAAATAAAATTACACATCTCTCAAATTATTATAAGGATTGTTTTCTCAGACAATGCAGAGGACTGAGGAGATGAACTAGACCCAGCAAATCATTTAGGCTGCAGTACAGATGTGGTACTTGTCACTGCACAAAGCACTGAATTCCATGGTTGGCACACGATTGCAAAAAGAAAGAGACCGCGGTGGACCAAAGCAAGCCCATCAAAACAAGCCAGCCACAGCTGTTTCAATGCAGCCCAAGACCTGAAAGCAGCAGCAACAACATATGAGCCAAGGGTGACACAGTCCTTAAAAACAGTGCCTCGGGTTTTCTGTACGCTTTGTTTGTTCCAGATGGGATACAGGAGACAAATCAAGTGTATAATATTTGTATTTTTGCTGTGATGCAAAGAGATGGGAAAGGGCAGGAGGATTAGGTTGCTTGGTGAAAAATCTCTTATCAGAGAAGATAGTTTTCTGCTGGATTGGGATATATCGCATTCCACTCGAGTCCAGCCTCCATTGCAGCAGAGATCATGTTCCTCCTAGGCTCTTAATCTCAGTGGCAGGGGTCCCCCCCGTTCCATGAATGTGGGAGGTCCATATATACAGCAGGTATAGGAAACAATATTCAGAGGAACACATGGATTTGGGGGAAAAGGCAGGCCTATTTGAGAAGAGGAGCAGTGATTAAGGCTGGGAGGGAAATGGGAGGAAAGAAGAGTTATCAAGCTTTCTATTTTGTTGGGGGCCTGGATACTGTGCTGTTAATGGGCTTGTCAATACAAGACATTTACTGCAAAGTAGACTAATTAGCTCCACAGTACATGTCTCAGCATCTACATGTGTAGGGCTATTAGGCTGAAGTAAACTAATAAACTCTACAGTAGTGTAGTATTGTAAATACAAGTACAGTCTAGACACTGCTGTTGCTGGCTGGGGTATGAGGGTGCTTCAGTGCAGGCTAGCCCCAGACTGGAGCACCCTTGTGCCCCAGCCAGCACCCCACTGCAGCACATGGAGTCAGGCAGAAGCAGCCCTGGGCTGCTCTAACCTGGTTCAACATGCCGTGTCCTGGACATGCATTCAAATGGCATGCCCAGGAGCAACAAACTCTGCAATAAATGCCAGAGTTTATTGCTTCACATTAATTGCATGTGTAGACATGCCAAATGTTTCTTCTTCAGCCTCCCTCACAGATCTCAGTTCATACACAAGTGAAGCAATTAGGCCCAGAGAACTGAGCAACACAGCTACAAGTCTGGAACATAAAGGATCACTGAGGTAAGGAAGTCACTTGTGGGAGCACGAGGCTTACAAGACATGTCATGGTGGGAAAAGGGGTGGGAATGCAAGAATAGGATTAATAACTGAAAGAAGAGAAGACTTTAATACCAGTCATACTCATCCCATCTGAGCACAGTTCTCAGTTTGAAGAATGTCAAATGATCCGGGACTTTAATCTTTGGCTCAGTATTTAATGCAAGTTCAGTGCCATCAAGGTTACCACTGTCCCCACTGGAAGTTGAGAGAATGACAGCACAATCATGGTGCTAGCAGAGCTGTCCGCTGAGGGTTACTCTCAGCAACATAAGCTGAAGATGTGGCAAGGAAACAGCTGACTGTACAGTTTGCATCTGACCTATAACTTTGATCCCTCCAAGGGCTGTTTTAATTAAGCATGGCCGCTCTTGCAAGAATCCCAAGATGGAGAGTCTCTCTACACAGGGCACCCTGAAGTCCTTTTCAGGTCTTTGATTTGACTGTTTTGGTGCCAATTGTACTGGGAGAATTCAGCTTTCCATACAGATAATATGTCTAGCTTAGCTCAAGATTATAGCCACTGTGATATCAAGCTTAAAGTGTTCAGACCAACGGACTTTTTCAGCCTGCTCTGGCTGTAACTTCTGCTCTATAAGTGAAGGTGAGGCACATGTTATTTCCTTTTTAAGGCCTAATCTTGATTCCAATTCATATAATGGGGTGAGGTGGTTAGCACATTAGTGTGAAGTCAGGCAGAGTAGCACATTAGATACTAACTGGTTCAGAGGTATGAGCATTCAGGGGCAACAGCATTCTTTGTCAGAAGCTACAAATGGACTGGCAGAAAGAAAAGTTATATATAGAAGGATTAAGTGACAGGAGAAGGGAACCCTGCTATGAGATGTCAAAACTGGGTTTATATTTGATCAATTGAGATGAACAAGGCAATTAATAGCTGTTAACTCCAGTGTCCCCCAAGGTAATTCAGGAAATGGGATAAGAATCCAAAGTCCCTGTTGAGACCATGGTTAACACAATCCAGTCTGTGGATTTCTCTCTCTACAATTTTACATTCAAGCTGGTTTCTAAAGTTCTTTTCTTTAAGCACAGTTACTCCGATGTCAGCAATGGAGGTCCTGGGAGGTTAGTGTTCTGCCTCAGACTTTTGTGTATTTCTGGAATTGATTTCAAATTGGTGTCCATTCATTACAGGGCCGGACACAGGCATGGGCGAACCGGGTGGCCACCCGTGGCCCAGACAGAAAAGGGGGTCCTGAAATGGTCATTTTAAAATTATTATCATTATCTCAGGCAAAGTGGGACCCCGATACTAAAAGTTCACCTGGAGGTCTAGGTATGGTGCTGATTCATTGTCTACACTGGCCAGGTGCATTCATTCTTTTATATAGGACGTGTTCTCCAAGCCAGGGTAGCCAATGTAAACAGCAAAGGGGCACTGTAAGCAGGTGATGGAGTACATGATGTTGGTAGCAGAGTAACTGAATGGACCCTGCATGCTCTAATCTGTTGTTTATTCCAGTGAGGATGTGGTCTGTTGATGAAGGGGCACAGCTGGCATCTGGGTCCACAGCAAGACCTAGTAGCTTGGTGAGAACTGGCATTAGGTAATTGCCTGAGACCAGCTGTTTGAAGCTGGGGAAATACCCGGCCAGTGGTGGCAGCACTAATCCCAGCGAGTGCCAGAGCTGCTGCTTCAGCACAGCACTGGAACCCAGGGGGTTAATGCCTCTCCTGCTGCTTGTCCTCCCCTTTTCTCCTGATCATGTTAGTTGCCAAAGGTGACTAAAAACCCTGATTTCAGAGCCAGACAGGTGGAGGAGGAGAGATAGAGGGCACTGAAACAACGTTAAAACAGCATCTTCGACAGCCACAGGGATTAACACTGTCATCGCAGGGGCTCTGAGAGTTGCTACAATGAGCCCCACAGGCTGAAACTGGCCCACAGAGGTGGGAGAAGTCTAGCCTGCAAGAGGCCTTGTGGGCCAAATGATGCACCTCTGCAGGCTAGCTGGGGCTGTAAAATTCAATGTTCAAGCTGGAGCTGTAAAATGACCAGAGGGATTCTGTGGTCCTTGCCACAGGGTTCTTATAGTAGCGGATCAGAAGGGGTCTGAGTCTGGCTGTGGTGATCTGGGCAGCTACAGTTTTGGGATTGTATCAGAAGTGTAGGAAACCCTGTTCTCAACACCCACATACTGCTAGGCTTAGGGCACCCTATTGCTCCCATCAGGGCAGCAAGGGAGCAGTAGCAAACAGTACCGGCTGGATTACATGCATCTTGAAATACGTCTGTTTGCACGATGGACTATTCCATGCTTGACCTAGAAAGACGTTCTAATCTGCTCTTCTCAGGAAAAAATATGGAAGGGTCACAGTGTTGATAACTATCTCACTGTCACTGACAATGAAATAGCTTGCAATATGTTAAGCAGGAAAGCAAATTATACCACTGCAGTTATGATTACTTGAGTGCTTGAGTCTGTTCCCCTGATCCAAACATCTGGGACCTATAGCACAGCTGAGCCCCAGCTAATACAGTGCAATAAAGCCCACATTTGTTATATTTCTAGGCACACTGCTAAGCCTAAGTCTATTTACCAAGGATTTTGAGGAGCGGGAAGGATGAGTGGCAAAATTCTCCTTCATTTTGTAGGTCAGGAATGCTTTATTTGGCACAGCATCAGCTCAAAATTATTCTGCAAAGTGCACTTTAATTTTTCATTATAACTGAACCTAGAGCTTTTGATTGGTTTATTATTTATTTCAATTTATATCATGAATCTAAGAATCATGGTTTTCTGCTTTCTATTGCATACATGATTTTCTCCCAGATGACAAGTATTAAATGCATTTATGCTCTAGTTTCACATAATGCATGTCACATTGAAATATCAGCATGGAAGATGATATTCCAGTTTTATCATGATACTTTAGCCAATGACTCAGATTTCAGCTTTGGATGAACAAGGAACAAAAAGACAGAACAGATAGTCTGTGAGAAATTGGGATTGTAAACAGAGCAACCAAAGCAGATTGCAACATCAGTTTTCTTCTAACAGGTATTCAACATTATCTGGTAAACCAAACTGAACCATCTCACACAAAGACACATGCTTCCAATACAGAAAATACCACTTTTCTGCAAAATGGAAAGAGGCTCAAAGATTCCATGTTTAGTTCATAGACTCATAGATGCTAGAGTTGGAAGGGACCTTAGTAGGTCATCAAGTCTGACCCCCTGCCCTGGGCAGGAAAGAGTGCTGGGGTGAGATGACCCCAACTAGGTGCTTGTCCAGTCTCCTCTTGAAGACTCCCAAAGTAGGGGAGAGCACCACCTCCCTTGGAAGCCCATTCCAGATTCTGGCAACCCTTACTATGCAGAAGTTCTTTCTAATGTCCAACCTAAATCTGCTCTCCATCAATTTGTGGCCATTGTTCCTAGTTACTTCAGGGGGTACCCTAGTAAATAGAGCATCTCCTATTCCCTGCTGCCCTCCTCTGATGAATTGATAGCCAGCCACAAGATCACCACTCAGCCTTCTCTTGTGAAGGCTGAAGAGATCTAGGTCTCTCAATCTCTCCTCGTAGGGCCTTGCTTGCATGCCTCTGACCATAAGTGGCCTCCTTTGAACCCTCTCAAAATTGGCTGCATCCCTCTTGAAGTGCTGCACCCAAAACTGGACTCAGTACTCCAACTGCAGCCTGACCAGTGCTGCATAGAGGGGAAGCATCACCTCCCTGGTCCTGTTAGTCATGCATCTGCTAATGCATGATAAAGTGAGGTTAGCGTTGTTGATCACTTCATCATATTGACAACTCATGTTCATCTTGGAATCAGCTACGACTCCAAGATCCCTTTCCGCTACTGTGCTGCTGAGAAGGTCATCCCCCAGCCTGTAAGTGTGTTGGTGGTTCTTTTTGCTCAGGTGCAGCACTTTGCACTTGTCTTTGTTGAACTGCATCCTATTTCGTTCTGCCCATTTTTCCAAACTGTCCAGATCCACCTCAATCCGTTCCCTACCCTCCAGTGTGTTAACTTTGCCCCATAATTTGGTATCATCTGTGAATCTGGACAGGGTGCTCTCCATGTCCTTGTCCAAGTCACTGATGAAGACAATGAACAGCACAGGTCCTCTGCCCATGTCGTTCCAGGTCGATATTGACCCATCCACCACCACTCTCTGGGTGTGACCCCTAAGCCAATTTGCCACCCACCTGATCGTGTAATCGTCTCCATCACAGCCTGTCAGTTTATTTACGAGAACAGAATGCAATACCGTACCAAAGGCCTTCTTAAAATCTAGGTAGATGACACCTACCTCAACTCCTGTGTCTAAGCATTTTGTGACCTGGTCATAAAAAGAAACAAGGTTAGTAAGGCAGGATCTACCTGCAATGAATCCGTGCTGATTTCCTTTCAGCGTTATTTCTCCTGCTGGGCTCTCAAGTTCGAAACTTGATTTGAAAAAAAAAACATTTCCTGATTTTAATCATTTCCATTCTGTAACTTCTCTCAGGACAATCTTGGATGGGGCTTCCAACTTTTAGTGATATCACTCAGGACACACAACATTTTACCCTGACAGATCTGAAAGCTGTATGCCCATTTGTCTCAACTTTCCTACTTCACAAAGGTTCGCACAAGACAAAGTTCAGAACCAGACATTCCTCAAGGAACAATGGAATTTGGATCCATTTTGTTTTGAGCCCATTTCCAAGGTTTATATTATCAACATTTAAATACAGTAGTATGCTTAGAACTTATTTAATAAGCACTTTTTATTAGTTGGGGGGAGGGAAAATAAACTTACAGAAGACCATTTCTAAACTAATTTTGAAAGCACGTCTTATTTGAAGCACAGAATATTATAATCAAATCTCATAGCACAATATCTTCAAAATTTATAGAATTCAGCCTAAATGGATGATGCCATCAAAACCAAAAAAAAAAGAGAGAATGAAAACACCACACTGCTGGCCTTACAACAGCTCTCTAGCAGCACAAATCTTATTTAAGTAATTGTGCCAAAGACAAGCCATTTTAAGATTAAAGAGTATTAGACTGAAGAGCTACAATGCCCTGTTCTTCCTATAATTCTACCACCTCCAATATCCTATTCAACTTTGTTAATTCAAAATAAAAAAGTTGCAAAATCAGTGTGTTGATAACAAAAAAAAACCCCCCAAAACCCCAGTCATTTTATTTTGGTAATTTGTTCCAAAGAATTTAATCAGAGATGATGACATTAACTTCAGGTGCCCTAGCCAACCTTATCACTGTCAAAAAGCCACTGCTGAAAGATTAGACTACATAATTGGGTTACAATCATCTGTGTGTGAACACTGGGATCCATACATGAGTAGCTGTAAAGTTCCATGACATACAAGATGTCAGGTTAAATTATCTAACAGTTCTTTCTGGCCCTTAAATTCTATGACATATAGATTCAGTGAACTCTGTTAAAAGCAAACACAAATACATTTTTTCTTCTTTTTTTTTTTAATTTATGACAGTTGCTAATGTTAATGAGGTCACTGTGGCCTACTGCAGATCATCTAATTACCTAATGGCGTGACTGGCTGGGCTACAGTACTGCAGAAGAGGACCTGGGATCACAAACGGGATGAGTCAACATTGTAATATTACTTTTGCCCAAAAAAAAGAAAAGAAAAGAAAAGAAAAAGCTAATAGTATGCTGGGATGTAACAACAGAAGTATAATGCAAGTTACAGGAAACGATTCCTTCACTCTATTCAGCATTGGTGAGGTCTCACCTGAAATACTGCACATCGAGTTGTGGGCACCACATTTCAAGAAAGATATGGATGAATTAGAATGACTCCATAGAAGAGCAACAAAAATGATCACCAATCTAAAAGGCATGAGGAAAGCTGGAAGAACTAGAATTATTTAATTTAGAGACGATCTACAGCAAATATAATAAGAGTCTTCAAATACAAAACAGGGTGTCCTCAAACCATGAAAAGAATAGTGATCAGCTGTTCTTTGCATCCACAGGAGACAGTGTAATAAGTAGCTTAACTTGTAACAAGATTTAGATGGGATATAACGAAGAACTTTCTAACTATGAAAATGGTTAAGCAAGAGAAGAGAAGTTATGGAGTCTCCATTATTGAATGTTTTTCCAGGCAAGTCAGACAAACATTTGCCCGGGTTAGTTCAGACAGAGATGATCTTGCCTTGAGCAGGAAGTTGAACCAGATGTTCTCCTGAGATCCCTTCCATTTGTGTTTTTCTATTACTCTAATTTTAATACTGCCTTTACATAATCATTTTCCTGTGAAATCGAGTTAAAACTGGCCTGAAGTAGTATTAATTGTATGAGTGGTTTCCGTCTTCAAGTGATATTACCCAAGGGAGCCTTATCCATGAAACTTCATTATGAGTTTCTTAGGCACAAAATGAAAAGGGCCAGAGACTGGTCAGTTCTAGCATAGCCGATTTATAAAAAGCCAGTGCGCTGCAGGACTTACTGTAACTCACTGCAACTGACCATTTTAGACCAGAATTATAAACAGTAACAAAAACCAAATTACTCATCCACAGATGTTATTTTACTTTGTCAGCAATCAGTGTTAGCTAATACTTCCCTATGAGTCAGTGGTGAATATGTTCCCCAGAATGGCATTAGGGGGCACTCTGCTGTTGTCAACTTCAGATAACCTGAAAAAACCAACCACAACATGGTTCATTTGGCTGAGTCCAGCATGAAATGTTCTCTCTTTTTCTGCTTTATAAGTTACACACTTATTCCCGTTTATGTCATAAGATGCATGCCATAAAAAGAAAAGAAAGTACTGGCAAGATGTGCAATGCAATCTGGAACTTCAGATTTTGCATTTCCTGACTTTTAGATTTCAGTTCAGCATTAATGGTGCATTAACAGATGTTTGGGGGATTTTTGTGCATTTTATATAATGGATTTTGTAAATGGGCTTTGGAATTCCTTGGGATAAAAGCACTATATGCATTATCTGGAGATGGGCACAAAAACAGTTAACAGAATTAAAGAGCAACTCCTATATTGACAACAGCAGTTATACTTTAGAGCAGCATTTCTCAATTTGTGAGTCACAGCCCAAAAGTGGGTCACAAAAATATATAAAGGGTCATGAACAAATTTTAAAACTGGATCAACGCCATTTAAAAATGGATTCTCCTTTAAATGAGAAAAACATGGGAAACTGTGGCTTTTCCTTTGCAGGCTGGCAGAGTTCCAGCCTGCAAGGGGCTGCCTGGGTGCCCCGCTACCCCACACACCTCTCCTGCCCTGGGGGGTTGGGGCATGGGGGCAGGGGGCAGTGGGTAGGGAGTGAGGGGCACTGGGTCGGGACTGGCCATCAATGTTTACAAGAAAAGTCCTGGTACAAAAAAGGTTGAGAACCATGGCGTTAGAGCTCTCCTGCATCATAAGACTTCTTCCTCTAAAACTCAGCGGTTAATATTCACCACTTTTAACTTGCAACTCAGCTGGCCTTTCAAGAAGTAAAAAGTGTTTCCTATCAGGATTAGAGTCTAAACAATAATAAAAAAAAACCCAAAATTACTATTACTCATTTACAGCTGTTATTTTACTTTGGTTTTGAAAGGGAAAACTTAACTTTTTTTAAATTAAAGAGGGAAACAAATGAAGATTTTTAAAAGCATACTACAAACCTTGGCATGGTTGAACAGCCAGGTCTGAGATGGTCCTTACCTGTCTTTCAGGAAGGACCCCAGAGTGACACTGGATAGCTTCATCCATCTTGTTTCACTACATGAGACTCGTGACACAGACTGGGAGGTACTGGCTCGGCTGCAATACTGTAAGCATTCAGACGAGATGCCAACCATTACTGAAATACCTTTTTGTTAGACACCAATGATCCAGGGGCACTGATTTCATTCAGCATGGCTGACATGTGAGCTTGGCCTTCCTAGAGAGTTTTGAAGTAATTTAGATGGGATGTACTATGGTCTAATGGAGGAGACGTGTCTACCACCTCAGAGCTCAGGCTCCCTTGTAACCTTTACAAATTCACTCTGACCCTGGCTGTGGACCCACATAACTTTAAGCAGGAAGAGAGGGATAACTTGCCACTCAGGGTAGGGATGCGCATACATCTGGATTCAAAAGGGAAGCAGCTGTTATGTTCCAACTGTGAGGTCTGAACAAGCTGAGAGCCCTATAGATGTAGGAAAACCACTCCAGCTTCAACCCTGAATGAGGCAGTGTTAAGGTTAGATCAGTTTTGTCCTATCTGTATCATCCTTGGCTTGCCCAAAGGTAACAATTAAACCAGAACAGCTGCTGCTCTTTTGGAATGGCTCCAAATAGAGGTGTGTCCATATCCCCAGCTGTAACGTCTGTCTACTCCTATACACTGAACCCCCGTAACTTTATAATAATGAATGAAACAGATTTAAAGTTAACATTTACAGCAGTCTAAGTTCCCTATAGCACTATAGAATCAGACAGGCATAACAGATTTTATTCAGCTATACCTATAATTTAATGCTGGTATCACTACTGTATTTGTCTACACCCCCCCCGTTTCTCAGATTCCCGCTGACATACTGACATGAACACACTCCCCCAAGAAGTGTATGCTGAAGAATAAAGGAAGAACAATTTTACCAGACACTAAAATTATCTCTCTCTCTCGTGAGTGAAAAAAAAGTTTGTTTTACTAGCTTTATGGGTCAGCAGAGAAAATACTCCTTCACTAAGTTGTTATTTCTTTCTTCCATCAGCCTGAGGAAAAATCAAGATGAATCTAACAAGTTACCAGCTTTTTTTCAAAAGAACAAATTTTAGTTGCCTTCATGTGAATGCTAAAAGTCTACCAGTGCTTTAAGTACTGTACTGTGACTTGAACACAATCTTGGCGAGTTGTTAAAGGGGTACAAAAGCCTTGGAAACATTGCAAAAACCTCAAATAGAGCCATTTTGAACCCGAATCTAAAAAGAAAATCAAACAGTCAAGTCAGCTTGCTCACAAGACTTTTCTAGTCGCCAGTGAGCATTATAAAACATCAAACCATACTGGGATTTCTGTTGGACTAAGCACTAACAGATGAACGTGGAGCGTACATAGTACATTGCGAGTCCACCTTGCACACATACTTGTGCACTTTGGTTTCCAGAAGACAATTTCTTCAGGAGTGAGGCAAGACTCTCCCCTCCATTCGGGACTTTACCTGGCCATGAGAAAAATCTTCCAGAGTAATAACTATGTGGGATAAGCCATCAGAAAGAGTCCACAGAAGAGCAAGAAAAATGAGCAGAGATCTAGAAGGCAGGAAAGCTAGAAGAACGGGGATTATTTCACGGAGAGGAGAGAGGATCTAGGGCAAATATAGGAAGAGTCTTCAAATACAAAACTGGGGGGGCTCGGACCACGCAAAGAAGTCGTGATCACCTCGGCAGCCACAGGGGACAGGAGCTTAAACTGCAACAAGCAGGACTGCGGTGGGCTCCGGCGCTTGTGGGGACACGCTAAGGACAGAAAAGGCATGTCAGGGGCTGGAAGAAAGAAACACCCTCAGCTGCAGAGCCGGAGCAGCTCTCTCAAACTTGGCAGGTCACAGCTGGGCGGGGGGGAAGCCGCTTTCTGCACCAACCCCCCCACCAAAATCCCCCAAATCTCACTCTGCCGAGACACTTGAGCGCCGGGGAGGCCGGGGCAGGCGCGGGGGAGCGGGGCCGGCCCCGCGCTCACGCACTCACCTCCCCGCGCGGCGCGGCGCGGGTCCCGCG
>NW_005841922.1:2288539-2329274 GCF_000455745.1 Alligator sinensis
TCCTCCCCGCGGCTCCTCGTGGGGTGGCGGCTCTGCCCCCTGCTCTGGCCTGGTGCAGCTCAGAGCACAGTGCCCCTCTCATGCAGGAGCCACCGCCTCCCTGCCCTGGCCTGGGGGCCGCGCCGTGTCGTGGCCGCCCTGGGCGCGCTCGTGCTGAACCCACCGTCCCCGTTTTGTCTTGTATTGATCCCGCAAGCTCAGTGGACGCGCTCCGTAACCCCGTCCAGTAGCGGGGCGCGAACCCTTGCCCTGTGGGAGAAGGCCCCTGTTCCCCAGAGGCGTCGAACAGGCCCGTGCGTGTCCCGCAGCCCGGCTGGGGAGCCGGGGGGCATCGTGCGGGGCGCTCTGCTTTGTGTCCGCCCTTGCGGCACTTGTTTTGAACCTAGGACCTCACTCCTATTCCTGCTTTCTCTTTCGTTTTCCCACAAAACCGATCAACTTATACCGAATAACGGGACGGGGGGCCGTAACCTTTGCTCCACGAGTGTTAAGCCCATGGTAACCCTATGTGTTAAATAGGCCTGGGTCACACAGTCCACTGGCTCCTTGGACTCATTTGGGGCCAGTGGGCACTACCCCGTGTACTCTGCTCCGTTCCCCCCTTTGGCGCACTCAGTCTGAACCTTTGACCATCGCTCCCATCCCTGTTTTGCCTTTTCTTTTCCCAATAAATGTGGTCTTATTTTCTGAGCAGCAGCCCTTTCCAAAGGAGGTTTATAGTTCTTGGTGGACAACGGCCCATGATCCCTTGACAGTAAAACAGTCCTGTGTCAAACAGTGGCAGAGAGGGAGGCTGAAAGTGGCAGTGAAGTACGCCTGACAAGAGGGTTTTTTTTCTGTTGTTCCTCTCTCATTTGCAGCCTCCAGCATTTAAGGTCTAGGAAGCTCTGATTCAAAGAGAGATATATGGGGGAGGGGGCAGTGGTAGGAGAGGAAAGTATTAAGTCCAGAGGAAGAAAGGGGTCACAAACTAATCCAGGGAATGTAATAAGAATCCGTGTCTGTATTGCACTTAGACCATACTAAAGGCACATAAAATGCCAGCATCTGCACCTTAAAACTTCTTAACTTGTACTAAATGCCCTCTGAGCATCTCAAAGTTATGCTATTGCAGATGCGGGTTATCTCTGGGCCATGCTACCTAGCTCATGTTAGGTAACTTCAGGCTCCTCCACAGAGATCAAATGAGCAATTTGTAGTCCTCCGGCATCCCAGGATGCAATGCACCCTAGCCTCCCCTCATACCCAGAGCAGAGATAAGGGCAGCCCTCATGTAGCAAGTCAGAGCTGCTCAGGCAAAAAATGGTGTTAACTAACCCTTGATATGCAGCCGTTCACAGCACGTTCTGACTCCAGTATCATTCAACATTAGTACGGTCTAAGTTTACTGTGTAACTTAAGTCAATGCATGATTGTATCCTGTCTTTTGGTGACTGGGCTGAGGAAGTATCACTAAGCCAGGAAAAGGCTAGATCATGCTAATCCTCTTTAAACTGTTGCATGTCACTCAGAGGGCGCTTCTACACGTGTATTAAGGTGCTTTTCCTAATGCACATTAAACTTAGCACCTCCAATGTGAGGTACTAAATTAATGTGCATTAGACTGCCTTAATGTGCAGTAGTGCCAGCGCATGCTTTTGAGGTGACACTTAATGCTCAGTAGCCTATTTTACTGCACATTATCATATTAGCACCTTTTTTACGCACCACTTTAATAATCAGTAAAATAGGCTATTTTGCATTAAAGTGTATGTGTAGACATACCCAGAAATATTTACTGAAGCCCTCCCTGTTTCCCCAAGGCCCTCATGTATATTGTGCAGTGTCATGGTTTCATAGGCTCAGAGTTATTTTTAGAATTTTTACAGATCCTTTAAAAAGTCTCTTTCTCCTTTCTTTTATCTCCTGCTTTATCCTCGGAAGGGATCTGGGTGTTTGGGAAAGATTGTACAAGTCTGAAATGAACAGTGACTTACGCTTAGAACATAAATGTAAGTTAAATTATACCTTACCTAAAATAGTCTTGTCTTCCTTCCCTGTTTTATTACTAACTTCAAATTATTCAAATTGAGCATCTTAAAAATCCAGTTTGATTTGTGCTCTCTGATTTTTGCATTTCACTCCTTCTGGACACTGAATCATAGAATTACAGAAAAGCAGAGTTGGAAGGGACCTCCAGAGGTCATCTAGTCCAACCCCTTGCATAAGGCAGGATCATCCTTATCCAAACCATCCTACACAAATCCATTGTCTAAACTGTTAGCAAAGTTATACAGTTAACCTTGACACAACCACAAGACATAACACTTTAACCTGCCACAGGGAAAGCATGGAGAACACAGGAAAGGGAAATGTCCAGCTTAATTCATTTCTAGTCAATTTCTCTTTGTGAGTCTCATGCACTAATACAGCCACGATGTACTAGGATTTTCAGACACAGACAAGGAATAGTCAAATTAAAAAGAATTGGGGCATAGTAGTGTCCCTTAAATGTTTTCTTTATTAAAACTATTTTAGATTTATTGCTTTTTAGTCTCTCTCTCTTACCAGGTACAGTGCCTTATCATACTTTGAGGGTGATGGTTTCTAATTATTTTGTCAGAAAATTGACAAGGAAAGTTTAGCATTTAAACCAGTGAGTTGTCTGGCAACACTTGTTGCAAAAACAAAAATCTCAGCATAAATCCATAGGAGTTAGGATTGGTCTACACTTGAAATTCAAAGCAGGTCGATTTGAGGTGTAATCTGTTTAAGTACCACATATCCACAAAGAGCCTTTCTTGTTCTGAATCAGATGGTGGTTGAACAGATGGAAAACCTGGAAGATGGAAAACCTGGAGGAAAAATTTACCCACAATGAAGTAAGTGTGGATGCTTCTTCATCTCATGGCAAGTGTTGCATGTCTTCCAAGACCTTCCACAATGTCCCATGCTGCCTTAACTAGCTGTCTGGATCACCTGCCCGCATGTCATCTATTCCTCTGACTGGATGGCCCCAGCAAATTTAAATTCTGGTACATAGCAAGACTTTATCCTTTGTAAGCCCAGCTCATAGGGAGTCCGGGTATATGTGTCATACTCCTAATTAGTCACTGCTTATGCCTTGCACAGATGCTTCTGTGAAGACGAGCTTTATTTTGTCCACCTGACCAATGGTAACACAGAACAGGTAATATAAACAATATGACAAATGCTGAGTAAGGAGCCAATAGGGGACAGTTTCCAATGTTGCATAAAGACAAAGGCGCTCCAGCTGGCCTGCATCAATGCTCAGTGCACCATGCCCTTAGAAAGAACTAGCAGTCTGCTGTCACCATAGGGACTTTGCTAGTCCAATATTCCACCAGCACCTTTTGCGTGGAACTTCTGGAGGCTGAAAAACAGATGCTGGATTTCTTCGAGACAAAGCCTTTTGTTCTATGATCCTACAGATGTGCAAGCCCATTGTCCCACTTTAAGTGCCTGTGAAGTACCTATGAAGTATCAAGATAACACTCCCCCCTAAATCACTGCTAATCTGAGTTACTTGCTATTCAGGCTCCCTGTGTCTTATGCTTGTTTTGATGCAAGGCGAAGCCTAGGAGCTGGGATAAACCCAACATCTATTTTTAGACTTAGTGACCCAGAAACTCCACATCTTATCAAACCAGTGAATCTGGTAAACCCAGAGCAGGACAGAGTGACAGAGCACCTGAACCCTCTCAAATCACAGGTGGGAGAGAAACCTGATACACAAGCAGAGACCAGAAATGATACCATTGCATGAATGAACCAGGGCATGGTTCTTAGACAGGCATGTTTATTGGAGCAACACATGCAGAAAAGAAAAAGCCAAGCATCATATTACCAGATCAAGTCCTAGATCCAGCAGAGATACCCTTGTAATCACTGGTCTGCCTGCTACAGAGGTACCCCACTGAGGTAGCCAAATCCCCTATCCCTGCAGCCAACCCAACATTATGTACTCCTTTTCCCATGTTGGCAGTTGTTCTGTGGATACCCCTTTACACCACAGATTCAATGGGTCTTACATATTTCTTCCTTAGCTTTCCCCCATAGTGCTAACATATAAAGGGACAGAAAGAGAAGATAGGAAAACAGAAATACAGACAATCTTGCTGGAGCACATGACATTCATAGTTTGCACAGCATTATGAAAGCGCCAGAGAGTACCTTCTAATACTAATATCTTTCAGCTTTGGGTATTGCTATGTATTGATTTAAAAAAATATTTTGAGATTTCTTTGCATTCATGGTTCTGAATCTTGAATTCTCTTGTAGCATCACTGTTCTGTCACCTGTGTTGGCAGAATATCATCAAAGCAAGTGCTAGATTACAAGTACTTTATTACAAACTATACATAAGGGATCAGAACTTGTGGCAGAGGTGATATCTTTTACTAAACCAACTAGATATTTGCCAAAAAAAAAATTGCCAAGCTGTCGGGCACACACACCCTTCTTCAGGCATAGGAGAATGCAAATATTGTAAAGTTTCTCCCAGGTGGAAATGAAAATTCATATTTCACAGGAAAGCTGAAATGGTTAGAATAGTTCATTTTGTGCAAATTAAGCTTAGATAAAAGTTAGAACAGTCTGTTTACCTCGAAGTTGTCTGATGGTAATTGACTATGTTTCCTTCTGGTTATGATGTTTCATATTACACAGGAATGTGGAGTGATGGATGCTCTCCTAGGCAAGGAATTTCTCTTGTGTTGAGGCAGCTTTGAGCTCTGTGAACATGCAGATTTAGCTAGAACAAAAGCAGGAGCCAGGGTGTCAGCTTTCAGGTTCCAAGGGAGTGAATTTTGCTTCATAAATTCATAGGTTCATAGATGTAGGGTCGGAGGGGACCTGAGCAGATCATCAAGTCCAACCCCCTGCCCTGGACAGGAATGAAAACTGGGCTCACATGACCCCCACTAAGTTAAACTCATATGACCCCAGCTAGGTAGTTATCTAGCCTCCTTTTAAAGACCCCTAAGGTAGGAGCTAGCACCACTTCCCTTGGAAGCTGGTTCCTGATCCTTGCCGCCCTGACTGTGAAGTAGTGCCTCCTGATGTCTAGCCTGAACCTGCTCTCAATCAACTTATGGCCGTTATTCCTTGTTACTCTGGGAGGCGCTTGGGGGAACAGGGTCTCACCCATTCCCCTCTGGTCCCCCCTGGTAAATTTATAGACAGCCACTAGATCCCCTCTCAGCCTTCTCTTGTGAAGGCTAAACAGGTCCACGTCCCTTAGCCTCTCCTCGTAGGGCCTGCCCTGCTGCCCCCGGATCATGCAAGTGGCCCTCCTCTGGACCCTCTTGATGCTGGCCACAGCCCTCCTGAAGTGCGGCACCCAGAACTGGACACAGTACTCCAACTGTGGCCTGACCAGTGTTGCATAGAGGGGGAGGATCACCTCCTTGGACCTGCTCGTGATGCATCTGTGGATGCGTGACAAGGTGCGTTTGGCGTTACTGACCGCGTCCTCACATTGGCGGGCCATGTTCATCTTGGAATCAGTAATGATTCCCACTCCTGTAACCTGTCCAGGTCCAGTTGTATCCTGTCCTTCCCCTCAAGTATGCTCACCTCGCCCCAAATCTTGGTGTCGTCAGTGAATTTGAACTAGGTGCTTTTCACCCCCTCGTCCAAGTCGCTGATAAAGAAATTGAACAGTGCGGGCCCAAGGACCGAGCCCTGGGGACTCCACTGCCCACATCCCTCCAGGTCGAATATGACCCATCCACCACCACTCTCTGGGTGCGGCCCCCTAGCCAATTTGCAACCCATCTGACTGTGTAGGCATCAATGCCACAGTCACCAAGCTTTTTAATGAGAATGGGGTGGGAGACAATGTCAAAGGCCTTCCTAAAGTCCAGAAAGACTACATCTACCGCGACACCTGCGTCCAATGATTTTGTGACCTGATCGTAGAAGGCTATCAGGTCGGTCTGACAGGACTCGTCCCTAATGAACCCATGTTAGTTGCCCTTGAGCATCCTCCCCCCTGCTGGTCCCTCCCAGATATGCTCCTCGATAATTTTTTAAAAGAGCTTCCCCAGGACCGAAGTAAGACTAACGGGCCTATAGTTGCCTGGGTCCTCCCTCCTCCCTTTTTTGAAGTTGGAGACCACATTGGCCTTCTTCCAGTCTTCTGGCACCTGGCCAGAGCACCACAAGTGCTCATAAAGCCATGTCAGGGGTCCCGCGATGACCCCTGCCAATTCTCTCAACACCCTGGAGTGGAGAGCATCTGGACCTGCTGATTTGAACACATCCAGCCCCTCCAGAAGTTCCCTAACTTGGTCCTCCCTAACCCTAGGCCTGGTAAAGTCACTCCTGAGTCCATCCTGAATCCTGGTGGGGGAGAAGTCCCGGTCCCTGCTCAGAAAAATGGAGGCAAAGAATTTGTTAAAAATGTCTGCTTTTTCATCTGGTGCAACCACCAGATTGCCAAGCATATCCTGCAGGGGCCCCATGTTGCCTGGTGCCTTCTTTTTACTCCCTATGTAAAAAAGGACTTTTTGTTGTCCTTGATCCTTGTTGCTAGCCCTAGTTCTGTCTCCGCCTTAGCCTTCCTAACAGCCTTCCTACAGACTCTTGCTATGGAGGTATAATCCTCTTTGGTGATAGCCCCCCACTCCCTTCCACTGATTGTATGCCCCCTTTTTGGCTTTCAGACGTTCCTGAATGCCTTTGGTGAGCCAAGGGGGCTTTTGAGCACTCTTGCCTCCTTTGACTTGCATTGGGACTGTCACCCCTTGGGCTTGGAGCATCATCACCTTAAGGAATGACCACTCATTGTGGACACCTAGTTCCCCTACTCTCCGGGACTGCAATGCCTCTCCTACCAATCTCCTCAACTCATTGAAGTCGGCCCTCCTGAAGTCAAGGGCTACTGCCTTGCTGCAGGTCCTTGACACCCTGCACTGGATGGTGAATTCCAGTAGGCGATGATCGCTATCGCCCAGGTGGTTGAGGACCTGGAGTCCCCTCACCAGGTCATCACCTGTGGCCAGGACCAGGTCCAGCACAGCATTCCCCCTCGTGGGACTGTGCACCTCCTGGGTTAGGTGGAGGTCCTGTATCTCGGCTAGGAACCTACATGTGCGGTCAGACCTGGCTGACTGCTCCTCCCGGCAAATGTCCGGGTAGTTTAGATCACCCGTGACGACCACATCCCTTGATTTAACTGCCCCCGCGAGCTGACGCAAGAATTCCCGGTCCAGCTCTTCCCCCTGGTTGGGTGGTCGATAGTAGACACCCACCGTTAAGTCCCTTTCCCTGTGACCCCCTTGTATTCTGACCCAGAGCACTTCAGCCTGCCCCTCCTCTGACCCCATCCTGTTAGTTGAGGACATGTATTGCTCTTTGATGTACAGCACCACACCCCCGCCTTTCCTCCCCATTGCATCTTGCCTGTATAGTCTGTAGCCCCTAATGTTTACTGCCCAATCATGGGTTGAATCCCACCAGGTTTCAGTGAACCCCACTATGTCTGGGTTTGTACTAGCTATCTGGAGAGCGAGTTCCTCCTACTGATTCCCCATACTTTGAGCATTAGTGTAAAGCTTCCTTCTTGTAAAGGTATGAAGTTTTCTTTTAAAAAATGGCTACGTTTGATATCTTCCATGTTTATTCCATGGAAGATGGACTTTACCTTATCCCATCTTATTCTGGGGATAAGGTAAATTTTACAGTCTTTGCATTCTTCTGCGCCTAAGGAAAGGTGTGTGCGCCTGAAAGTTTGCAAATAAAAAAATTCTGTTCCAAATATCTAGTTGGTCTAATAAAAGATATCACCTCTACCATGAGTTTTGATTCCTTTTGCCTGTAGACCAATACAACTACAACCTGCATCCCTGAAACTATACATAAAGTATTCTTAAAAAATGCATGTAAAATTTGATGCTATGCATGCATTAAGTCTGGTTAAATCTCTGTATCAGTATGCCTCCACAAAAAGGCTCATGTAGTAATAAATTCCTTACACAAAAACAGATTTTCACAAGTTGCCCTCAAGACTTAATGCCTTGCTCCATCTGTGCCTCAAGACTAGTTGCATTATTCTGGCAAGGCCTTGACTGGACAGTTACAAATGTACAAGGCATTGGCAATAAAACCTTGATTGTGGAATAACAATGCGATACATATATTGCTTAGGCACCAGTCACTTAACATAGATATATAAATGCCTAGACAGTTTCAAGGTTTGATTAAACCAGTTATGTAACAAGGGATAGACAGCAAGCCACCACCCCAGGCACTGAGAAAGCACAAGATTGATGACTGCTGTGTCTTCTGCCGCAGCACCACTACTGCCCAGGGCACAACAACTGCTTGCTACACCTCTGTACCAGGCTCTTTTTTGCCTTCCTTTCCATGTCAGGTTAGAAAATTTCTCAGACAGATTAAAAACTTTTACATTTCCTGGAAAACAATGAAAATCTGTTAGGAAACATACCCACAGCCAACTAAAATATTTATCTGAACAGTAAAAAAATGCCATCTAGATGTTATCACTATCAAAAGCTAAGTACTGATCAACATAAGAAAAGCTTTAAGTTACTCAGTGCAAACTCAAAAAATTCAAAGCTGCTTCCCACTTCACTTAGGGAAAACATTAATTCATATAAACCACAGTTTAAGAATAAACATATATATAAGACCCACAAAGACACATTTCAGCTAAATGGCCTGCAGAGTTTTAAGGCAAAAATACATTTAGTCTATGCGTTCATTTGGTCCAAACTCTGCTACTTTAGGTGACAGAAAGTTCATAGTGGTGCATCTACATGAGACACCTAATGTGCAGTAGACTAATTCTATTGTACATTAGCGCGCCAAGGGCAAAACCGTGCTAATGCACTAATGCACAGTAGCATTAGTTTACTGTGCATTAAGAATCATAAAAAGACCATGGGCCATTGCTACTGTGCATTAGTGCTGGCTACTGTGTATCTATGTAGTACCTCATATTAGAGGTACTAAACTTAATGCTCAGTAGCAACGGCTAGAGGTGCACCAATATTACCAGTCCATATTGTATTGGCACTGCTAAAAGGAAAATTGACATTATTGGCAATCGGCTTTTTTTGTCCAGCACTAATAAATGCTGTGTGCATGCACGCAGCCACAGCATGCATGGGGCCAGGAATGCAGCCCAGCAGTTTGGAAAGCAGTGTCTAGTACATACATCTGTGGGGAGAAGGGGCATGGGGGAGGGAAGGGGCATGGTAGAGGGAGATTGAGGCCCCCATGGTAAGGGAGGGATTAGGACTGGGGCAGGGGCTGCCTAGCTGTGGCAGGGCGAGGCACAAGAAGGAGATGTAGACAGCTCATCTGGGGGGGGTGTGGAGGGGCATGGCTCAAAGTCACTGCGCATACCCATGGTGGAGGAATGGGGGGCATATGTCCCCCAGATCTGTGTGCAGGGAAAAGGCAGGCTACCAGCTGTGGCCTCAGGCCCAGGGTCTGCGCCAGCCTCTTCCCAGCAGGGGCTGGGCCAGGCTGCACTCAGAGTAGCCAGTGGTGGTGGAAGGAGGGGCTATGGAGGGGCCACAGCAAATTTTGGAGTGGCTGTAGCCCACCCCATAGCTCCCCCTCCCAGCACCACCTCTGCCTGCCCCAAGCACAGCCCCAGTCCAGCCCCCCTACTGGGAACAGGCCAACACAGCCCCTGGCCCCAGCCTGCCTTCATCCTACACATAAATCCAGAGGGTACATACCCCCCATGCCTACCCCAGGGTGCATGCAGTGCCAGGGAGTTGTCCCCCTCCCCCTCCCCCTCCCAGACAAGCCACCTGCAGCTCCATCCTGTGCCCCATCCTGCCCTGGCTGGGCAATGCCTACCCCTACCCCAGCTCCTTTCCCTCCCACACTGTGGGGGCCTCAATCTGCCCCCACAAGCCACTTCCCTTCCCCATATCCCTTCCCTCACCACAGACTTACCGGCTGGATGCTGCTTTACCAGCCGCCTGGCTGCATATCAGCTATCAGATCGGTAATGGCTGATATGGCTGGTTAATAATTGGCCATCAGTATTGGCCAAAAAAATCTTTATCAGTGCAACCCTAGCAACAGTGCATTACTATATTTTAAAAGTATATATTACATTAGCCAATGCAACCATGTATCACAATGAAATGTTCTATATAATCCAGGCCTGGTCAGCAGAGTCTTAGCACCTGCCACAATACAATCTTTGTCATGGCTGTTTTATTTAACAAAGCAGAGCCATGACCTTAACACACAGCCACAGGGTTAATTTCTCTGGCAATAATTCTAATCATAATCCACCCCTTGGCTCATTTCATGAATATAATATGGGATTCCATATAACTTCACAGATAGCTATTGGCATGAAATAATAACCAAAAGTTATGCATGTATGACCATTAATTTCAACAAGAGCAGGATCAGGGCCACTATTTCAAAAAATATTCGCATTCATTTTTCAGTTTTCTTGTATTAAAGGTCTGCAGCTTCCAGATAAGCTATACAGTGTCTCTCTGAAAAAGAGGGTATATTATGCCTGAATCCTCTCTCTCTCAAACCAGGAGTAATTCTAAAGTTGAGGGAATTACACCGATGTAAAACTGGTGTGAGAAGGGAATCAGGCCCTACTTTTTTCTCTCATGCCTCCTTGTCTGATAAACCATTCATTCAATCTCTTCAGAGTCAATCATTTGCATAAACATTGCCTTTTGCTTAAAAGTAGCTAGGACATGATGCTGTAAGAGACTAAGCCCTCTCATTTCCCACTGGATGAAGTTAGAATTGAGGGCACTCAGCACCTGTCAGAATTATGCACACAATATTGAAACTGATGTTCATAAAAGAAGCTATTCCATTAAGTAGCATCATAGGCAGCCCCTGATTCTCAGTTTCCAACAGGTATAAAGCAAATTGTAAATCTGTCATTATTTACATATTTTGATATGAGGCTAAGTGAAAATGTTGGAAATGATCCATTCCCATTGTAAATATGCTGGGGTTACTTCCTTCGGATCCAGATTGAAAGGTCATCCTTATCTACAAATGGAATCAGCTATCAACAGAACCTGCCAGCTGCAATATTCAATAATCTTGAATTCTCACAACTACAAAAGACTTTTGCTTATGTTTTTTTCTTTTACTTTTTGTATTTATGTTCTTTTACTTTTTGTATAAAGTGCCAATGGCAATATCTGAACTAGAAGTAGGTTCAAGGGACTGGTGGCATCTCTAGCAGTTCATAGATTCTGAAATGTTTGCAAAATCTACTTAATGGGCAGTAGGGTCTGTTCAGTAGGGTGTGTTTCACGTTAGACATAAGATAGGCTGGATGAAGACTGGGCATGTCTACATAAGATGCTTTAATGCATATTTAGATTAATCTGATGTGCAATAAAGCATCACCACCTACATGTGCATGGGACTTACTGCGCAGTGAATTAGCCTGTGTGGTTTGCTAGTACAAATAAATACAAGTACTAGATTAACCACACATTAGCTACTGTGCAGTAGCACACATGTAGACAGCAGCAGGGAGCCAAAGGAGATGGGGGGAGGAAGGGGAAGCTGTCCACAGCTCCTGTGCAGAGCTTGGGATTGCAGCCTGATTTTGCTGTGCTGGCTTGGGGTGATGGCCGGTAGCCAAGCAGCAGCAGTGCCCTGAGCTCTCTGTCCCTAGTCCCGGCTCAGCTCCCAGCTTCCCGCAGGAGTGCAGCAGCACCAGGACAGGGGAGCTCTCTGTCCCCAGCAGCAGAGAACTTCCCCAGCAGGCACATACCCAGTAGGCTCTCACTTCCCACCTGTGCCGCTGGGCCTGGGGGGAGTGCCAGGACTGGGGGGAGGCATGGGGAGGGTTAAGTAGTGCTGGGACCAAGGGAAACACAAGAAGGGTAAGCAGCGCTAGGATCAAGAGGTGCTGTGGTGGGGTAAGCAACAGTAAGCATCACTCCCCCATGGCTCCCCCCCACAGTCCCAGTGCTACTTACTCCTCCCCCCACGGCTCCCCCTGGTCCCAGCTCTGCTTAGCCCCCCTGCATTTTCCCTGGCCCCAGTCCTGCTTACCCCCACCACATCTCCCCAGATCCCAGTGCCAATGTTGGCTACAAATGTCCAACTCGGGATCCTTAAAATTCTGGTTTATTAGGCAGATTGAAACACTGTAATGAAATTAACTCATAAACCTTGGGGCTGGTCCCCACACACACACACACAAGCACATGCACACATACAGTAGCAAGCTACAAGAGTCTGGTATACCTAATCTACAAGTGCTGGAGTCTGCCGTCGATGGCCAGTCGAGGCTTCTTTCAGCATGGTGTTATCCTCCAGAAGGGGGTCACCGGCTGGTCCTTCTGGCTGGACAGGTCTGGTCGAGTTGGAGATCAAGAGGGCGCCACTGAGGGTCACTTTTCACTGCTTTTTATCTGTCCTTAGAAGACTTTGGTGACTCCCCAGTTTTCAGGTTTGCCCAATCCAGGGGTCATTGACCCTCGTGGGACTTTCCCCCCCGGTGGCTACTGGATGGCATCTGTCAGCTCCAGGAGTTGTCTGCATGTACGTACAGGTTTGGGAGTCCGTTGATGAATTTTGAATAGGGCTCTGGGAGCGGTCGATTTGGAGATATTCAGCCCAAAAGTTGGTCCCCGGCATTGATTAACTCAGGCCAGGGCTTCTAGCCCTTGATCAGTGAGGTTTAGAGATTTCCCGGTTGTTACATTGTCTTCCATTGAGTTCTTCCTTTGGTTGATCTGAAGTTTTCTTAGGTGTTAATTGCTGCCTGCTACCGTGTTACACATTCAATCACTGATTCACTCCCTCTTTCAGGGGCCAGCCTTATACAGGGAAGGGCAGTTTGATTCCTGCCCTTTTTAACATTGTTACAATGTTACTTATGAAACTAAACACATTTAGTTGAAAGTTGAAAGGTGAGGCGTATAAAATATAAGCTACAAAAGTAATGCCATGGCACACAAATAGATAAAAATACCAAAATACAAGGGGAGATACAATATGCACACATACAAATTTCAAAACACAATTCCTTATCTTAAAGTGAAAGAAAGAGGAAGGAAGAAAAGGTAGAAGAGGAAAAACATATCCAAGGAGGGGAGAGCGGAAAAGGGGCTTTCTGCTACACCAATTCCCCGCCTCGGGATCTGCCTAGTCCCAGTACTGCTTAACTCCCAGCTCCCCCCAGGCACAGGTGGGGAGCAGGAGCTGACTGGGGTGTGTGCTGCACAGCCAGTAGCAAGGCTAAGGAGATAGGGAAGCTCTCTGTTCCCAACCCAGTGCTGCAGGAACAAGGAGCTCTCCCATCCTGGTTCTACTCTGCTCTCAGCTTCTGGGGGACCCGGGTGGAGCACCACTGGGACCAGGGACAGAGAGCTCCCCCATCCCCTCAGCAAGCAAAGCAAAGCAAAGGGAGAGCAAAGAGTGCTGCTGCTGCTCAGCCACAGGGCATTGCCCCAAACCAGTGCAGCTGACCTGGGCTGCAATCCCGAACTCCATGTGGCTGGGAGCCATCTCCCACTCCAGAACAGTTTTCCCTGCTCCCCAGACTGAGGTCTTACTCCGGTGCCCCCTGCCAGCCCAGGGCTGTCACCAGGGGAGCTTGGAGCTCCCCTTGGCTGCTGCAGGGGGACAGAGCAGGGCAGGGGGCACAAGTAGCCCCAGACTCAAGCATTGCCATTGGGAGCAAAATTGCTCCTGATGTGGGTGCACATGTAGTGCGTTCCCAGGCATAGTTTACTGTGCCTTATTTTAATGCACAGTAACCTTAAGGTGCATTAATTGCACATGCAGACACACCCACTGAGTATATGCTTTATAAAGTCAGGTATGGTTCTCTTCTACAGCAAGCTGCAGAAACTATGAGAACAAAAATGGCTGATTATTCTGGAATAATTACTTTAGTAACAAAGCAGATGAATAAAATCAGGATAAAAATTACTTTCATTCTGGAATAGAATAGGGGATAGTCTAGAATAGCGATGGCAGAACAGCTTATTCCACAACATTTATACCAGTCAATTTCTCTGCATAGACAAGGCCTTAGATGAGGAGCACAGTGTGTGTCTCTGCTGTAAAATGCTGCAGAAACAATGAAAGCGATGGCTGAACTCAGCACGTCAGAGAGAGATTTCTTAAAAATCTGAAGCTGCAAAACACAGAATAAAAAAAGCATTATAAAGTCATAGCTACACACACCATAACCAAGGATCTAGCAGAAAAAACTATCATAATCAGTCTGTTTTGTCCTGCCTCTAGTTTGTACTGTCCAAAGAAATAACCATAATGATGATAACAACTAATGGTGCTGACACTGTAATTTTTTATTTGCTTTTGAAGTTTCACTATTTGTTTACAGTAAAAGGTAAAATAAGCTAACAGCTCTTGCATCTATCAGTGTTGAGTGCTCTTCATTTATAATGCCATGTCTTTGCTCCTGTGTTTTTGCAGGCTAACTGCAGGATTTAGCATGATGTAAAGTTCCCTAGATACAATGAACTTCTCACAGAGCACCAAAGTGGATAACCATTAAGGATCACTTAGTCTAAATTAGCATGAAACATAGAAGCATAATTTATTATCTAGTGTAAACCTACAATGAGGCCTGAATATGCTCTGGTTTTGAGCAAACTTTGTAATGGATACATGTATGGTGCTTGGCTATTATTACTGGAAGTTGATGCTGGATACCACTGGTAAAATATTTCTTTCCTGCAAAATTCTAAATTGTCCGCTCTATAAATTTTACCCTTGACAGACTAAAAGTGTTTCAGATTTAAACACTGAAATATGAATCCTTCACACAAACATTTGCTATCCAAGGCTCTTGAGAGGAAAAACATCATTGAGGTTTACTTTGGAATTCAAACTTAATAGATGCTATTCTCCAGTGAACCTCTTTCATGTATTGCAGTTGTTTGGATGCAGTTCTTAAATACATGATGTGCCGCGTACATCCTTTAGGTGAACTGATTCCATATGTAAAAAAAGCATATACTGCAATTACATTAAACTGGCATATAGATCTCATCTTGTCAGACTCTGGCTTTGAAAATCCAGTGGAACGTTTCATAAGAGTAAAGCTTTGCCCTGTTGTCTCTGGCAAATACAACTTTTCTTCCCACCAGTGTGTTGTACAATAGTTATCAGACTTACTCCTGTGTTATGCCCCAGAGCTGAGTTCACTTCAATAATGAAGTGATTTCTGATGTGTTTGGAAATCTTTTAAGACAGGTGCCATATCCAGAGAAGATGTTAGTACTGTACTTACCCATATTATTCTCCCTTTGTCCAAAGAGGCATTCCATCACTTTTATTTTCATCAGATTTTACTATAAAACAGTACATTTTAATTAAATGCACAGGACAGAACTTAATCTTCAAAAACAGCCTCTCAAGTTGCATCCACAATTTGCATGCAAAACCTCCATAACTGTACAGGGAAGCAATGTTGACATAGGGGTATTGAATAGCTAGGTATTGTTTAAGAGGCTAGTAGTATACTACTTCTTTGCTTCTAATAACGGCTGAATTCTCTAGGTGCTGTCTCAGCAGGGATGTTAAAAAAAAAGCAGTAAGGGAAGCCATTCTTGCACAGAGCTGGCACTAAGGGTTTGTAAATAAATTCCTTGCAATAAATTTCAAATGCTTCTTAAAGGATGTTCCTTTCCAAAGTAATCTATCTCTGGGGTAATGTACACATCTTTAATACACAAATAGCATAGGATAGCAAGTCAGTCTGCCAAGGTGCTTTATCAATATTGCATTAATCACAGGCTGTGAGGAGATACAGTTTTGAAGGGATTAGCCAAATTCTTAAGAAATGGTATAATATAAATAGGCAGCCATATACAGTTATCTGCATTCTGCAACTGCTGTTCATCAGGGGTATTCTGGCTTTCCCCAATGAAGGACCATGCTGACAATTTGTAAGGAGCTAGAGACTTCTACCTAATTTATATGGAGTGAATTAAGATTTCAGCCACCCTAATCTTAATTACTACAGAAATGGGGTGATGAATCCCAAATGTGATGTTCCAAGCAGAGCCTGCTAACTGTGACTAGGGAGGTCCATACATTTTTCAATGAAGTATGTGTCATGTGTTAATCATGGCAACATTTTGCACTTGCAGTTTTGTTAATCTGATCTCAGTTAACAAATGTAGCTACAGCTTAATTTAAACTCATGTAGCTTTTGCACACCAGTGAAGTGCAATTTTAACTTAACACAGTTCCTAGAACTGAATGTGTTCGAGCACATAAAATAGCAAATTACTACTTCTGTACTTTGATGATACTTGAATAATATAGTCTCCCAGTCTAGCCATCACTAAATGAGCTTTGAACTGAAAAAAGTAATTGTGATATTTTTTTTCAACCTACATGACAAGGAATTAAAATGCCTGCCTGACCAGACAAGGTTCCTTGGGTGAATTTGATATCTTTTATTAGACCAACCCAAATGGTTGGAGAATAGTTATTAAGCAAGCTTTCGGGTTCAAAAACCCTTCGTCAGGCTCAGGAAGCTGCAGCAGTTGGTGTGTGCTCTTCCTGGATGGAATGAAAAGTAAACAAGCCAGGGGCTGGGCTGGGCTGGGGATAATTTAATCGTGTTTATTCATACAGCAAAAAGAACTGGAACAGTTATAACTGTGACCATAGTGCAGACTCCTTAAGTGTCCTGGAGTTCAAAACCTGAACCCCTGACTCCTAATAAGTAGCACCTTAGAATTTGTCTGTACTAATAAATTACAGCGCCTGGCATCGCTTTATCAAGACACATCCCACGTATTCTGTGTACCCAACTTTCCGAAACAGAAGTAATAAGGCCACCCTAGCATGGACTTGTACGTGTGCCAGTTAGGTCTGCCTCTTAGCAGATTTAGTGTCCTGAATCAGTGGAATTACATACAGAAGCAGACCATGTTTGATGTGAATGAGAGGATCAGAATCTGCTTTTTACTCACTTGATACCACAGTTTCATCTTATGCTAAGTGGAAATGGTGGTGCTTCCCTACTTCACCTAGGTGTTGAGAGGATAATGCTTTTGAAGTGCTTTGAGATCTCAGATGTAAAGTTATAGAGAAGGTCAAAGAATTAATCTTACCATTCACAGGAGGAAAGAACACTAGTTGTGTGACTTTAAAATTTAGGCCTGTCCAGAGCTGTTATTAAAGATAAAGTGGTCATAATGTCATCTCTTGTTTCTACTTAGAATAGCATTTCTTCTGAATGTCCCTATGCTCATCCTTGATTCTACATTTGGGATAGTCACAAATCATCAACAATAAAAAAAGGAAAATAAAAACAAAAGAAAAATACTTGACTGGGCCTCAATCTGGCAGTAACAGTTGCATTTCTTTGTTTTCAGATATTCATCTCTGGAAGGCAGCATAGATGTATTTTACCAGCCTGTTTAGGTTTTTGTCCTTTGATATTTCCTTTTCTATTACAAGTCCTCACTTGCTTTGGAAAAGATCTGGACTGACAAATGGAAAAGGCTGCATGCTTGAATTTTATAATCACCAGAGCATGCGATGCAGTCCTGAAGCAGCAAAGCCTCTCTCATCAGCATCCCTATGATCTTGCTTTTGTGGAGACTTTTGAAAGGATCCCTGTCTGTTTTTATTTTTTCAGCAAAACATGTCGTTGTCCACTCACAGGTATGTGGTGCAGACAGCGTCAAGTGAATAAAATAATTACAAAGTTATATGTGGACTTGTATTTTCCATCAAATGCAAAACACTGAAGGGAGGAATTGTTACTTAAAATTAAAATATTTCTATGCAACTGAAGCACAGATGTATCATATAACACAAAAAAATTCAAAGGACCAATTGGTTAATTCAATTAACCAAATAAATCAGTAGAAGTCCTGGAGGAAATGGAGACAGACTCACCAACCTAGAAAATTAAACTCTCTCTCCAAGTTTACATCAGCAAGAAAATCTTGAAAATAATATAGTTGAAAACTTCTGGGAATCAAAATGTCAAATACTAATGCAGTTCAGCTATATAAATCCCATTACAATGACATTAAGGACTCAAAATGCAGACAATCATCTGGCAAGTCAAGCACTGGGAGTGGAAGAAATGGCTAAGTGACTTAAGATACAAGATTCAGCTGATGGACAGAATTAATAGTGGCACAGCCAGTTATGTTCTCGTCTGAGTTCACACATGGAAGTGAGCTGGCACACTAGTCTGCTTATATTAATATACTCCATTAATATTTTCCAAAAAGTGCTAAATGAAGTCTTCAGCCATGGCCTTCAGTGTGCCAGATTTAATACAGAAGCAAGTCTGATTTTGGTCTTATTTGCTTGGAGAAAAGGAGCTAAAAAACCATGAACTGTTCCAGTACTAAAGGAGACTAAATGAAGATTTTGCAATTAGAACTTTGTTCCAGCTTTATTTTGTGCTTAGTGTCAGCATGTTGTCCAAATAGATGCCTGAGACACATGCTTACAGGGCCAAATATAACATTGCCTTGTGACATAGTCTTTCAGTGATGGGGAGATGGGTCTGGATGTGAAGGCTGCCTCTAAACATGCAAATGATCATTGCTCAGGCATGCCAGTGACCTCCACATGCGCCTGTAAACTACAGGTTTCCCTCGCTTTATGCTGTATATGTGTTCCTGGAAAACGGCGCATAACTCAAATTCTCATAAAAGGAACCCACTTTACAATGTAACAAATAGGGATATGTTCCAAGACCTCGACTGCACTGAACCCAGCCCCATTTCTACCACCTTTACTAGACAATTTTGGTACTCACCAGCAGCAGACAGTACACACAAGCACAGGGCACTATCATAATGGGGACGGCAACTACAGAAACACGTGTTGCAGACAATGAGCAAGGAGCACAGACCACACAGGACACTATATTTTGGTGCGCGTCACTCCCACAATGCACCGCACAAAGCAGCTGACTGTGGGCTCCCACCACACTGATTGCGGAAGAGTGAATTTACCTCGCATATAATGAATTTTTGGTATAAAAAGGGTCATCGCATAAGAACAAATTTGTACATACAGAACCCGCATAAAGTGAGGGAAACCTGTATATTTATGGTTTGGCTTACGTCCCTGCATCTGTTTTTGTCAGCAGCAAGCAGAGTGGAGACATGACAGAGAAGTCATTTAATTCTTCAACAAGAGGCTGGTAGGGACATATTCTACATCAGGGTGGCCAAACTATGGCATGAACGACATGGGCAGCCTGTGTGTGTGGCACGTGGCATATCAAGGAGGGGAGAGGACAGGCACACAGCAACAGATTGGGCAGAGGCAGGGGATCAGAGTGGCATTCAGGGAGGGTACAGGATTACTTTGTAGTACACCTGCCAAAAAGGTTGGCTCCTACTGTTCTATGTTATGGTGCACGGCTACTTTTTCAAAGGTGCCTACCTCTAGGGACCTACCGTCCATTGAAAACAATGGCCTATGCTCTCTTGTGCTGACAGTACTCCCAAAAGCCTCTCTTGTAAACCAGGCAGGCACAGTGGGTATGTGGCTTTGGAAGCCTGGCAGACCGTTTTACTGCGGAGCAGAACCATGCATTACGATATCGTCCTGCTCAACTACAGAAGCTATTGGTAGTGGTGGCAAATTCCTGGGCAATTAATCAACTTGTTCCATTTTCAAACTTTTTTAAACACCTTCATGCTTTTTCCCCCCTAAGTGGCTCCTCAGCATGGCAGGAGCTCCCCCTGTACATATGCCACCCTTCATTTTTCCCATTCAGATCCCTCCTTAATATGATATTTTGCTGTGATGTTTATAACAATCTGGCAATGGCTAGACATCTGGTGTGCTGACACCACTCCTAGGCTGACCAGTCATGCCACATTGTCTTTTCTTGCATTTAAATGGCAAGTTCTTTATTGTTTTGTGTCTATACAGTGCCTACCAATACCTCAATATATTCTTATTACCATAATTATTAAGTATTATACATATTTTATATGATATTACAAACAGTATACATATTATTATTATGTCAGGTGAGACCAAACAGCAGCTGTTTGCAGTGGAACAATCTCAAAGACTGCAAAAATCACTGGTGTCTGTAAATCTGAAGGGACCTGGAAATATCTGTGACATAGATTTAACAAGCAAAAAAACCGAAGAACCAGGGAGCCTTCATACACTTTAACTCATTATAACACAAGCAGCAAGAAAATGGTGAGGTGCTTTGAAGTTTGGGAAACTGGAGTGGTCTCTTTTTTCCCTTCACTCCGAGTCAAGAGGATTCTGGGTCCAAGGAACATGAATCTTTCACTGTAAATACGCTTCACTGATCAATGATACATTAAATACAATTACATTTTCCCTGCTTAACCTAGTGAGTCATGGTCTTGGGGCTCCAAGTACTCATGCAGTTTAGAGAACAGAATGCCTTATACACAGATAACGCAGCCACAAGAGATTTTCCTTTAATTCCCATGCGAAGCTGAGGGAGCAGAAGATTCTGAATTCTGCTTCTGATTCCAGCCGACAAGTCCCTACGGGCATTCTGCACAGAACAGCTTCCAGCTGGGGGAGCCTCTGAAATAGCGACCAAAATCCTTACACGGAGCAGAGAATTAATGGAACGTGTTATTACTGGAATTACAGCTTCCATTAAAGAACCTGTTCTAATGCGTACGCCATGCCATCACAATGTAAAAAAGGAAATACAAACAAGTGGCCCAAGACAAATAATTCAAGGCCACAGCCCTATTTATCACTAAACCAAGAAAATATCCACAAATATGGTGATTAGATAGGCAATTTAAATGTTCTGTTAAATATAGGGGTTATGAATGCTGTAAAATTGTACTAGATAACAATATATAGGGGGTAAACAGGGTCTTTCCCCCCGAACTAGGCTTTCAGCTGATAAAATTTGCTTCCCACAGATTCCAGGGAGTTTATTTATAGATAATAAAAAATATTCAGTGCCCTTGTCAGCAAATATAAAGAGAACCTGTCGACAGTCTGATGAAAGCAGCCCCAGTACACAGCACTTTCATGGTCACACATCCTTCATACATTTCAGAACATGGAAAGTGTTGACAATGCTCACCATATGCTAGCACTGAAGTTGAGGTCATTTTGTATTTTTATTAGAAATTTATCTTTTGGAGACTAGTGAATCAGTCAAAAACAAAAGTTTTTTATTAGATATGTCATGGTTCCTTTTAAAAGCAGAGTTGACAACTAATGACAGTCAAGAAAATCTCTTGAAAGCAAGGACTTTTTTCCAGTTTCAAGGTTGTTACACAGATCTTATGACACTGAGAAAGCAAGATCCTCTTCGGCTGGTATATTATCATTAATACCATCAGCTACAGTCACAACTGCTAAACTGTGCTGGTTTGTGTGCAAGAGAGAACACATTTGCACCAGGGCATGTTTTAGTTCAGGCTTGTAGAGTATTAGTAGGGAAACAGCTAAAGGAGGTAGCTTCCCCCTTCAAGATGCTAGCTAGTGTCATACAGACAATCTCCAAGCAGATCCAAGCATTGCCATGTTCCTGTCGCATTAATGTAACCGGATCACCAATTCCATGGCGTTTCAAATGACAGAAGTTACCTCATTCCTGTTGATCTGAGGGACGCAATTACTGGGAGTCTTCCCAGCCAGCATCCTGCCTGACGTTGCTCTTGGGGTCCAGGCTGCTTGGGTCTGTGTGCTCTCAGAGGTTGTTGTCGGCAACCAGGCTCCTGGAGCCCAGGTGTGATGCAGAAAGACCTACTTGAATTCATGTTCAGTGGGAAAAGCTCAGAGAGATATATTGTCTCTTGCAGTACACTAGCGCTCTGTATAGTAATCAGCCCAGCTCAGTGAAACTGCTCAGACAATGGTAAGCCACACATTATGTGCACTGATGCCCCCTAAGTCGACACAAAAGGACAAGCCTCATAACCCTGTATTTATAGCTGAGATACCCCCAACCCCATTCCAATACCTCTCTCTGTCAAGATGTCCCTTTTTTTACTTTTCTTTGCCATATTCACACACCTGCAGCTCATTCCTTGCCAACTGCAGCTCCTCCATGCCAAGTTTGGGCATCTAGGGATCACTCCCTGCTGATTTCAACTTACTTTGAATCAGTGTTTTGGCTTACTGCATCTTTTATCAGGTCATCCAGCGGTCAGTGAAGCCTGCTACTCCCAAGGTCCTTTACAGTGCCTTAGCTTAACTACAGCTTAGCATAACTACAGCCTTGCATGACCAAAACTCCTACAATTCCACATTTACTTGCCTGAGATAAATCAAAATCAGGGTCATAAAGAAACTAAAAATTAACCTTCCTCAGATAAATCAAAATCAGGGTCATAAAGAAACTACAAATTAATATTTATTTGTATTACAAAAATTTGTAAGAGCTGCAAGATCATACTGCTAGATACTGCCAATTTACACGAGACAGTTTCTTCCTTGAAGAGTTGGTATTCTAATGAGACAAGTCAGACAAAGCAGAAAGGATAGGGAATGCTGTTATTCCCATTTCACAGAGGAAAAATGGAAAGAGAGAATTTATATAAGTTGGCCAAAGTTGCACAGGAAACCTGTGGTATAAACAAATTGACTTTTATTAGTAGATGGTAAGGATGGTAAATCCAAAAAAGATGACAAAGCCGGTAGGGAAATACATAACGCCCGGGCGAGGGACTAACAATAGAGGGATGGGGGTGAGGTTGGGAACGCAACTAGGTTACATGCGATACAGAGTTAGCCAACTAAGCCCGGGGGTAAGGGGAGAGGGGAGTGGGGAGGGGGGGGGAGGGAGGGGTTTCGCGACGCTGAGAGAAAAAGAGGATAGAAACACACATACCCGTGACAATGGTCCGCAATGGTGGAAGAAGTGGTCCGAAGGTCAAGTGTCTCAGTCTAGATACAGTCTATCGCGGGGGTCCTCTTCGGGTGGCGCAGGGTCGTCGTCCGTTGCTGATGAGTCCTCTTGAAGCGAAGGTCTGTCTGTTGCAGAGCGGGGCGGTTCAGGCGGTCCCCTCTGGGTCCGGTCCAGCGGCTGTTCTCCTGGTGGGGTCCGTGTACTGGCGGTGCCCGTGATATGCTCCACGTAGATGTCGCGGGACCACCAGATGGTGTCGGACACCATGAGGCAGCGCATCAGCTTGGCGTAGCGGCGGGAGACGCGGCAGGCGCGCAGGACGCTCTCGTTACTGGGGTCCCAGGCTCCGAGCGTTTAAACCTAGTCCAAATCCTAAAGTCAGATACCTGAATAAGGAATCAATGATTAAGGTAAGAGAAAATGAAGATATGCTGTAACATTACAGAGCTTGCAGATGCAAATGAGTGCACCATAGATGCTAACACTAAGAGCAAAGTTCAAAGGATGGACTCACATCAGCTAGTTGATATTCCTGCACACACACACATTCCCGGGTAGGCAAAACTCACCTCCAGCATCTGTTATGTACAGGAGTTCACACCTAGTAATTAGACCACAACTGTAACTTGCCCACAGCTGCACATTTAGTTCATAATTATTATTTACGTGCTTCACTGCCCACAAGGGCTTTCAAAGGAATAAACAAGGATGGGAACCTGATATCCAAAAACATGATCCTGCCACTTGTGCTAAAGGAGTCTCCACTGGCTGCAGATGTAGTCCTGTCTTCTGTAGAAAACTCCTAAGCCCAGCACACCTTCCATCCAAAGATGGAAGCAGCATTCAGGGGGCCAGCTGTTCAGAGATCTGCGTGGTGTCACCCAGTGGAATTCCCAGCCCTGAGTTAGGCTTCCTGAAGAGTTCTTGGTATAGCAAGAGGTACCTTTGCAAAAGCAGGCCAGTTAAGTGGGATGCTACCTAAGCAATCCAGGAGGAAATCATTGAGAAGAGCAGGAGCTGGTGCAGAGACAGAAGAGGGGCTCAGCTGCTTAAATATCTGACCAGCCAGAGCAGGGGTGACAAAGACCATGGAAGGCCTACCAGACAGATGACACAGCTTTGTGTACCGACCAGGCTCACCAGCTGGCACCACACTACTCATCCCGATTGCAGACAGGCCCTGCGTGCTGGATCCAGCCCATGGACCAGTCCCATGCTACTCATGCAGCCTGCAGGGCCAAAGAGGTTGGGCACCACTGAGCTAGAGAGAGATACCTTCCTTGACTTGGGATCCTGAGTTATGAACCCTCACTTGAAAGAAGGCAGTTTAGGAATTCAATCATAGACAGGGCCCAGGTCCTAGCAGCTGAAGCCTCCTGTCCCTCAGCCTCGTTTCTGCTCATACATGATGCCTCTCTCATATTTCCCTGGGTCCCAGCAGTCTTTTGTGCAAGTGATATGTTGTGCCACCACCTTTCAGGCCTGCATCTGGCTCTTCTACCCCAAGGTTTGATAGGAACCAGATCTAAGGCATGTTCAGAGCACAAGCATAGGATCAGGCCCCACTGGCAAAATGAGCATTCCCTTTTCTAGTTTAGGAATCTTCCTGGGGATTCAAGTATATATTCAAGTATAGCCAATGCTCTGAGAAGCTTATTAGCTAGGGGCAGAAATGCCTAGGATGCTCTGAAAATACTGTCCTAAGGGAACTGGGCACCTGAGAGATTAGACAGCACCTAAAAATGCCAGTACCACCCATGTGATCAATTTAGGCACCAACCTCCTTAAATCCCCTTAGCTATATGACTCACAACCTCTAGCCAACAGTACAGTTCCTATGCCAGTGCTGCTCTTACTTACATTGTAAAACACAGTAGTATTTCTCTGAGACGTAATAATTACTCAGTTACAATACGGAGAACAAAGCAAGAAGTGCCCCAGTCCTCGGGACCACAAGACCAATTTACATTACAGCTCTCAGCTAACAAACAGAAGCCTCCCTTGCCATATGGCAGTCCCCTCAGACCCAATGTTTCAGCAATATTAGCTGGTTGTGTAGGTTTAGTTCAGCATCTGTTTTCAACAAGACTCTTTTGGGGTTTGGGTTTTAGATATTTTTGGCAGGATTTTCTCCTAGGAAATTGGTGGTTAGAAGCTATACATCACCACAATTTATACTCCTAGTTCCCATTATTTTTAATTGGAGTTACATGTATATTACATGTCCCTGGAGTCTCCTGGGGTGATGCACCTACTAATGTCAGTGTAGTAATTCTGCACCAAAGTAAGCGGTCCTTCTCCACAGCAAGTTTGCCACTAAAGTGCTTAGTCTCTTCAATTTTTCATGGCTGAGATACATGCCTGTGACTAAGGCACATGGAAAGATTTTTAAAATACAAGTTAATCTGTTCTTTCTTTTGCTCTGCGGGGGTGCCACTTTACACTTACTTCAGTATCTTGTGACCTACTTTCCTTCTGCAATAGGCAGTGGTGAACTTCTACATCTTTGTTTTTTAGATTTCTTTTAATTTGCAACTAGTAAAAAAAACCCATGGCAACATTGTCTACTAATACTAATCTTAATTTAAAGAGAATTAGCCAATAACAAGATGGGTAAAGTAGTTTAAAGCAGGATCTCTCAAACTCTTTTGGGACTGCTCAGTATCTGTATGAGACCTGGAAATCAGAAAATGCCAGTAGCTGCCTGGGATTTTCAGTTGGATTTGGGTGCAACTTGGTTTCAAGTCCCATTAACGTATATGCCATGCACCCAGCAAGGCTGAAGAAACTGAGAACAGTTTTGTGTGCACTGACTCCTGCTTTATGCCAAAGATACAGGAAAAAGAGGTAGCAGCCTTGGGCTATGGGCTTTGACACTGCAGCCCCTTTGGAAGGGGCTTGAGCTAAGCCAGAAAAAGCCATTTTTATTCCAGAAAATCTACCTGGGGGTTATAATGGTATAAGTATGCTTGTGTAATTTTGCCAGGATGACTAATAAGCCTGGTAGCCAAGTCCTTCAGGGAGCTCAGTCTAATTAATTAAAAAGATTAAGAGATGACTTGATTATGGTATGTAAATACCTACACCAGAACAAAATATTAAGTGGCTTTTCAGTTCAGAAAAGAACACTAAAACAAGAACCAATGGCTGGAAGTTAACCCAGATAAACTGAAAATTGGAACAAGGCATGTATTTTTAATAGTGATGCAATTAACCATTGGAACAAATTACCAAGAGACGGTAGATTCTTTAACTCCTGAAGTCTTCAAATCAAGTCTGGGTGACTGTCTCAAAGATGCATTTTACCTAAGCACAAATCATTGTGATTAATACAAGAGGAAGTAGGTCAAATCTTGTGGCCAGTGCAAGAAAGGAGATTGCACTAGATGCTTCATTCTGGCCTTGAAGTCCATCATTCCATTAACAGCTATTTTAACTGAACCTTTACAATCTCAGGGCAGAATTATATTTTTTCTGTACTGAAGTCAGAAATTTTCTAATCCAGAGAATGAAATGTTGTTTTGAGGTTTAGTTACTACCTGCTTTCTTATGTACAAGCACCGGAAAACGCTGGACTATCGGCATTAATATTCAGTGTGTGTTGTCTTTTTGCAGATGATTACAGGTATCAGGAGGACCCTCCCCGACCCAGAGAGAATGCTGCATGTATTCTCTTTGCTTTATGGGGGGAACTCTACTATCTCGTAGCTCAGGAATGAAAGTTGACATAAACCAAAGCTCAGTTATCTAGAGAAAAACACAGATCTGCAGGTGACAGGCAAGATGCTTTTCTTAACTGCCTGAAGCACAAGATGCATCCAAATATCATTTCACTCCTTTATAAAAACTTGAGTAAAATCCATCCCGTGAATTACAAAATTCATAAGGCAAATTAGAAATTTCATAATGCAAAGTTCAGACCAGTGCACTATACAAGAAGTTCATATAATCAGCACTCAGACCTATGCAATACAGGCCACAACATTTCAGTCAGTTACTGTGCACTGAGTATCCATCAACATATTAACTGATCTAGATATTGTGCAGATTTGCATCAATAGATATCTTAGGCCTCTAAATATACTATTGGTTTTGAGAGCTCTATTGAAGTGTTCTTTAAAATCCCTTCTATTGTTGTCTCCCTCCAAATAGGGAGCACATGTGGAGCAAGAGTTTCAATTCAAAATTGCTAATTTACACAATAGATATCTCTAAACCAGCCATGGATAGTGCAAACCCCCAAACATGGGCCAATTCTAATTATGATCAGTTTTAAAGCAAATTGTCTGTGGGTCGTGAAAAATATACTGCTGTATTAACGATCACTAGTTGCTACAGGATTACAGCTTTTAAAATGTCACATAATTGTGCTCTGACACAAGCTTTTGGTCTAATTTTCTAGTCATTATGTTGATGAAGATGACCTTCAAACAATGAATTCAATATAAATCAATGCAGTAATATCTGCCTGTGTTTGCAGATAGCCTGAAACAAGAATTTGAATAAGTACTGTAAATGACATTTTTCTTAATCTCAATGCAGGTGGGCAAACTTAAAGTACTGTAGGCAACCATCGATCCTCTGGGTCATTCTGTACACATAAGAGGTCTAGTCAGATGAATCCATTTGTGACCGACAAGCCCACTTCCAGAGTGACACAGCTTGTTACAAGTTTCACAGATTCATGTGTTGTCTGAGCTAGAGTCCAAGTTTGGAGCACACTGCTTTCTCGCTTTGCTTCCATCCTCTGGATCCAAGCCACTTCATGTTGAGATCTTCCCTCCAGATTGAACCAAATCCTGTGTGCTCCTCCTGGCTTCCTATGTTGATATTCAACAACTTCATATAATTTTTGCACACTTCATACTACCACAGAGGGTGATCCCACTTTCTAGAACCCTCTCAAATCTCACTATACACAGTATTCTTGGGGATATGGTCTCCCATTCTTCTGACCTGGCTGATTCATCATAACCTCCTCTTCTTGATACTGGTTTCTAAGCATGTCTGTCTTGCATGCTCCAGTATTCTGCGTTTGGTATTCTGCCTTCCCACTTTATTTTAGGGGCTCTCACATGGAAGCTGTTCGGTCATCTTAATGATAATTCTTGAAATGTCTATATAAAATTAATTCACTGCTCATCACTTCAGCAAAAATGTTAAAATAATAAGATTACTCTGGTAACAGTGGTAGGTATTTACTAGGGCGATGCAAAGCTTCAGTCCCTGATTTGATTCGGTTGAGATTCAGCCCAATACAGTGACCGAATCGCCGAATCAAAGCAGGAAGCCCTTTAATCTCTCTGAATTGGAACCCTCTGAATTGATTCGGAGAGATTTGGAAAGATTCAGCAATTTGAACACAGACACAGTTTTAAATGTTTTTTTTACATACCTCGAGGTACCAGGCAGCCCATGAATGCTGCGCTGCTGGGGCAGATGGAGCATCCCACAGAAGCACGGGTGGCTTCCCAGCATGCTCAGTAGTGGACCCAAAAGTAGACCAGAAGCATAACCGGTCCACTTCTGGGTCTGCTGGGGAGTGCACAGGGCCCCCCCCAGCTCAGCAACTGGTGCCTCCTAGGTCTGGGGGGAACCCGGGGTCCCTCTGCAGCCGATTGTGCCCCCTACGTGCTTCCCAGTGGACCTGGGGAAAGTACTTCTGGTCCACTTCCAGGTTCACCGCCAAACACGTGGGAGGCTCCCACCATGCTCCTGTGGGATGCTCCATCTGCCCCAGCTTTGCAGCATTCATGAGCCATGCCTGGTACCTTGAGGTATACAGAAAAAACATTTAAAGCTATGCCTATTCTCCAAATCAGCATCAAATCTTCAGATTCAGATTCGGCTGAATCAAATCGAAGACAGTGATCTGAATCAACACATCAAATCACTGTTCCCAATTTGGGCCGAATCCGAATCGAATACGGCCCACTTCGCACACCCCTAGTATTTACTATCAAGTGTTGCTAGTGGGAGAGACAAGAAAAAAAAAACTCACACCACATTTGCAAACTTAAGTCATAGTTTCACTGATAGAAAAGAAGTGAAATATTTTAAATGCTGGGAAGAAGTAGTATCAACTGCAAAAAATCAAATTGTCTCCTGAAACCGCTTTAGGTTTGATGATGCCAATTGTGCCTTATCCAGCTATGGAAACACTCAGTCTGTCCCAAAAGGATCTACAAGACAGTTATGTGCTGTCAATGTACCAGCCATGGAAAATTGATGAGTAACATAATATAAACTGAATTTAATATCAAAACAAATAACTAAGGAGATAGCATACTGGCTATACTGGGCAGGGAAAGAAGACAAGGAGGAGATGGCTTGGGACGAGATCACAATTCCATGATGTGCCAGGCTGGTACCATTTGGTGCCAGGCTGAGCAATTTGTGTATAAATTAGTGTTTTTGTGCTTTGAGTTTTGTTCCTTATAGTCATAGGAAGGATTTGAAGTAAAGATTTTGGGGATTTCCTTTGGTTAATAAATGCCCACAAATGTAGGCAACTGGACTTGATGGCCTACTGGAAGTCCCTTTCAGTCCTATTTTCCTATAAATGGTCGTGACATGCTACAATTAAAGCTGTCCCTATACAAAAAAGCCAAACAGAAAGATACTAAGAAATGATAGGTTGATTCTCAAAGGCACTGGTCCCTTGTAGATCCTACAGATTTCAGTGGGCAATACAGCTGTTCAGCATCTTTGAAAATCGGGTCCTTGGGTTTCAACACTGCTACTCCAACCCTTCATTTCTTATCCAGTTCTCCTTTCCACCTTCAGTGAGTCTAGCCCCACACCCCAGCATACACGTCACAACTCTTAAGAGCCTCCCATCTCCTAGTAGCAACTGTATCTCAATGACTCTGTACAAAATTGGCCTTGAAACTTTACTTTTCTCTCAAGGTTTTATTGCTCTTCATGAAGGCAGCTTCAAAAAACTGACTCAGAGCCAAAATGGACAGCTGGGGGAGACACAATTTTTAATCCCCAAGCAAATCAAAATGACTGCATGATTTTTAACTGCATAATTAAGATACATATACTCATATATTGTGACCACAGTTGTTAGTAGAAAACAGCTACTTATGAAACTGAGACTACACTTGAGTTTGATTTTAAGATTCTTTTTTCTTTTTTTTAAATATAAATTATCTCTGCTAATCTTTCTATTTACAGAGCAATATTGCAAGCTGGTTATTTCTAAGAAGCACTGACTGCCCAATTTTGAAGTGATGCTAACCTTGCTCTCCTCCAGAGGAAGGTCATATATGTATGTTGCATCTTGCTTACTGGCCTTAGATAAGAAGCAGCCAGAAAAAGCCAGGTAGTTCCAAATGGAACAGAAAAGAGATGGGCTCAGGAATAACATTGGTGAGTATAGTAGAAATGAGAAAGGACAAATGAGAGAGGATTCTCTCTCAAGCCAACAAGATAAATTCTTTCCCTTCCTTTGCCTAATATTGTTCATAGTAAGATCTTCTCTTCAAGGCAGCCACTAAATCTAGAGAGTCAGAGAACTTCAGGAATAGAACTCACTGGCTTCCAAAAGTTTACAGTAATATCAAAAAACCAAACACCTCAAGACCCCAGTAATGGGATTTAGAGCCTTCCTTTCATAAGTGCTTAAACCCCACATGACAAATAAATATGGCAAGCAGTTTGTGGTTCAGCATTCGGCTGAGAGCTGCTTAGTGCATTTTATGTACTCTTCATCAGTACGGTAAGAATATTTTCTTACAAATTATGTTTCACACCCTTGCCTTTTTGATGGCTTCCCTGCTGGCCCATCAATGCAATTGGTAACTGAACATTTTGAGTTTCAAATGAAATCCCTGGAACAACTTGTTGAAATAACCAAACCATTTTTCCGCAGTTGCAATGATTCTGAGTGTTTAGGACAAGAAAGAACATTTTGCTGGCCTTCTCTGCTCTAATGCACCCAAGCTAAGAGCAGAACATTTCCCCTCTCTGTTATTCCTTTAACCTGTACAGTTGGAAAGTTGTTCATAGCTTAGGCTGTTACCTGGGCTGTTAGGAGTAACAGCCCAAGCCATGAATATATTTACTATAGACTGTCTCCTTTGATAATGGAAAATCTGCAGTATCCTTGCTCGCTCTCTCTCTCTTCATCTATGCCCATGCGGCATAAGCTGAATGCAGGAAGCCACTTATCCTTGCAGACATTGTCACATGGGGCTTTCAGTGCTTTTTGCAAGGCTACAGGGAGAGGAGCTTCAGAGGCAGCCCTGACAAGGCATAGCCTTGACAGTTGTCACAATTTTCCCTGCCATAATACCTCAGTACATCTCCTGAAATCTTCAAGTGGCATATTTGCAAATTTTGAGAGAGAGAGAAATTTGGAGAGCTGAGCCGAGTTCACAGATTCATTTGAGAGTACAACAAAGAACGCAGGGCAGAACTGATTCCATTAATTACCATAACCCCAAAAGGTGAACACTCATTTTTTAGCTCTTTTTCATAGTTGATGAACATAACCTGAAGAAACCATTGAGAGCAGGATAGTCACTAACCTGCTCTTATATATTGTCTCCACCTGAGCAACCCTCTCCTAAAGATGCACTTCAATTATAACTATAATGAGGCCCACTTGACAACTCCTGCCAGTCTCTTTCCTCTGCTGCACAGAAAAAGTGGATGACATTGGTTAACAAGTGTCACAGACATTTCTGCTGTTCACAAATCTGTAACCCTTACAGTGCTGCCATTTTCCTGATCACAAGCCAAGTATGTCCTTAACTGGAAGGTCTTTGTATTCTGCAGTTACAGCAGGGCAGGCTGTTTGTGGGGGTGAGGGGAATGGGACCCAAAACCTTGTATATGCTGATATAACCAGAGTGAGCCCATACCTTTTCCCTCAAAGGAAAAAACCCAAAAACTATGTGGGCAGGAGACTAATTTTAAATGTATCCATATAAGTACTACATGCACTATTCTCTCTCTGTCATAGGTAAGACAGCAGAAGTGGCTCTATATATATATTTCACTTAAACCCAAGTTTTATATCAAGCAAAAATATAAATAAATTTAGAACAGGCTGTCAGAAAAGAAGCCATAAATAGATAGCTCCTAATGTCAGACAAACTCTTGGCAGTACAAGAACATATATCTCCATTTCCTGTTTGCAAAGTATCCGCAAGCAGCCATCAGTTGTTATTCAAAATTATCTCCTGCCCATTTTATTCAAACAAATTCCAGTGCATAGATGCTTGCACATGCACACTCTTGCCTAAAGGGGAACTGATCACCTGTGTTATATGGTGTTTTCAGGGCAAACTTTCCTCCCCTATTAAAGTGGCTAAAAGGGGGTGAGAATTGACACCCAAGAGCGAAACAGCTGCTACTATGCAACTGTTAAATCTGCACAATCTGGTGATACTGGTTAGCTAAACTGCTGTAACTAACTGATTTAAACAGGGTTAAAGTTACAATTACTTTGCCAACATTTGTGTTACTACAGAAGCCTGAGGTTGTAGCAGTTACATTGCAACCATTTATACTGGTATCACTTGATAGCAATACAGTTGTTACTTCAGCCTATAGCCTGAAACTTTTATGAATAAGTCACAAATGAAAGACAGCGCTGACACAAATTTGCATCCATATTAGTGGGCCGGGTTAAGGTAAAAGGAAAACACATGGAATCACAGCTCCTTCCTCTGCCAATAGAGAAATAATTCTCTTTCCTCCCATTCTCATGTTTAGAGAAGACAACCTACACCTGAGATCTCCCTCCACTGGCTGACCACAGGTGGATCCCAAAGCAGGCTGCCTCCTCCTCCTCAACTTGAGACGTCCTTATCAAGGGGTTTATGGGCTCCCATGCTTTCCACCAGGAAGAGCAGCACCAACATCTAGTCTAGAGAACTTTGGCTGCCAAAAAGTCAGAGCCAGGCTGCATCTAGAGACCTGTTCAGACCCATCTGGGTCAGAAGGCAAGTAAGATCTAGAAGTTGGGTCAGACTGGTGATTGCTGCAACGCAAGCATAATAGTCCTTCATAAATTTCACTGAGGCGGCAATCATTCCAGACAGGGGCTAAAATCACTCTCTCATGCCAGTTATTAAATACTGACGCAGCATTATACCTTTTTTCCAGAGCACTTGATATCAATAGCCCACACTCATAACCTCTGACTCAGAGCTCACCTATTGTAAAGAGGACAGACACAAAAAGAGTATGAAAAAGTACTTAGACGTGGGAACCATAAGCTATAAGCCCCTTAAGTCACTCTACAATAAATAAGTGCAATATTTTTAGGATAAAAAAAAAATGAGGAATCCCTAGAAGAAAACAGGTCATGCAGATCAATGCACAGGAAGGTAATGGGGTTTCGAAAGAGAAATGTGAAGGTGAGGAATACTCCTTGAAGCATTATCTCGGAGATAATCAAGAGAAAAAACAAAGCCAGGGGTAGATGCAAGCCCAAGCCAGACAGTTAAATAAAAATAAATTAAATTAAAAAAAAAAAAATTAAGGGTGAACAAGAGAAAAGTTGAAAGAAGGAATACCTTTGGTATCAGAGGAGGAAGAAAGCTATGACTGGAAGGCAGCATTAGGACTATGCATCCACATGAAAGTGGAAAAATAATCTAAAACATGGGTAGAGAGGCAAGAACCCAGGAGTGCAAGTCAGAGGAGAAAAAAGAAAGAACTATATTGCATTATATGAAGGCACAGAAAGAGAGGGGCAAGAGAGAAAAGTGCCTAACCATTCTTTCTCTAGACAGGTGGTTTTCATCCTGCGGCCTGCAGACCACTGGGAGTCCACAGACTATGTCTAAGTGGTCCACAAAAATTACTATGATCAATCAAAAGCATGTGAATACCCACATTTACAATTCAAAGGGGTCTTACACCTCCATTCAATTTTTTTTATGGGTCCACAAATGAAAAAAGGTTGAAAACCACTGCTGTATGCCACTCATCACTACTTCCTTTCTTTTTTCAAAAGAGTGTTTTTCTCTGCCTACCCATCCAAAAGCTGGCTTTTCTTCTTGCTCACCTGCTCCATTCCCTCAGGTCTTTCTTCTCCAGACACTGGACCAGGAAGACCTCTGTTCTCCTCAATCTCTTCTTCAAACACAACCATTCACCCACAAGCTTCTTAGACAGAGAACAGGGAACAACAACCTAAAGCAGAGGATCATACCTCTGGTTCTTAAGCAGAGATCAATACATGTAGTACAGAAGAGTCCTCCAAACCCAGCCTGTCTTTCCCATCCAATTACTCAGAAAAGCCACCTCCTAAAGACACAGGGGAAAGCCTAAAAAGTCTTTTACTTCTAAATTGCTGAGAGTTTTGAAGGGTCCAATTTCCTAAATCAAACTGCCACACTTAAATGGTTGAATATAGAGTAGTACTTTTGGGAAAAAAAAAAAAAAAAACTGGGCTTGAACATACCAGATATGAACCTAGGCTAAAATGACCTAACAGTGGGATTTAACTGGTCAAATTATTTTCAAAAACAGTTAATTTGAAAATGAGTTTTAATAGAGATCCTTAAATTTGCTCCTAACTCAGCACAGACTGGGACCTTAGGGAAAATACCAGAAATTCAGTGAGTTGATGAAAAACTTCATGTAGAAAAATCCATTCAGATGAAGCACAAGTTTATCATTTGAGGTGAAAAGAGGTTCTTTGTTAGTTACAGATTCAGTCCATTTCACAGAGAACAAATCAGTTGTTATATTTTTTTGTGGGAGAGATAAATATTCAAGTCACCATTCTATATTACGAGCTTAATTTGTGCCACTTGCACCTGGAAGTATTTAATAACCATCCCCAGCCATGGTACAAACCTTGGACTAATGACATGTGTTGGCATACTGTAATTTTGATGTACACCTCTATGTAGGACAGGAGTCAAACTCTGCACATGGGACACAATATTAAATATCAAGAAATTGAAGCTGATAAGAGGACCACATCTAGTCAAGCATATTGTCTATACTTAATTTTTTCACATACCTAATCAAAAAGTTTGTTTTAAAGAATAAGTATCTAGGGTCCTCTTGAATAAGATATATGGGAGTGCCCATTGCACTCAGTCCCCCTCAGTACTGATGTTTTCAAGTCATGGTGAGCCACTGCATTGAATACATTTCTACTTCATTCCCACAGCTGAGCAGCACCTTTCTTCCCCATTACCAGAGAGTCCTGTTTTTGAACCAGCCTTAAATGTTGGGCAAATATCAATGAGCAGGGACCCAAACAGCTTATGCTGAATCCCTCTGTTACCCCCTCTCCCAAATTGTCACATAAGATTAGTGTGGGCCCATCCTCTATGAGATAGAGCTGGGTCAGGCTGCAGAGCCTCATCTGCATATAAAGTTTTGGAACATCCAGGACTTGTAATGAGAACACTTGGTTCCAGTCATGAGTGGGGGCTAATTAGCACATTTGTGGAGTGTATCTGGAGTACATCCACATACTGAGCAATGCTGAGTTGTGGGGTCACCATGGCTTGAAACACTGTCTGCTGGGTCCCAGGTCAATGGTAAATTATAAGCCTTTTGTGGCTTTGGGCTAATGTCACGCACAGTTTGTATTATATACAAGCAGGCATAGAAGTGCTGCTTAAAAGTGTGTTTATGGAGTATTTGTGCTAAAACCTACAATAGTTTCTACGTGTATGTTTATTTCTAGGTCAGTGTTGGGGGCCTTGGGGAGCCGCAGGCACAGCACTCCTGCACCTGGGAGCCTGATCAGAAGCAGAAGTGTAGCTCTGGCCAGCCAGGCTCTGGTTTTGGGTAGTGCACGCTGCAGCCACATGCACCATCCTGCTTTTTCTTCTTCTTTTTTTTTTTTTTTTGGTGTGCAGTTTTTTTTGACCCTGGGATCTCCCATGGTCAAAATACACCCCCAGTGCTGCAAAGCATCAGTGTGAAGAATGCCTGCATGTGTGGCGTATGGCACTGCAGACATGTCTGTGGTGCCACATACCACACATCTGCGCTTGTCTGGTCATGGCCATAGGTGCTATCTAGTACAAAAAAAAAGTGTATATCCTGGCAAGTGCAAAACCCTGCAAAAGTAAACTTTATTTTCATCTCAAATCTGAAACAAGTTTGACAGAAGTATAGTTTAGGTTCATGCCCCAACAAAATTTAAACAGCGTCTTTCAAATAATTAAAAAAAAGAAAAAAAAAACCCCAGCCAAAACAAAGCTATGTACTAATTACAAGTCTTATTTCAGTCACACTGACCAAAATAATTCATTCCAAGTTTGAAACATATCAGCATGACTTAGATTTAAAAGCTGCAAGAACAAAGTGGCATTTAATGTCTGGGGCTATTTTTTTTTTAATTCACTACAAGTTGCAGATACAATGGGGTCACTTAGGATCTATTTATTTAACTGATTTTTTAAAGACAGCAATCTATATATCTAAACCTAAACTGTCAGTGCAGAAAGGGAGGGCCCAGTTAAAGTGAAAAATAAAATTGTGCTATCAAGGGGAAAGACTTAACAATGAAAGGTAAAACTGTATGCTCAACTGGCCTTAGATAGACTTAAACCAATCAGTCAAATCTGCGAGGCAGGAGACACTGACACTAGCAATAACTTGATCAACATTTGATTCACATCATAAAAGCTACCTCTTCTAATAAGACGTATCAACTAAGAAATAAGAAGTCTAATTAGCAACATAAAATACAAAATGAAATGCTTGGTCTATTTCAGGCACTTTCAAGATCATAGTTTATTTACTGTAGGTAAAAAGCTAGTATACAGATTAGGGATCCCTTAAATTATAACTCTATTGTTATACACCATCTAGTATTTTTGCTCTGAATGTTAACCAAAAAGTGTCTAAACACCTGTAACCCCCACTATAAGTTTGCACTGTTATGAGAAAAAAAGAATATATATAGAAATCAGGTTTTAATTTGTTCAATGCATAATATTTACACTGTGAAACAATGGGAGATAATACCAAGCAGTGGTAAAGAGGCAATAAATTTTAAAAAGCCAAAGTTTATATTTTTTTTACAATAATGTGCTAATCAGCATAATTGTATATAAAAATTAAAATATAGTAGAGCTTCCCATTACAGAAACTTTAATCATCTGAACTGTAGTCATTACTTGCTAACAATTTACATGCAACACCTGCTAGGACTGACATTTGATTTTTATTTTTTTTTTTTAAGTGTTAAGTAGAATATGACATTTAAGAGACAAACATTAACTTGCGTACAAACAAAATTAAAAAACGCACTCAAGAATTGTACTGGTCACAAGCCTCTTCCATACAGAAAAAAATATAAACAATGATAGAAAGTGGTCTCCTTCCATATAATAAAGATTATAAAAGGCGACGCATAGACTGAAAGTACCTGGATGGTAAACTTCACAGACATTGGGAACAGAGTTCACACACATGCTCTTTATAAGAGGCCCATCTTTCCACCAACTGGCAATGGCTGAGAGCAAGTAAGGGGCACCAGGTGTACAACTAATTAAATCTTGCAAAATACTAAGATGAAAGTTGTTAATATACAATTCAAACTATATACAGATTATAATGGAATGTATTCCATCCCAAAACTGCTCTGTGAAACAGTTGGACCTTTCTACAGCATGACTCAGCATAGTTATGACAAAAACGTAAGTACACAAGAGATGTATATGAGGAATACAATTTGTGGGGCATTTTACATGACTTATTTATGGAACTGCTTAATGAATATTCCCATTTTAAAATAATTTTGTTATGCACATTGAACCAATGTCTATGTATAAAAATGTCCTGACAGAGACTTTAATATTAACTTTGGTGAACTCAAAGGCCTTTTTTTCCTTTTACTTTTGTATGAACTGTATTGCAAAATGCTGATGCATGTACACACCTATAGCAACCCAAGACTGGGTTGAGCCAACAGAGCACACCCATTTCCTCCTTGAGGCGCTTTCTATGTTAAACCATTCCAGTAACCAAAAAGTTGGGGGGGAGGAGAGGGGGGGGGATGTTCTATTAAGAATTTTAGGTAACTTGAATTTAACCAGAAGTGAAATGCCAATATGGCAGTAAACCCTTTTTAGAAAAGGAAGGCCTCTTGTACCAGCAGAATCCTGTATACAGATACACAAAGAAAGAGGGAATACACCACCCATCATTCCCATGAAACAAGAGCCAATTCATCAAATGAGAAGGTACAAATTACAGAAAACATGAAAGTCAAGAGAAGAGAAACAACTGGTTTACATGAAAGAGGAGAGAAGAACACTTCAGTCTGATCGCAGTTATTTTGTGAAAGCTGCTACAACAGCCCACAGGACCTCATTCGTATTGGTCTTCGCACCTTCACCTTCAGGGTCTAAATCCAGAAGTTGCCGCACTCTTTTTGTGGCTAAATCATACTGCTCATCCAAAAGAGGGGCAAAAGCGTTCTCAAGGACATCTGAAGCATGGGCTAAGTAAATGAGAGCCAGCAAGCGTTTGTCCATGCGGTGAGGGTCATTCACCCATTTGTCAAGAACTGCTTCTTGAACTTTCTTGATGAGGCGCTGTTTTATATTGTTGTTGGTGAGGGGATGAGTAGTCATGTCAAAAAGAAGGAAGTTCTGTTTCTCTGTCGTCAATACACCTTTTTCCACTAGGTTTTTAGCTAATCGTTCACGCACGTTTCGTAACTGGTAGTGTAATTTTAACGGATTCCACGTTTCACCTAAAAAGGTGAGCAAAAAGAAAAAAAAAAATCAGTTATTCATGATTGCATCTGTATTCTGACGAAGAATACATGTTTTCTCTTTTTCTGCTGTTCAGAAATAAAAGCCGGTTAGAATTGCTGCTTACTACATGAAGGTGGTGAAGTCCCATTTGCTGTCCTTTAATCTAAGCTGATGTTTGCTTAGACATGAGGAACACAAGCGTCAGTCTGAACAGCTTCAGCATATTCTTAATATTTAATTTAAAAAATACACTATTTGTTTTTGCTTTGTTGTAGAAGGACTAAAAGCTAAGCTAGGAGTGTTGTGGAGGTGACAAATATAAATTCTTATATATGAAAGGGAAAAAAAAGACCAGTGCAGCAGGAAGAGAGGAAGTATCAATAGCAGGATTCTCAATAAAGAAAGGTTCTTTTCTGGCTTGTCCCGTTATCCATTTCCAATATATTCACTTGTGAAGGGCAGGGAATTTCCAGTTATTACCATCCTTTCTGCCTCAAAGTATGTCAATATTCATCCAGATCTTTAGGCTTAGGCTCATTTCCTTTTTTCTAGGCAAATCTGAGTTAAAAGCAACCACTCACTCTAAGCCCTACCAAAAGATGCAGTAATAAAGGTATGATTAAGAAATCTCTGATTTTTGTATAGCATAAATAGCACTTCCAAGCATGTTAAAGGAGAAGAAAAATTATTAAATTTAATTGAGCCATTTCAAAATCTTTGGATTAAATTATGTAAATAAGAAGCACAGTATTATAATAGTAATTTAACAGCAGTACAACAAAAGGCAATTGTGATACCAAAGGCTGACAAGCATTTTGACTTAAGGCCTGCTTTCATTTGTAAATGGCTTAAAACTTTCACATTAGGAACTTAACATTTGAAAGACGGCTACTCTGTTTGAAAGTCTTCTCCCCAAAAGTTTAAGGAAAATGACTATTGTTTTAGCAAATAAAAAGTCTTCCTCCATATGTTATAAAATCCCCATGCCTTTCAAAAGGCTGAGGAAATTAAAATTTAAAATTTGACCTGAGGATGAAAGGCCTCTCGAGAATTTCTCTAAATACCTGTTCAACCCAGCAAGATACAGGCCTCTGAGAATGCCATTTTCTATACATGCAATGAAAACAACTCCTTCAGGACATGCTGAGGAAAAGGGAGGACATGCTATCCCAGGTTACTTATCTAAGCAAAAGCTGAACTTCTGCAGCGAATGACTTGGGTGCTGTGAACCCACAGCTCCTCCGGCTCCATGATACTATCTACTGAGTAACACAGGTCTTTGTGGGAGTTCTGACTCATTCCAAATGACAGCCTCAGGGGGCACTAAATGCAGATATGCCTAAATAAAAATAGGTTATGTAGCCAATTATTGTCTTGCTTTCGGCTGTTTGTACTACTCAAACACAACTTTGCGCGTGCTAATAAAAATCAGTAGTTGGGTGACACCTTGTGACCAAACTTCTAAATTACACAGAAGTTTGCCCTCTAGAGAGCAGCGGTTCTCAACCTTTTTGATTCATGACATGCTTAAAAAAAGTCTTCAAAATTTAGCATCACTAAAAATAATTTAAATGCCAATATATTATGCATATTATAAAATAATTATTATAATTATATTATTAAAAGGAACATGTTAGTTGTTGATTAGTTCATCATAATTATATTAGATAGTATTATATTATATTATATAATACAATACAATACCACATTATATTACATTCACGCAACTGCCACTGCAGTCAGGTGGAACTGCACCACACGCCTCACACCACACACCTAGATCAAGAAACGGCTGTGGCAGGAGCATGTGCTTGTGCTACACCCCTTGAACAGGTCTGCCCCTAAACAGCATCTCCCAGAAAAGAGGGTTGTGGGACAGATGGAACTATCCCGCATGCCTTTTTTCGGGAGGGATACGGGAGCCAAACTGAGAAGCAGCTGCTGCCTGCATTACATTAGGCATGTAAGCACGCCACCTCTGCTGCTGCTCTTCCAAGTTTATCTCTGATGTATCTCTTGGTGCTTGGGGCAGGTTCTACCTAGAGCAGGGACGGACAATTATTTGAGTGGAGGGTCACTTACCCAGCTTTGGCAGGCTGTCAAGGGCTGCATGGGTAGCCCCGCTCCTTGACAGGTGCCCCACCCCCTGATCACCATCTTGGGACCAATGCCCCAGGGCCAGCACCGGTGG
>NW_005841922.1:2329402-2352058 GCF_000455745.1 Alligator sinensis
TTCTGGCCCCCACCGCCACTGGCCCTGGGACCCCAGTGTGGGCCCTTGTGCTCCCACTGGGTCCCCGCCTGCTCACTCCGTGCCCCTCAGCCCTGCAGTACGGGTGGGAGGCAGTGCACAGCCCCAACCCCCTGCTTGCCAGCAGGGAAGAAGCTGCTGCTGAGCATGGGGAAAAGTGGCCCCTCACCTGCCCCACGGCCCGCGCCCCACATTGCAGGCGCTTGCAGCCCATGTGGGGCTGTCCGGAGCGGACACAGGCAGTCCCAAGCGGGCTGCAAGCAGCTGCAGCACAGGGAGGAGGGGCCGCTCCCCCCCCCCTTCCTTGCCCGGGGTCCCCTGCCCCCACTTACCTGAGCTTCCCGCGCCGCCAGGGCAGCCACATGCTCCCAGCCCAGAAACCCCAGCAGGGGCTTCTGACTGAGGGGTGGGGCCAGGCGGGCCCTGCTGTTGTTGGAGCCCGCTGGGCTTCCCCTGGGTCCTACTGCCCTTGGTTCCTGTCATTTTTTACAGGAACCAAGGGCAGAGAAATATTAATTTTCCAAATATTTTTAGGGGCCCCATGGGCCGGATAGAATGGCCTCAGCCCACAGGCTGTATTTTGCCCACCCCTGACCTAGAGATAAGTCCCACTGCCACCAGGTAGAACTGCCCTATGCACCTCCATTTTCAGGAGGCACGGTAGAGCCAAAACAGGAAGAGCTGCAGCAGAAATGCTTGCCTCCTGCATAATATAATGCAAGTAGGCACACTTTTCTGCTGCAGCTGCTTTTCAGTTTGGTTTCAATGTACCTCCTGAAAAACATAAGCACATGGGGCAATTACACCCTGCAGCAGTGCCAGCACTCCGGTGAAGAACCACTGCTGTAGAGATTTAGACAGATGTGTGCTGTGTTCTCAGGAGGTAATAATATTCTGACAAACATATTTCCATGTTCTGTAGACTCCTCTCTTCACCATGGATCACCTTATTTTGTCGCTCTAGATTGACAAACATGTGGCCTTAAATTAGGAGTGGGCAAAATATGGCCTGAGGGCCGGATTTGGCCCACGAGGCCATTCTACCCGGCCCGCAGGACCCCTAAAAAATTTAGAAAATTAATATTTCTCTGCCCTTGGTTCCTGTAAAAAGCGGCAGAAACCAAGGGCAGTAGGACCCAAGGGAAGCCCAGCAGGCTCCCACAACAGCAGGGCCTGCCTGGCCCCACCCCAGCAGGGGCTTCTGGCCTGGGACCACATGGCTGCCCTGCGCCAGAACCGTAGGTAAGGGGGGAGGGAAGGGCAGGGGCAGACCCCAGGGAAAAGTGGCTTAGGGAAAAGCGGCTTAGGGAAAAGCTGAGTGCATGGGTGCAAATGCAGCCCCTCGCCCACCCCGTGACCGGGGACCCGCATTGCAGCTGCTCACAGGCTGCCTGGGAGTGCCTGTGCCTGCTCAGGACAGCCCCACATGGGCTGCAAGCAGCTGCAGCAGGGAGCGCTAGGCATGGGGCAGGCAAGGGGCCACTTTCCTCTGTGCCGGGAAGGAGCCCGGAGAAAAACTGAGCATGGGGGGGTGGGAAGCGGCACAGGCAGGCTATAAGCGGCTGCAGTGTGGGGCACTGGGCACAGGGTGAGCAAGGGGCCGCTCCCTCACCTCCCCCGTGCTCAGCATCAGCTTGTAACTCGCCCCCACTGCCATCCTGGGCCCTGTACCAGCTCTAGGATCACCCATCAGGGCTGTGCGTGGCAACAGCAGCTGCAGCCCCACTGCTTGCTGCACCAGGCAGTGTTTGCCACTGTTGACTGTGGGCTGCCCAGTGCACGAGCTCCGGGCATGCAGCAGCAGCCAACACTGCCTGGCGCAGCAAGCAGTGGGGCCACAGCTGCTGCCGCCGACGGGCAGGTGTGGAGCCCAGGCTGGCAGTGGGGCAGGTTACAAGCTGGTGCTGAGCACGGGTAAAAGCTAAACCAATCATCTCCAAACCCTACCACCCCCAAACTAGCTATAAAAAAAGTGCCAGTATTATGGGTTGGGTCAATCATCTTTATTTTAAAGCATTAGTATTTTATAGTTGGTTTGGGGATTCTCTAAACCAAATCTCCTCAGAAAAAAAGCTTAGCAGGGTAGGCTAGGTCAGAAGTGACCAAACTGGCATGGGCAGCCTGTGTGTGTGGATCAGGGAGGGAAAAACCAGCACAGTAGCAGATATGGGAGGAAGCAGAAAGCAGAGCAACAAATGTGGCAAGGAGAACAGGTAAGGAAGCAGAAAGCAGAGCAGCAGACCAGGCACGGGAAGGAAGATGGGAGTGACACTTGGAGAGGGTGCAGGGCTAATTTGTGGCAGGCCTACCAAAACAATTGGACCCCCACTGAGCTAGGACATGTACGTAATACCCTTAAGGAGCATGTAAAGTGCTGGTGACTCATTAAGTACATTGCCTGAACAAGTATTGACCTAGCGGGCTCAGAGTGGGAGGGAGATTGTGTTAATATAGAAGATGTGTTTTCGATAAGAAAATCAAATGCCTTTCAAGCCTATAGAAATATTTGCAAGGTTAGTGACAACTATGGTTAATGGTCCTCGAAAACAGCAAGGTTGCATGGCCTAGCACTTGCTTACAGGCACTGCACAGAACAGAAGGCTAAGAAAGGACATCCAGAACTCATGTTAGTCATTTCTCTCTCTCCTTACACAGAGAGAGAGAGAAACAGAGAGGGAGGGAAGAAAAGAATACAATTAAAATGAAAGGAAACAAAAGTCAGAGAAGTTTCTCAGATTAAGTTTACTTTATACAACTTGCCCATGAGAAAACCCATTCGAAGGGAATACTTTTTTTTTATTCATATAAATTCATCCTAGAATTCAAAGGCCTGTTCTAAAGGCATGCTATACTTTTAACAACAGAGTTTTCTGCCCCCCCCATTTCCTTTTTCAGAGTATATAGTATAGTTTGTGTTTTTGAACCCTACCTGTATTCCGTTCCTCAGATGGTATACAATTCATTTAAAACAACAGACAAGCAACTCTAATGAGCCTTGGCTTCAGCAAGATGAAACACATTATATATTAAAAGACTATCATCATTCAATAATGGAATTCCCTTTTCATTTTAGATTAACTGATACACTGAAGTGGAGACAGACGATTGTCATGGATTTAAGTAAAGAAAATGTTAATTGCCTCTACAGTAATGGGAGAATCCAATTTGCATTCCACTCCTGATATCAGTTTGTGGGAAGATTTCAAGGTAATTGCATCCGAATAATTCATTTTGCATCCCTCATTCTGAACAGATTAGAACTGACTACCCTGACCAGTCAAGCTTGAAAATATTGGCTAAAAAGATGAGTTATGAAAAGTTAAAAACTGTGGCCTTGTTCTTTACCACTCCTTTATAACCTCAAAAAGCTCCAACATAATTTGAGTTCTTGTGTTTTGCCTTAGAAATGTTGGTTCACTTCCCTTTCTTCGCTGGAGAATCCAAAGTGTGAACTCCTATAAGGATGTAACCTGAACTGCACTCTCTTTTCACTCAGATAACTGTATCTGGGAACTCAACTCTATTCAACTGATGGTTCTTCTTGAAGAAAGCTGTTGTACATCCAAATATTTAGCTTCCAAAGTGTGAAGAGCCAGGCAAATGACATCCTCAGAACTTTGCATTTTGATCCCTTCTACCACTGCCTCATCAAGATCAACAATTATTTGTACCCTTATACTGTTCAAAGGCTAGCAGCAGGATTTAGCCTCAGTTTGAGCTTTGCTACAAGATTGGTTCTTTCCCTGAAGACCTTACAATTTATTTTCTAATCTAGTGATGATAGACGAATAAATACAGAGTTGTATACCATCACTAGACTAGAAAGTATATAAGTAAATAAAATAATCAATGTCCACATCATACCACTAAGTAGCTCGATCCAGTTCTGCACTGTTTCAGGAGGCTGGGTTTCCTTAATATGCTTCAGAGCTTCGTCAAGTAGAACATCCCCTGTAGGAGCATCTGACTTGCAGATAACCTGATGGGGGAAAAAGTGTATTAGCTGATTTTGTTTATACACCTTAACATCTAGAATGAAAAAAACTGGAAAACTCCACCTGTATTCTCACAACTGGGGGGAATAAAAATACATTTTCCAAAGAAACAAGGTCAATTTGGACTTTAAATCTTTCTCATCTTTTTTACAAAAATCTATGTAGAATTAAACTTGAAATTATGACAACCTGCAATATGACTTTAACATGACTTAATAAATGTTAAGCAACACATCTGAGGCAAAGTTTTCAGGAAACTGACCCAATGAACTGGTGTCTAAAAACAGAACTTGAAGTGTAAACCAGCTTTCGACAACACTGGCCTCTTCTTAAAGAAAACTGTATTCATTTTAGTTATTTTACTATTTATTTAAACTCTTAGCTCATTCCAAGCTGAGAAACCAAGTGGGAGTTTAACAAACACAAATGTTTTTCCCCTCTCCTTCCAATCTATAAATAAAAATTGAGAGAGCTCTACTATTTCTAATGTCTTAAAGGAGACATTGACCAAAAACATCAGTTCAATTCACTAACTACAATTAATAATTCCTGTATTTATTGAAAACTTTTAATGCAGAACATGTTGGTTTAATAAACTTTTTCCTTGGCAATTCAGAATGTTTTTAGTTAACCTTAAGTGTGCTGGATAGCTATGTTAACTGCAGTTTAATCGAGTTTCATTAGCCATCTAAATAAAGCTTTGACCCATCAAAATTAAAAAGAAATTGTAAAAAGAAATACATCATTAGCCATTTTCTGAATAAATATAGCTATGTAGTGAGTTAAATAAAACATCTAGATTGTTTCAACTTGATTAGTATAAAGACCAAAGTTAGTGTAAAGGCTAAGATCTATTTACAAGTCAGCATGGTTTCAAAACACCAAGTAATCAACCTCTCTCCCCTGAGGAAAATAGTTTTATTAAAAAGTGCAAAAAAATTAAACTCAACTATTGTCAATTTATATCACAAGTAGAAGCACTCATATGGATTGTTTTATCAGTTTATTTGATTTATCAGTTTATCCGGCCCTAAAAACGGGTTAGCAACCTTTTTTGCAGTGGGGTTCCACTTCAACAGAGGTTAGCTCCAAATGTGAGCTGTTTCCAAACAGGGCCCATACTACTACCACATGAGCTGGAGCCACCACTTTCCGTTGCTGCCTAGCCTTTTGCCTTTGTGGGCCATATAAAATAACTCTGTAGGCCACATTTGGCCCATAAGCCATAGGCTGCCAACCCCTGCACTAGAGAGATAAAAACAGCCATTATGGATTTGTCAAAAAAACCAAGCAAACGGATGAAGACAAATCAAGTTTCCTTCTTTGGTATGTTAACTAGCTGAAAAGATAAAAAAGCAGTAGGGTTGATCTTAACTTTAATATGGTTTTTGACATTGTCCCAACACCCACGACATATTTATAAATCAACAAGGGAAATAGGGTCCAGATGAAATCGACATCGGGTAGGAACATAACTTTTTGAAAAACTACTTAGAGTAATTATTGAGAGTTTGCTGTCAAACTGGGAGACCCACTTCAAGCAACATCTCACAGGGATCTGTCCTTGACCCATCTGTATTCAACAAGTAGGCTAAAAAAAGATGGTGGACTGGTACATTTATAAAGTCTACAAATAACACTAAGCACTCTGGAAAACAGAATCATATATTAACTTTCCTGTCATTGCAGTGTATGAGAATTGGCAGTCCTTTCATCTTCCTTGCTTTTACATATGGCACGTTGTTAGGTGTTCTTGGGGTCTCCAATTATGTACATAAGGATGTGAAGGTGGCATTTTTGGTTTAAATGATGATTTTGGAGAATTTTTGGTAAATGGCTGTCTACCAACTTAACCGGTGCAGGGGCTGGACTCAATGGCTCAGAAAGCTCCTTCCAGTCCTATGGTCCTCAAATTAAAATGTTCTAAATAAATTGGAGAGGTGCCCCCCCCCAAAAAAAACAACAAAATGGAAGGCAATAAAGATAAGTACAAAACCCTACACTTATGAAGAAAAGAAAACAAATCAAAAGGCATAAATACAAAATAAGAGACTACCTAAGTAGGTGGTAATATGACACAAAAAGGACCTAGTAGTTTTCATGGACCCTAAGCTAATTGAGTCAACCATGTGATACTGTTGCAAAAAAGGCAAATCTCATTCTGGGATTTATTAGCGGAAGTATTTTAGGTAAGACCCAAGAGGTAATTATCCCACCCTACCTGGCCTGATACAGTCTTAGCAGGAGTGCTATATAGTGTTAGTTATCCTACATTTAAAATAAATTTTGTAGACAAAATGGAAAAAGTTCAGAGAAGTTTACCAGGAATGGAGAAAGACTAATAGTGTATAAAAATAGACCACAGAGTGGGGAATGAATTACTGGTAGTCTCCCATTATTCAAAAAGTTGTTACAAAGGGGATAGTGATGGATTATTTCGCATGTCTACCAGTGTAAGGACAAGAAGAAATTAATTTAAATTTGCCACAAAGATTTATGTTGGATATTAGGAATATGAAACTTCTCTTTAACTGTAAGGGTAGCAACAGCAGTCCTGAAAACAATGGGAGCTAGTCCTCTTCAATGTTGCCATCTCCTCTTATTTTCAAAGCTTTTAATAACAACCCAGAAATTAATTAGTTCCCATCAATATAAAAGCTTCTAAGTGCAACTCTTTAACAACCATTTCCACTTCACCCTCTCTGGCATCAATTATGTAGTTAAATGAAGTTCAACTAAATTATAAAATAGGCAGTGAAATTAAAAAATATGCTCTTAAACTTCTTACGCTCTTAATCAATATGCAAGTAACTACTTTTTGTTATAGGTCAGTGTTTCCCAACCAGTGTGCCATGGCACAAAAGCGTGCAGTCAGAAATGAACATGCATGCTGTGGAATTTTGCCATGGCAATGAGCTACAATAGGTATGAGGATGGGGAATGACTTAACAGGCATGAGGTGGAAGATTTTTATTAATGTGTGTGTGCTTTGGGCTGGAAAAGATTGGGAAACACTGTTATAGGTAAACACTAGGCAAAAATTAGGACTAATACTACCTTACGTGGTCAGAGTGAATTCTGAATTTAGAGATGCCTAAATGGAGTACATTGTGCAATTTAATTTTTTTAATGGACATTTTAGTAGGTAACTGTATTTAAACCTTCTTTGCAGTTTATCACTATCTATGTTCCCTTTATTCTGCAAAAGTTTCAATCCCTTTCGCAAACAGCAATCTTTTTAAAAAGATAAGCAAAGTATGCAGAAATATGTAACATATTAAATAAGACTCATCTTTCATTAGTGACATCATGCAGAAGACCTGCATTCCAGATACAGTAGCATTTTTAAAATAACTTAACACAGCACTAACTATCGGGCCATGCATCAATTCAATTACAGAGTGTCTTAATGAAGACCCATTCTCAAGGACAATTTTAAATTAAATTTATTGGCGTTACATCTGTGGCAGTCTTAAAGAAAAGAATATTTGTTTAACATCTGTTTGAACACTTACATGAATGCTGGTCATTTCAAAGTACTTAAAAACTAACCCTTACAGAACTCTAGTGAAATCAAGATGTTTTGGTCTCAGGCCAAAACCAGAATTAAATATGGAACAGAAATGCACAATTCCTTGCTTCCAATCCTATGCTCAAATCGCAGTCCTGTCTACCACCACCACCAGACTGCACAAAAGTGTGTTAAAGCATGACTACTAAAATTACCCCATATCCCAAAATTCATAGTATCCATCAGACAAAAACCCATCCCTCCCTACAGATCAGGATTCTAGTAAATTTGAATTTACTTCAGATGCTATTCAGCAACAAGACCAAATACTGGGTAGACATCAATATTTGGGAAGTCACAAAGGCAGTTCATTTTGGCCAGCAACTTTGACATAAGGAGTGATATAATCCATTGTTTTCAAATTTCCAAAGCCTGGACATGAAGGAAGGATAATCAGTATGTCTGGATTCTGAGAGCACGATGAGCAGAACAGCCTCTTTAAAAGCTGAAGATGTGCTATACAGTTAGCTAGCACTGGAGCTGGAAAAATAGAAACCTGAATTTTAATACTATAAACAGAAGCAACAGAACTGAATGAAAAATGCTCAGAAACAGATAGTATAAGACTAGTCAGGAAAGACCCAATACAAGATTACGATTGATCTGTAGTGGTTTCAACTGAATTAAGATAATTTCTTAACATGACATAGGCACAGGATTATTTGATTTTTTAACAGGTAAGGCATCAATTACAATAGCTAAATCATCAGCATGGCAGACCAAAATTATATAACATTTTACATTTCTAAAACAAAAAGCTACTAGTTTACAACTGATTTTGGTTAAGTTGTATTTAATAGTTAAAAAGCCAGGAACATGAAAACAGAAACTTCTAGTTTGATTGGTAACATGCTTTTGTTTTGCGTCTACAGAATTTTCCATTTAAAAGAGGTTTTCAACCAGTAGGACATGACTGAAGAGATGTGGTTTTGGGCTGATAACTTTCTTAATCTTAACAGAGTTTGTTTCTAATCCTGACAGCTGTAGTGATATGATTGAGAAGGCATGCTGAATATAAATGAATATGGTGATGTTTGACCACCACAGCATCTCCAAGGATAATAAACTACACCACTCTCTTTCAGATCCCGTGGACTCTGCAGTTCTGGAATCAGGCATTTTGCCATTCAATTTACCCCCTTTCCTGCAGCTACATTCTTGCTCCTTTTCTTTCCATTATGCTAGGATCAATCTGTAGTTCTTTTCTGCTTACCACCTCTTCCTTCAATCCTTCAGGTAAAAGCTAGATTACAATGCCCCCAGCAAGTTTCCATGGGGACAAGCATCAGAGTAAAACCAGCCATCCTCCCCTTCTCACCTGTAGGGATATTCTGAAGGCATCTTTGCTCTTTCAGGTTACATCACTAATGTATACTGGCTTGCTCCAAATGCTTCTTTCTAGGCTTAGGCTGACAGATTTTTAACCTGGAGATCTTGATCACCCTCTGTCCCCTTCTCATGCTGCTACAGTAAAAGGATCTGGGGGAAATGGATCACAGCCTTAGGAGTGAAACTATTTTTACAGATGGGCAAATCAAAGGCCGGGGGAGAGGGGGAAGAAATAAGAAGATTTTTTTTTTTTTACAGATCTGCTAAATTCTCAAAATGTTGGCCTTCAGAACAAACAAACGTGCAACAATGTCCTTGCCAATATTGGCATTATTTATCATGCATTAGTGCATCATACACCTGATAGCTGAGTGTGCGCAATTCAGTTTCACCGAAAATCTAGTGATTTTCCACAATACTGCAGTGCTGCTCTGTAGTAGGGTGGTGGTAAATATGAAACATCTCGCATCAATTTCTCTTTAAGCAAGTTCTTTCACAGTATGGTCTTTATATTTTGATAATCTACTTTCTAATACATGGTTAATTCAGAATTGCCAACCTTAAATATTTGCAAACACGAATCATCCACCCCAAAGTAAATTTTTTTTGTTTTTTTAAGTTAAAAGTATTGGGTTCCTGTTATTTACCTTTTGGTTTGGAGCATTTAGGACACAACTGGGTTTCAACCCTTTTTTCTCAGCAACAATTAGGGTTGGAAACCTACTTTAAAAAGTTGAATTTCTCACTTAATCAGTTGTCTCCAGAAAGGGAGCCATTAGGCCAAACACCAAAATTATCGTGAGACTCATGAACAGAGATCCTGGTTTCTTGTTTAAAAATCCAAAATTCTCTGATTAAAAACCCCAAAAAATCCATGCATCCAAGGGTGTGGAGGGAGTTGTCACAGGATGCGACTGCAGAGCTGATGGGCATAATCTTTGAAAATGTGTGGCGATCAGGGGAGGTCCCAGATGACTGGAAAAGGGCAAATATAATGCCCATCTTTAAGAAAGGGAAGACAGAGGAACTACAGACCAGTCAGCCTCACCTCAGTTCCCAGAAAAAGCATGGAACAGATCCTCAAAGAATCTATTGCTAAGTACTTGGAAGAGAAGAAGGTGATTAGAAACAGTCAGCATGGATTCACCAAGGGCAAGTCATGTCTGACCAACCTGACTGCCTTCTGTGATGAGATGACTGACTCTGTGGATGTGGAGAAAACAATGGACATAATATACCTTGACTTTAGCAAGGCTTTTGATAGTGTCTCCCACAGCATTCTTGCTAGCAAGCTGAGGAATTATGAGTTGGATAAATGGACTGTAAGGTGGATAGAAAGTTGGCTGGATTGTTGGACTCAATGGGTAGAAACCAATGGCTCGATGTGTAGTTAGCAGCCAGTATCAAGTGGACTGCCCCATGGGTCAGTTTTGTTCATTATCTTCATTAATGATCTAGATGATGGGATGGAGTGCACCCTCAGCAAGTCTGAAGATGACACCAAGCTGAGGGGAATAGTAGATACACTGGAGGGTAGGGCTAGAATTCAGAGTGACCTAGACATGAAGTTCAACAAGGACATGCAAAATCCTGCACTTAGGACAGAAGAATCCCATGCACTGCTACAGGCTTGGGACCAACAGGCTAAGCAGCAGCTCTGCAGAAAAGGACTGGGGGAGTTAGAGTGGACAGCAAGATGGATATGAGTCAGCAGCATGCCCTTGTTACCAAGAAGGTTAATGGCATACTGGGCTGCATTAGTAGAAGCATTGCCAGCCAGCAGATTGAAGGAGGTAATTATTCTGCTCTATTCTGCGCTGGTGAGGTCACATCTGGAGTACTGTGTCCAGTTTTGGGCCTCCCACTATAGAAAAGATGTGGACAAAGTGGAGAGTCCAGCAGAGAGCAACAAAAATGGTGACAGGCTGGGGAATGACTTATGAGAAGAGGCTGAGGGAACTGGGTTTATTTAATTTGGAGAAGAGAAGATTGAGGGGGTATTTGATAGCAGCCTTTAAATACCTGAAGGGGGGTTCCAAAGAAGATGGAGTTAACCTGTTCTCAGTGGTGGCAGATGACAGAACAAGGAGCAGTGGTCTCTAGTTGCAGCAAGAGAAGTTTAGTTTGGATATTAGGAAAAACTCTCTCACTAGGAGGGTGGTGAAGCACTGGAACAGATTACTTAGAGAGGTGCTGGAATCTCCATCCTTGGAGGTTTTTAAGGCCCGGCTCGACAAACCCCTGGCTGGGATGATCCTGATTTGAGCAGGGGATTGGACTAGATGACCTCCTGAGGTCCCTTCCAACCCTAATTTTCTATTATTCTATGACAACGTTTACTTGATATATTTACAGTTTTAAAGCAATTTGGAAACCTAGCAGTGCCTCAATCATTATAATAAAATAAATCCTAAATACCTATATATTTGGCATTTGATTTTGGTTTGTTTTTTTTAAATCAAGGAAAATCAGAGCTTCCCCTTCCCCCTTCACTCACCAGGATGTGGGTCCCGCTGCGGTGGTCTTCCTGCTGCTTTGTGGCACGGAGCAGCCCTGATATGCTGGTGCCCCACCCATGCTGTTGCCCCCCACTCCCAACCCAGAGTACCCCAAACCCCAGCTCTGCTGGTGCCCCTCACTCTGACCTGCAGTCTCCCACTGCCCCCAGGTGTGCTGGTGCCCCTTATTCTTGACCTGCTGTTCTTCGTCCCCCCCCCGTGGGGGAAAGGGGATAGATGGACATAGGTAATGTCTAGGTGACACGTTTTTTGTTTTTTGGGGTTTTTTTGTTTGTTTGTTTGTTTTGGGGGAGGGGTAAAGGGAGCATATGCCCCACCCAGATTTCTCCACCCACAGCGGAGCACTGGACTGCAGCCTTGCTGGATCAGCATCAGGCAGTCCAGTGGGTGGGACCTGGTGTGGGAGGGAGTGCCGCACCACCCTGGCCACCAAGGTGAGGCACCACCCCCTGCTGCCTGGCAGCAGTGGGGGAGAGGCACAACTCTGTGCTGCCACCACTGCCAGAACCCCATGCCAGTCACACTGCCAAAGTGATGCACCGCAGCACTGCAGATTTGTGTTTCCCTGCTGCTGCCAGGTGGGCAGGGGGCACTTTACCATGGCAGCATGGCAATCCTTGTGGCGGCAGCAGCACTGAGCCTCGCTGCCCTGCTCCATCTCCCCACTCCAGGTCCCATCCAGTGGGCTGCAGAAGCAGCTCCTTCCTAGTGCCTGTCTGGCCAGGCTGCAGTCCTGTGCCCCACTATGGGCGCAGAACTGGGGAGATGGGAGAGATGAACATGTACCCCCCCATGCCTCCCTCCTGACACAGTGCCCCCTCCCCATGAGTGCACACAGCAGCAAGGAGCCTGCCCCCACTCCCACCCCCCACCCCCGGGAAACCCCCCAGCAGCCAACCTTGCCCCACTTCCTCCCTCACTGTGTGGGCTCAATGACAGCCGCCACCTCAATCTTCCCACACGTCGCCCATGTTCTCCCCCAGTTCCCATACATCACCTATGCCCCCCATAGACTTACCTGCAGGGAGCTGTGGGAGCTGCTCTCCAGCACGCTGCCCCGCTGTATTGCCAGCCATGTGCAAGTAGGTAGGTGCCCCCTTCCTCTGATCGCCTTCCTCCTGCTCCCCCCAGCCCCACGCAGCCCCTTGCATGCTGGAACTCTGCCAGCCTGCAAGGGGAAACTTGTGGTTTCCCACATTTTTCTCTTTTAAAAGGGGAAAATCCATGATTTTCCCCTTTAAAAGGAGAAATTCATGGTTTCCATGGGAAACTGAAAACTCAGATCCCTGCTCATGACAAAGGGGGTCACCGAGAAGCAAGATCCAGATCATATTCTGCCCTCTTAATGTCTAAGCCTACATAGCTCCTTAACCAAAAATAAGTACATATCAGCTTAGGAGAGCAATCCTACTCTACACTGCTCTTCCATTCTCTCGATAAACAGCCTTCCACACCTCTGGAGCACAGGCAGCCAATAAGACAAGCAGCCAATAGGAAATGTTTCGCACAGGAGTGTAGGAACTGTGACCCTTAAGCCTGAAGGGGTTTGACCCAACAACTCCCACTTCCTAGAAAATTGTTTATAAGCTATTACTATAGACTGGGCTGGCTTGAATACTCCCATTCCTCTAGCTGAAGCTGGGCCACTAGGTGGAAAGCACCCGCAACAAGAGTCATGAGTATAGAAGAACAGCAAGCAAGAGGCAGCCTAAGTCTGTAGCCCAGGGAGGAGCACACTCCCCCTGGGAGGAAGGGAGGCCTAGGCTCTGCTCCAAACGTTGTTAATGCATTTTGCACCAACTACTCAAAACAGCACTCAAAACAGGGGGTCTCAAAACAGTGCCATCCTTACTAAATCGAAGGGTCACATCCCCTCTTACTCTTCTTATGGCTTCATGAGTGACTCTTGCATTTCTTCCCACTCAGTTGCCCAACTAGCACAGAGCTGTGCCATGCCACCCCATCTCTGCAGTACTCCCCTCTGTTAAACAGCCTATTATTCCACTATATATGCACTCACCCTCAACAAGGGGATGCGAAAAAGCAAGCCCGGGTAGCTGGCTGTTCCAGGGGGTGGAAACTTGCAGGCCATGACCTCCCACTGTAGCAAAAGGTTGCCAAGCCCTAACCTAGACAATTCACTCAACTCCTTGACTACACTGTTTGGAACTACAGGTTCCAATGCAGTGAAAACTGCCCAAGCAACACAAAATTTACTTACCAAACAATGGCTGCTACAAAAGGTACATCTTTCAGTTGTGCTGCCAAATGGCTACTTACCAAATCCTACAAGATTTCCATGAAATGTTAGGATTTCAAAATGGCCAATATGACCCTTGCAGGTATAAACAGGGAAATCTCAAGTAGGCTACACCACCTCTGTATCTGGCATTCATGTGGCTGCCTTTAAAATACCATGTCCTGTTCTTATCTTTAACTCAGCAAGAATGTTGATAAACTGGAGAAGGTTTAGAGAAAAGCTATATTAAAGGACTGGAAAACATGCCTTATAGATTGAGCTCCTTGAGCCTGTTCTAGTTAATTTATCTAACGTAAAGTTAAAGGCAACTTGACCACAGTCTGTATACATCTCCCCCAAGTGGTTAAGAAACTTGATAACAGAGAGATCTTCAATCTAGCAGACAAAAAGGCTGAGTTGAAACCAGACAAATTTAGACTCAAAATAAGGTGCAATATTTAATAGTGAGGATAATTAACCAAAGAATACCTTTCCAAATATGGTATAGGATTCTCTACCACTGGAAATGTTTAAATAGGTATTGTTAGATATAAAGAAAAATATTTACACAGTTTTGATTCAGTATATACTGCAATGCACAGCCCCTTTTCCTCTCTCATGCGAAGCAGCTTTCTATTTTAAATTGTACTTTGGTCAATTTCATTCTTTCATGTTTGCAAGTAACTACCCAACCCTGATTCTGTGTGAACTCACCAAATCCAAACCCAAAGAAGCTGATAAACTCCCACTGATTTCAGAAGAGGTCAGACTGCCCATCTAGTTTGGGAAGGGAAGACTTTAGTAGACTTAAAGTCTACTTTAGCAATGAAAGTTGTTCTCAGCTCATACCATATTTGTAGTATAAATTAATAGCTAAAGCAAATCCACTGATCCTGCTCAGTTTTGGTATATACCATAATTTACCTGTTTGTATCAAGCCTCTGAAGTTTAAAGCAGATTACTTTCTTCAGACTACCCCACGTACTTTTCATTACACAGGTGCTGGCATATTCTACAAATGCTAAAGAATACGGAAATGGTATGTCTTTTTTAAACTAAAAAGACACATGAAATTCTAAGCAAGTTGTTCCTGAGACTACTTCTGAGTAGAAAATGTGGATGAAAGAACATTAGCCATGTTGCTATTTAAGATTGTTATCTACACGTTATTTTTTCCCCAAACACAGGTTAAACTTTTGATGCATTCTATTTATGTCCTTGTATAGGAAAGACAAATATAAAATAAATAAAAACAATTCTTTCAATTCCAATATAAACACCTGTGGCAGGGACGGGGGGAAAAAACAGTGGATGTTTCAAAATTAGATATTTAACATCAAGTTCTTGGAGTCTTTTGGAGTTTTTTTCATTTTAAACGCTACAAATTAAATGCAAGGTGATTATTTGGCTTTTATTCTTTACTGCATGTGTGCACAGACTAGTTTTCTAAAAAACAAATCCTTAGAATCTTATTCAAAAAGCAGAGTTAGACTCTTAGAAAGAAGAAAAAACTAGACATATTGATCATATGGAACAAATACAGCCTTTAAGAAACATTCTTGAACATCTGACAAGCCAGAGGACTCTAAAGTTGGAAAGGAGGTCAGATTCTGTGCAAATTAAAGCTGAATACAGCTGAACCAGAATAATAGAAGCAAGAGCTGCCAGCATGAACAGAAGTCCAATTCTTCAGAAATGAAGAAGGCTGGAAGAGATTTGGAAAAGTTTCAAAAAAGTTGCGTAAAAATATAATATTGACAGGGAAGTCTAGGCAGAAAAGTAAATTAATTTTGTGGCAAAAGGCAATATTTTACCTGTTCAACCCCAATATCCTGATTTTAGAAGTACCCATTAGCATACTGTGAGTAATAATCCCCAAACAGGGAGACATGACTTACCATAAAGCCTGCAAAATCTAGGTGCAAAAGCAAGTAAAAGCTAACTCAGATTTGCAGCCTAATGAGGGTCCCAATTCAACAAAGTACATAAGGAAATGCCTGAGACTGAGCGCTGAATTTACTGACTTAAATGAGACTGGTCACGTGATTAAAGGTAAGCGTGTACCACATTTACCTGAATCAAAGTCAACCCTGAATTTAGATGACTCCCCAAAAGTAGATTCTATACATTGAAAATTTATAAATGTTATAATTTTCCAGGTATAGAATCTAATTATCAGGGGGGCCCCCTAAATTCTTCTCTCTCCCCCTGCTACAGCAGGGAAAGCAGTGGCTAGGGGGTAGGTGGTTCAGGTGGCCCCCTTGCCATGTGCTCCTGCCACTTCTTTCCCCTGCAGCCTTCCTGCCCCACCTTCACTAGCACCCCCCAGGTCCCCAAAGCCTCTTCCCCTCCCATCCCCCAACTCCCACCCCACCCAGTCTCTGCCTCTTTCACTCACCCTCCTTCCTGCTTACTGCCAGACACTGCTGGGGCTCTGATCCCTCCCAGAGCACAGCATGTGGAAGCTTAGCCATTGTCAGTCCTGGACCATGCAGCAATGTCGGTGATGCTGACTGACCAGGCAGGGGACAGAGTTTTCATGTACTCTGTGCCTGGGAGGGAACGCAGCTGTAGCTGGAGCCAAGATAGACCACATAGTAAAAGGGGGATGGCAGAAGCTACAGAGGGCAAACAGAGGTGGGGCAGGAGGGTGCTCTGGGTCTGACTCTGGTCCCAAACTAGACTCAGGGCCAGAGTCAGAGCTGCAGCAGCCAGTTGCTTCCCTCCCTTCCGACTTTGCATGCAAATCTAAGGTAAGGGGTTTCCCCATGCCCCCCCCAGCTGATTAGAGAAAAAAGCTTTGTCTTAGATTCAAGCAAATGTGGTATTTATGTTCTCTGAGGCTATGACTTGCTTTTCTTTTTAAACTGTAAAAGTCAGTTCTTTAGACCAAGAACTGTACCCTGGAGCATATAAAGTATATTGTACAGTGCTTATATATACACAGTATATACTGTACTGTATATACCACACTGAGGTTTTGATTATTTGGTACTCTCTCAGTGCAAATTAAGAATATTTTCTTCACAGGGCAATTTACATTTAGTCTATCACTTAGAAGAGTACATAAAAATAAACACTGATTTGTTTTCTTCTTACCTTTCTTGTTAATAAACTTTTGCGCCTCATTCCACATGCCTCCAGCTGAAGTCGCCCTCTCAATGCCAGTTCAATTAACATACAGCCACGCAACCCAGAGGAGATGCAATCATTCCAGAAGGATGTGTAACCCTGCAGAATGAGGAAAAACTAAGCAAAAGTTTTCCATCTGCACCTAACTCTAAAAAGACATGCTGTCTTTCCCAGTCACTTCCTCCTACACACTCATACTGAGAAAAAAGCAGCTATTTAAGCCTCAACCCTATGACGAAAGAAAAATCTAATAGAAAAACTACTTCCAGTTATTTCTCAATCACCCTGCTTCTTAGAAAAGTCACACAGAACACTGTATTGAGAGAGAGCCAAAAAATTATCCCCGATATACAGTTTTACATATATACACAAGCAGCACAAAGAACTTTTTTCTGCAATTCACTTCTCAGGTGGCTTCAAAATTTAGACAAGTTGTATATCATCATCTGCCTTTCCTCCAAAAACTTTACATTCATAAAAAAATATGTCCTGATGAAATACAAGTTATCAGATTACCATATGCTCTTGCATATAACATGCACTTCTTCCCCCGCCCCCAATCAGCAGAAGGAAGTTGGGGTGCACATTATATGCAGGAAATAGGCAACCCTATAGGTCCAGAAATTTGCCACTGGGGAAGCAGTAGCAGTGTTAATTGTTATGGCTCTAAGAGCTCTGAGCTCTCCACAGTCAAATTTCTAGACCCATAGGGAGGCCCTGCTGGCCAGATCATATGGCCTCATGTGCCCGATCAGGCTAGTGCATAGAGCCCATCTGCGGACAGACCCAGCGTGCCACCCAATCTAGAGCATGGGGCTGGCAGCAGACTTAGAAGCAAGCTCTGCTCTCTAGGTGCTGCTACTCAGTTACCACAGATTCCCCCCCACCCCAACTACCCTTCAAAAACCAAGGTGCATATTATATACAGGACATGCTGTATGCAAGAAAAAATGATATTATTAACTGTAAGATTATGTAAGATCTTGCATAGAATCAGATTCTATGCACCACATTTTAATTTACTGTTTTCAAATAGAAGAGTAGGTGAAAAAGAAAAGTTTCCCAAATCATTTCTAGAGCAATTCACTATTTTTCTCATCGCTACATTGTTTGAAATACATGTAGTTAAATATTTTTTTAAATCTACTACAGGCAATTTCTGTACATGTCACAAGACACTTAATGCGTGTTCTATGAACTGCCCCAAGTCCACAATACTGTCACTTAAATTTCTGTGATCTTCAGACCATTCTGCTCTGGAAACAAGTCAGGAGGAACGGAAGAGAGATTAAACAAACAAATCTCATCCAACTTCTAGGAATACATTGTTAGTTGATTACATGCATTAACACTGCTTGACAGTTTGTCGTGGCTGTCCTACTGGTAGCTTCTGCATGGGGTTAACTTGTGACCCTCTTCCCCTACCCGACAGCCACTCCCAATAGTGCAACATGGGGTGGGCAACCAGGACCTGTGTCCTGAGCACTGCCTGGGGGAGAAGTGCCAGAAAGATTGGGGGGAAGCTCCTCCTCACCCTTCTGTCCCTGGCTCTGCCAGTACCATCTGGCTGCAGGAAGCAACACAGCAGGCAGTGTGCACCTATTTGGGAGAATCTTTACAATCTTTGAATCCTCCTCAGCCTGGCAAAGAGTGTTTGGACTCAAAAGCATGCAAAGAAAGATTTTTTTTTGCTACTATTTAGTTGCTCTAATAAAAGATATCATCTCTAGCCCAAAAGTTTTGGCTGTCACAGAGAGCAAGGCATTCTAGAAGTCAGTTTTATAAAATTCACTGCTGCCAGCAAGAGGGTGCGCCGGGAGGATGGAACTGACCCCAGTATTTGCCACCAAAATCAGCATTTTTCTCTCCCCTCTCCATATGGGCTTTGACAGCAAAATATGGAGTGAACACTCTGCCACTCTAGAGAACTACAATTCCTAGAACACCTTGCACTTCATGACATACTGCCCTGCTGCTGCTTGTTGCTCATCCTGTGAAGAAATCAGAAGGTACTGGTGGGGTGGATGGAAGCAGGGACAGGGTGAGAGAGGATTTCCCCAACAGCATTTTTCTCATGTTATGCAGCTGGTCACTTCACCCATTGCTCAAGGGTTCCATGTTCACCTTCCCTCCTCCAGCTTCTGCTTCTTGTCCCCATCCAAAGGGATGCTGTGGCAGGGCCAAGGGAGCTTGCAAGCCAGCATGTTGGGGGTTGGGAGCCCGAGCATCCACATCATTTGATACAGCAAAGGAGCCCACAGCTGGGGTTGGGGGACCAGAAGCTTAGAAGCTGACAGCCTGCATCTGTCACAACTTTAACAGGCAGTCCTCAACTTACAACATTTTGAGTTACAGGTGTGCGGGCCGGCTCCTGATCCCATCCTCGCCATGTGCGAGCCGGGCCCGTCTTTGTGCACGCGGACTGTGGCCAGCAGCCCGGGCACGCGGGGCCGGAGAAAACCACGGGGCGGTAAGGTACGTGCGAGCTAGAATCAGTTATGGAGGCGTAATGGTTGATTGAAAAGATTATTTACTTACACCCAAGGTGGTCGCGGTGTAGGCTGGACAGCTTTCCAGGCTCAGCTCCGTTTGAATCCTCGTTGGAGGACTCTGACAAACTCGGTTCTTTGACCCCGGAGTGGTTTAGGCTCCGTGGGTTCGGCAGTTCTTTCCTCACAGAGTGGCTGAATCTCCGTGGGTTCTGTTCGGTTCCCAGGTCCCCCGGAGCTGTTAAGACTCCGTGGGTTCGAAAATTGGGTATATAGGATAGGGATACGTCTAGGATTGTGCTCGGTGACGGGGAGAGGCTAGAAGCTAAACAGACCTCCGTTGCCTGCTTAAGAAAGGTGCGTTGGGTCCGCAAGGGTCCACATCGCTTGGAGATCTTCACACAGCGAGAAGTCTCCTCCTCCTGTCGAGTTCTGTATCTCTCCAGGTTTCCTCTCTCTCCGACTTGGGCGGAAACTACCCAAGCCTTTTGTACGGCTAGCAAGCCAACAGCTAGCCGCCACGTATGCCTACATTTAGAACCGGCCAATAATGTGGCACAAATCTAAATACAAATGGCGGGAACTGCTTTGCACCGTGCATCACTATGATGCAAAAGAAATGCACCCTGCAAAGAAGGCTACAAACGGCGGGAAATACTCTTTTGCACGCGGGTTCTCCTATTGCAGCAGAAAACTCCACTGTGCAAAGAAGCTGCAATTTGGCGGGAACATAATTTAGCGGTTCCGAAGCACACAAAAACAACAAATCACAACTTTGGGTTGTGACAACAGGCAGTCCTCGGACTTACGACACAATTGTTTCCTGAAAACCATGTGGTAAGTAGAAACATTGTAACTTGGAACCAATATAAGAAACAATGTTATAAATGGGGGATTGGTTCCTGAACCAAGGGCCCAATACCCTATTTTCACTAAAAATACCCCAGAATTTTGTACTCGATCAATTTATAGAAGCACAATATAGCCATATTAATGTATTTATATTGTAAATAGCAATCATATTGATTTGGAAGGACTTCCTTGAGGTGACTTTGCTGGACTTTTGGAAGGGCTCTTGGTTGGACTTTTTGAAGGGTTCTTGGCTCAAGTCTTCTCAGGAGGAGTCTTGGTTGCAGGTTTTTCTGGAGTCTTGTCTGCTTTCTTCAAGAAAGTGTCCAAGCAAGTTTTGACAGATGTTCTCCAGGGAGATGGGTGACACCATGAACTTGTTCGCTGGCATGGCGTCACATCGGATCAAGCGTTGTAAAGTCAAAATGGATGTCAGAAAGTTGAAACAGGGTGTCAATTTATAAATGCTGTAAGTGCAAAATGTTGTAACTTGAAACATTGTAAGTCGAGGACTAGGCGCCTGTACAACGTTTCACACTTACATTTATAAATTGACACCGTTTCAACTTTCTGACGTCAGTTTCGACTTTACAACACTTAATCTGACATGATGCCACATCAGCAAATGGATGTCAGAAAGTTGAAACAGGGTGTCAATTTATAAATGCTGTAAGTGCAAAATGTTGTAACTTGAAACATTGTAAGTCGAGGACTAGGCGCCTGTACAACGTTTCACACTTACATTTATAAATTGACACCGTTTCAACTTTCTGACGTCAGTTTCGACTTTACAACACTTAATCTGACATGATGCCACATCAGCAAACAACCCTGTCATGATTATGGGACGGGGATGGCAGCAGGGCCGGGGGGGCACGGCGGCATTGCCCAGCCGGGGCAGGAATAGCTGCAGGACTGGGCTGGGGAGTGGGACAGAGCCATCCAAAAGAATGGGAGGGGGGCAGCTCCCCATCACTGTGCACACTCCCGGGGGGGTTTGGGTACCAGAGGTGATATGTTGTGGGGTGTTGGGGGTGGCATGTGCCCCCCGCCCCAGATTTGTGAGCCCACAGTGGGGCACAGGACTGCAGCCTGGTGCCCTTGCCCCAGGGACCTCCATCGCCCAGCAGGCAGAACCCAGCACAGGAGGGGAGATTCGGTGCTACTGCCACCACCACAAGCCCTGCGTCAGCCATGCCTCCAAGGTGAAGACCCCCTGCCCACCCGACAGCAGCAGGGGCACAGCTCCACACCACTGCAACCTCTCCCCCCCGCACTGCTGCTGGGTGGGGGCAGGGGGCACTTCAGATTGGCAGCATGGCTGGTGCAGGGCTCCTGGTGGTGGCAGCAGCACTGAGTCTCTCCACCTTGCTCTGCCCTCCCACACTGGGTCCCACCCACAGGGCTGCAAAGGCCCCCCAGCTGGAAGGCAGCAGCACAAGGGGCCCAAGCCCCTCAGTGGGCTGTCCACATCCTCTCCCCATAACCCACAGACTCCACTCAGCTCTGCTCCAGCTATGCCACCTACACAGCTTGGGGGAAGGAGGGGAGGGGGGGGGGAATGTAAGGGGCCGGGCCCAGCTTCAGCAGCTGTCACCTCCTGAACTCAGCATCCAGGACTCAAGCACTGTTGGCTGGCTGTGGCAGGTGTCCATGGAACAGAAAGTGAGTAGGATGCAGCCGCCAGGTCCTATAGTCCTGGTAGCTGGAGGGCTGAGGGAGGGGGTGGGGGGCAGGAAACTGCATGTTGGGAGTGAAGGGACTTGGTGGGAACAGGGGAGCTGTAGGTCAGGGGTGAGGGACAACACCAGGGGCAGGACACTGGCATATCAGAGCTGCTCAGCGCCACAGAGCAGCCGGGAGGGACAGGGCAGGACGCAACAGCTGCAGCTGGACCCTCACCCTGGTGAGCAAAGAGGACAGGAGGAGCTCTGATTTTCTATGATAAAAAAAACAAAATAAAGTGCCAAAATTTATAGGTATTTAGAATGTATTTTATTAAAGTGACTGAGGCACTGATATTTGCTTCAAACTACTTTAAAATTGTAAATATATCAAATGAACATTGTGTTCAACTGATACACACGTTACATGCACAGTGGTGTTTCATCTTAATCGTGGAAAAATGCAGATTTTCGTGTTTTTAATTAAAAAAATATTTTTAATCAGAAATTTTATGGTTTTTAAAAAAGAACAAACCAGGATCCCTGCTGATTACCTGCTGAAGCTATTCCTTGCCATTCCACAAACTTGGTTGTCGTTAACTCCAGTCTATAAAAAGAGTATGTGACTGATGCATGCCATCTTCAGTTTTGCAGGATGCCAAAACACTCTACAAGTACAGTATGCCTATAACTCATCTGAGCTAGTAAGAATACATACTTGAGTTACAATCATGCCATCACGATGGCTTAATCAAGTATGTGCATCCAGACCCAGCCACTGTGATTCATCATGTTTGTACAGTGCATTTCCCGAGCTTTCCCTAAACTATACTGTATTGTCTCAGCAGGGA
>NW_005841922.1:2352089-2360359 GCF_000455745.1 Alligator sinensis
GTAAACTGAATGACACCAGGAACACAAGAATACATGCTCCAGGATGCTCTGCCACACACTGAGATGTCAGGACCAGTTAAATTGGTTTCAGAGCCCCAGTTAAGGCCTAATTTTCACTGCAAAAACATTATCAAACCAGTCCCAGGAAAATAATTTAAACCTTACTGGCTTCCATAATTTAACTGAGTAATAGTAATTTAAGTCTGGACACAACCACATTTCAACTATGTCATAAAATTAACTGGCACAAACACAGCTCAAAGTTGTAGCATCGAGAACCTCTTTCAAATAAGAACAAATCTGAAGATACCTGTGTGTTTCAGGGCCAGGACCCATTAAGAAAATAAATCATGTTTCCTGGCTCTTCATCCAAATTTTAGCAGCAGATACTACCTTTTTCTGCCTTGGAAAGAAACAAGTGTAATCAACAGAGATTTAGGACACTAACGCACATTATTTGGTTTGCAAAGTGCACCGTGTTCTTTCTATATCAAGTTCAGAGCCTCCTAATTTCCGTGAAAATCAAGTTTCCTAATGAAGCAAATGATATTGTCTTCTGAATCACCATGTGTGTGGTAAAGACTTGCTTTACAAATAATGATTCTACCTGTTCACAGCATCAGCAGAATCGTACCGAACTCAGGAACACCAAATTAGAACACACGGAACTATTTTTCAGGTCTTCCAAATCAGTAAGAAAGACTGGAATTAATATCTTACTGCAATCTACCCAAGAACATGCTTGACCTTTTCATAACCTCTTAAAATGCCAACTACCCTGTCCTCTGCCTCATTTATTAGCATTTCATGTGTTTGGAACAAGAAAAAACATAACAGAAGATATGCTCAACTCAAAAGAGCAGGGGAGGCCATCAATTTATCTGAACTCCGCTTGATCTTCTCTCCATTTCAACTTATAATTTGTGTTTCCTCTTCCAATTCTCCTCCCTCCCCCCAACAATTTCCAACAAAAAGGGGGAAGGAAATAGCAAGTAAGGTTCTTGTACCCTTCTGATGCAGGCTTTGCCCACATTAGACTTTTTCCCTAACATCTTACACACTACCACAGGGGTAGTGGCCCAGACTGTAGAAACCATGGAAATTCTTGCAAAGATGAGACATCAGTGTTTGACACCATGTTAAATCAGTGAGTCACAATGTCTGTGGTAAAGACTTGCTTTACAAATAATGCTCCTACCTGTCTGTAACACCAGCAGACTCATACCAACATGGAGAAGTCTTGGGAAGGAAGTCTAGCACTGACGATGCCACAGAGAATCCTGAGTCACTCCAAAAGCACCTACTGCAGCCCCAAAATTGGGCACTGCAGAAGGCATGTTGTTTCAGCAGCCCTAGGGGGCACTAGTCCATGCTAAGTTTATCAATAATTATAACAACACTTGCAAAAGTATATGTATAAAAAACAGAAGCTGCTTGCCAGTGTCTGGAATAAATTGTATGTATAAAAAATGTATGCTACAGGAAAGACTAAAAAGCATCTTCTCTAAATACAGATCCCAGACAAATATACAACAATGGCCAGGACAAGGTATGCAGGTAGTGCTTTAGATACCTTTAAATGAGAAGTCCCTAATCTGAGTAGCCCACCTAAACAGCTCACTAAACATAACCTATAAGGACATTAGCAAATCCTACTGTGATGGCCATTGCATTGGGGGCTCTTTAAGAACTAGACTGAGATTTCAAAATAGTTTTGCATAGTCCAAGACCATGGGCAACCTTCATATAGCAATCACATAGATGTTCAGTCTTTCATGGTGCTTCAAACAATAGCTTCCTGATAACTGTCAAGCAAGTTTCTTAGGAAAACAATTTAGTCGCTTGCAAATGAAAGGTGGCAATTATTAAGAAGGCAAAATATCACTAAAACCATCAATTTATAGCCACAGTCTCAAAATATTTACTGAAAAAATGTCTTTTAAAAATAACAGATTACAAACTACAGATTTAGAAGATACTTTCATCATAGAAGTAACCACAATGATGAAAATATACTTAATACTTGCATAATATTGTGTTCTTAATTTCTAGATTCCTTACCATTCCTAGCTCTTATCCTCCCAAGAGCTACCAAAAATAAAGGCACATTAAAGTTCCCCTTCACATCTACTCCCTGGCTACCTAAAATATTTTGTATTAACTGCTCTCTTGTATTAACACTTTTAATTAAGCTGGAAGATTCCACTAGCATTTCCCTTCTCCTAAGAGTGTTCTCTAACTAAATAGCTTCCACCTTGAGCACACAGTGGGCTTGTCTACACGAAACGCTACCGTGCAGTAGTTACTGCACATTTATTTAGTATTTGTATAATCAAGTACTAAATAAAATGTGCAGTATCTGGAGCTACTGAGCAGTAGGGCCAGTGAATACCTTTTAAATGATGATGCTGGGCAGCAGACTAATAATATTGTGCAGTAGTGTATTAGCACTGTTGGTGCTGTGACGCGCTACTGCGCAGTCAGTGTCTTCTGTAGACATGACCACCGAATGCAAGATTTCAAAATATAGCCCAGAGAAGGATAGGAGGGGAAAAGTTTGTGAGAACATCATGCAGATTTCCTGTTATGTTTTTGAGCTATAGTATGTAAGATGAACAAAATTAAGCATTCATAAAGCTGAGGTTTAACTTTATAAAGCTCAGTAATCTGAAAGTCCTAATTTTACCACTAGCCTAATGGCTCCCATTTTAAAGATTCGTCCACTTACTCCCCGGTCTAAGCTGTACAGGCCCACCAGGCCTGTACTCAAGTCCTTCCACTGGCTGTCAGATAAATTTCAGAGCAGTCAATAGCTTAAACCCTAAAAATTTATTAATCCTAATTAATTTAACTATGAACAATCACAAAGGTGAGCCTGTCCAGAAACGATACAGCCTACAAATAGTAGAAAGGCTCTGCAAGGGGCAGGAGACTGAATTCTTGTTTGAGAGGATCCAGCAAATTCAGGTCTGAGCACCTTTAGGAAATGAAAAAAAAAAAAAGTATCCTTCAAAAGCCTTTTCTACCATAGCAAAACAATACTTGCTCACAACACTTACACCTTACATCAACCCGAAACACTCACCCTCCAAAAAGGAAAACACCCCCAAAACCTACTGCTAGAAAAAAAAAATTCAACCAACCAAGAAGGGAGATTTGAATCAGAGTGTTTACTAGTTCTTAAAAATCTATTCCATTTCAAAACAAAAGGCTAACATTTAAAAGTGACCATAAAATGGGGCTCTGAAAAATTACTTAGAAAAAGCTGAAATAACATTTTGTTTCTATCTTTCTGGAATATTTCTGAGGCCCCCCTAATCTCTCCTGAGTTGTGGCAGGTGGCAGAGGAGAGGCAGGGAGAAAGGGGAAGAGGGCTGGACAATTGCAGAATCCCAGAAGTCCAGCAGAAGAATATTTTTGCAGAAATGTGTATTTCCCCATCAGAAAATATCATTTTAATGGAAGATTTCTGAAGAGCTCAAAGCTGTTCTCCAGAAGGGAAGAGTCAAGACTCCACGAAGTCCAGCAGAGATTTTGCAGTGATAGTACAAGACATTATAAATCCCTAAAAAAAAGAGCCAGATGTCCAAATTATTCCCCAAGTTCTCCTGATGCAGTTGCAAGCACAGCTATCTACCTTCCCCCCACAACAGTTTCTGCCCCCTGCTGCCTGTGGGGCCATTAACATGTAAATATTCCTTTATCCCTCAAAGGCAAGCTAAAATGTGCACATTCATTGAATTAACATGACTTTAGAGCACTGAAGAGTAAAACTACATTAGTGATAATTTGAGAACTCTAAAGGCTTTCTAAAAGAGAATCTAATATCAGTTTGGAGGCCTGTACTGAAAATCTCTGTACACTTGGAAGGGTTGCAAGGATCATATTTTACATTCTTTTCAGCAGTAGTTTCAAATAATAAAAATCCGCAAGTTTATTATTATACAATTGAATCAGATGCATTACAACAGATCTTATTTATTTATTTCAACACAACTTCTCCCTGGAGAAACTCCTTCATTTGAAAACAGAGTTTTACTATCATATGCCAAAATATCTTCTCAACTTTAAATTTCTTGCTAACTAAATTTGTAAAATATGAATTTATGAACACTAATTTTGTTGCAGGCTGACTCTAAATATTGTTTCATCTGAAAGTTAAAATTTTGGGAAGGCATTATAGGAAATAGTTTTAGGATGCTATGTTTATATTATACCTCCTGTTTCTATACAGCATAAAGTCTCAGTGCTTTAATGCCGAACACAATGACTACTGTGACCACTGACACTATTAGACCTCCCAACATCCTCAAAGCAAACAAAAAAGTACTAAAACTATAGCAGTTTAGCTTTCATACACAATGGACAGTTATCATGGAACTTTTACTTTACAGTTAATTCATATTTGTCAGTACCCTGAATTTGCTTTTGAGTGTCCAGGTTATATAAAAATAGCTAATTAAACACAGTATTTTACTCACACATTAAGGAGAATTTTTTAATTAAAACTGAAAAGTGAACTAAGGCTTGAATTTGAAACTAAGACCAAATTTTAACTGTAATCTTACCGAATGCTTTGGTTACAATATCTAAAACAAGCAGGCTGTCTTTGAGAGGCCTACTCAGAGACCTTTAAAGCACATTTCCTGAAATTTAATCCAGAATGAACTAGTCTAGACACCCATGCATACCTAGTATTTTTTTCATAAATTTACTGAAGTACCAATGCCTTTACTGACTGGGACTTAGTGACACTATAAGTATGATGGAAACTAAAACCAGAATAGAAAAGGTCCTACTGCTTAGAAATGTTGCTTGTCTTGGGTTCTATCTTCTCAAATAAGAACAGAGCAGGCTGGAGCAGGCTACAAACTTTTAGACACTAAAAAGCACTGTATCAGAAAGTCAGAAGGTACAAGTGAATGAGAGCTGCCCAGGAACAAGAAACAAAGGAATGAACTGACTGGAAATTCTTTAGATCAGACTTTATTCTTACAATTGCCCTCTCTTCTGCATTTTTACAGCACTCAGCAAGCTGTTGACCTCACTCCTCAATCAGGCCCTCTAGAGCTCCCCAAAAACTATCATTAAACATTTGACATTACTTCTGGAAGGTAGAAGCACAGTCTGAGCAGATGAACAGAATGCAGATGTTAGTCAAACAAGAAAAGAAGGAAAGAAGAAATGTTCAGCTGAACATCAATGAGTATTAGACTTATGCACAGCAGAATAAAGGTCAAGTCCAGAAACAATTTGCTAACTAAGTTTGCTGGATCAACATGGGGAACTGCAGCCACAACACTCCCAATTTCTGCTCTTGCCCCATCATACTCAGCAAGAGAGTACTGTGCACCTGCCTGGCAAAGATCATCACATACACATCTTGATGATACTCAGCTGAATGCAACCATGCGCATCCCAAGTGTAACTCTCCATTCAACTCCCCTCCCCAGGCTTCCCACCCTTGCAAATATCACTCCCCCACACATTTGTTGTCTGATGATGACCCAAAAGTTGCTTGAAAATATTCATGCTGCACCTTACCTACCACTCTATGACGACTGGTTTAATCCACCCAAGGCCTGTCTTCCTTTGCAATGCCCCTTATGGAACTACCTCCCTGACCAGGGTTTGTTTGTGAAAGCCCTCTGGGTCAAGGAAGGGGAATCACAGGAAGTCACAAACAAGTTCCTTGTGACGAACCCCACTCATCAAACTGCTGGGTTTGAACTATCACAGCTAGAGTGAGTGGTCCCTGCTAAACAGGTTTGGGACAGGCCAAGGCCCCTGCACAGCCAACCTTCACCACTGGGGCCTCAGAACTATCCCATCATACACTTCTGGAGAGATACAGAAAATGCTGCACATCAACGAGAAGCATCCTCTCTACAAATAAGAGGTGGATTAACAACTTTGAACTTAGTTAACAAGGAGGTTGTTGTTTGGCTTCACAGATTTGCATTTGCTAAATAAATAATGCAGAACAGAAAATGTTGGCTTCTTGCTAATGTAATAGACTGGAATCTGGGATGGTATCATATGGGGGGGAAAAGCAATAGTTTCAAGATTTTGGGGTACAATATAGGAATCAATGCAGAAAAGCTCACATTAAAATGACTGATGAGTATGGACAGATCAATGCAAACAAGTACTTCTCAAAGTACTGCACACTAGTTCCACTTTGGACTTGCTATTTTAAATCTCTAAAATGAACATCTCAGTTGTAAGTTTGAAATTCCATGTCCCTACCACATTACTTAAATTGAATAAAATGATGACAATGCAGATCTCTCAAATTCTTACACTGGAGGAATCATCATCATAACTGTTAAGTTGCTAGCCAGACTAAAGCACTGGAAACAAAAATAAAAAAATTAGGAGAGTCAAAACCTGATAAACTGAATTGTCAGCATACTAAAAAGATACTCATTTTCCTGGACTAATGGCATTTTATAATAATCATGATAAAAATCTCTTACTTCTCAAACCTAGGAGTTCTTGTTTGAAGCTTTGGTGAAGATAAGCTGATATTCTTAGCAGTGAAAGAAACTAATTCTGAAAGACTTGAGCAGATAAAATTTTCTGGATCTTTGGAAACAGAGTTGCAAGAAAAAAAGAGACTAAACAAAAAAGTATCTACCGATGACTGCATTATAGCCATTCCAAGGAGAGTAAAGATTTCAACTGCCAGGGCTAACTAGCATTTTCTTTTTTATACACACAGCAGAAGATTTCCAATATTAGAAATTAAAATAAAAAAGATGCTAGACGTCTGACTAACGAGCTATAATTTGTTAGAAGATAGAAATGAAATGTCAGTTTAGTTTAATTAAAAAAGCATTTACTTATAAATTAAGTAATGTAGAAGAAAATATATTCTTGTAACTCATAAAAATTACATGGTTTTATGACCTGCAGAACTGGCTGCTTCACTGTTCACTGTCCATTATCTCTACAGGAAGTCCTTCAGTAGAAACTGCAAATTCCAGTGTTCTCCTTGACAGCAGATTTCTAGTTGCCGCTTGTGAATGAACCAGGAGCTGATTTTTCAGACTTATAAGCACTGGCAGCAAACACCACTTCTAGCTAGCAGAGATTATTCTGTTTTAATTTTACCCTGAATTTTGGAAGGGGGAAGAACAAGATGACTGAGGGGGACAGGACCAAACTCTCCCCATTCCTCCCAAACCCCAATACCAAGAACGATGAACAATAATTTTAACAAGTTCTATTTCCTTTAAATAATCTCCCGCCCTCTCCATCTGTCTTGACAACAGCTCTGCATTTCTTAAAGCATCAGGAATTATTTGAAATAGCTGGACATAACATCTCTATAAAACTGTGCTCATATATTGCAATGCTGAAGTATGCTATCTAAGATATACTTTGAATGGGTTGTAAAAGTTGCTTTAAGTCAAATTCACAAAATTAATTACGTTTTCAACTTTCAGGGAGCAGACATCTAGAACCAGCCAAACACACGTCCTTCCATTCAAGGGAACTATTGAAGTCTCAACTACAGCACTTGACAACCCCGACATTCATAACGGGATCTCTCTATGAATGGCAATGAAACTTTACACAGAGGATATTTAATAGATTTATTCAACAAATTTGGACACTAGCATTTGAAGCTAATTCTTCAAACTTTTCAAGCATGCCCTTTTTCACACAGCAGTAAATTCCTACATTAGGAGCAACAATTAAAAAGTATACTTAATTTTATTCTTTGCTGTGTTAAAAAAAAAGTCATTCCACATATGAGTAGGCAAGGAAACATAAGTACTGTAAAATGAACACTCGGTAAAAACACTCTCTGTACAATAATACTGTAAAGCTTATATTCTTAAGAAAACTAATTATGTATCTATTTTTCTTTGGAATGATTTGTACCACTTAAACCTAATGCAACAATTTAGAAATGAGAGAATTTTCTGCCCAGAGTGCAACTGCAATTAACTATGTGAAAATAACAGGGATAATTATCAGTGTATCAGAAGACTATTTCTAAAAGCTCTTGAAAAACTGAAGCCATTACAGAACTGGCTACCTTTTATGAGGACATATAACTAAAATATTTGTCTGTCTGGTATGCTGAAGCTGCTGTTCTCTGCACTTGCTAGATTTTTACATGCCATTTAACAAATGTAATTAATGTACGATAGCCATAATTTGTACGCGTGCACCGATAAAGATTTTCTTGGCCGATACTGATAGCTGATTATTCACCAGACATATCAGCTGATACCAGTCCAATAACCAATTTGCAG
>NW_005841922.1:2360369-2377520 GCF_000455745.1 Alligator sinensis
TGCAGCCGAGCAGCATGGAGAGCAGCAACCTGCAGGTAAGTCTGTAGAGGGGAAGGGGTGTGCAGGGGGTAGATTGAGGCCCCCATGGTGAGGGAGGGAGTGTGGCAAGAGCAGGAGGCGCTGCCCAGCCAGGGTGGTGAGTGGGGGTGGGAGCGGGACAGAACTGCAGGTGGCTCATCCAGGGGATCAGTCCCAGCGCTTAAAAACGGCGGCGGGGAGACTTAAACTAAAGCTCGACAAATGAGCTTTAGTTCAAGCACCGCCACCACCATTTTTAAAGCACAGGGATGCTTTTAGGAGCAGAGCCAAGTGGGGCGAGGGCATGCTGGCTGTGCATCCTCTGCTCATTCAGCAGCAAGAGGCACAACTCGGCATCCCCACTGCTGCCAGATGGGCAGGGGATACACAGCCAGTGCATGGCTCCTGGGGCAAAGGCAGCCAAGTAGAGAGCCCTGAGCCCTCAGCAAGTAGCCTGCATCCACCCTGTGCACAAATCTGGGGGGGTGGGCACATGCCCCCCCAAGCCTCCCCTGGAGGTGCACGCAGCAGTGGGGAGCCATGACCCCCTCCAACCCCGTGCCCCTAGATGAGCCGCCTGCGGGTCTGTCCTGCTCTCCACCCCAGCGTCCCATTCGCTGCCCCGGCTGGACATCGCCCCCAGCCCCTGCCCCACTCCCTCCCTACTGTGGGGCCTTGATCTTCCCCCTCCCCCATGCCCCTTCCCTTCCACAGATTTACCTGCAGGAAGCTGCTCTCCACGCTGCCCAGCTACATTCCTTGCCACATGCAACTGCGTCCAGGGGCCCTAGCGAGAAGGCATTTTATATTTATTGGTGATGTTACTGGCTACACCAACCAAAAAAGGCCGACAGCCAATAACGTTAACTTTCCTTTTATCAGTGCCGATCTAATACAACACCGATATATCGATACACCTCTAATAATCTGTTCTGATCTACTGTTCATATTCTAGTTTTGAATCAAGTATTTTGCATATCTCATCCTGGTCAAACACAGGCATAATATAATATTTGGAAACTGGAATAATGACAAATTGATTTTGTCCAAAACATGGATACAGAATGGTCATCAGCTAAAACTTAAAAGCCCTCCAATTTGTGTGATACCAACAACATGCAAACAAAAACTAAAGAGAGGTATGACGACACAACTCTAAGCTACATCTACTCATTTCTCTCGCAGAAATCTCAGAAAGTCCTAATAAGCATCTGTTTCTCCTCACTTACTTCCTAGCCTATGGTGTTCTGTGAGGCTCTTCACTCTCACTTAGATATTTAGCAGTTCCCTGAAACTTTGAAATCTTTGGATTTTGTAATCTCTAATGACACCAATATACAAGTCTCTCTACCAATTCAACTTCCACCATCACTGAACCTAAGGCAAGAGTGCTCAACCTTCACCCCCGCAGGCCAAATGTAGCCTGTAGAGCCACTGCATCTGGCCCGCAGGGCTGTCCACAGGTTAGCAAATTCGGTGGTGGGGGAGCAGTGGCCACTCTCCTGCACTTCCAAATTCCCATGCCCGCCCCATGAGGCTGGACAGTGGCTAGGCCACACACACCCTTTCCCCATGGGGCTAGATCGGGACTGGGCTGCCTCCTGGCCCTCTCCCGCATAGCTGGATGAGGCCCTGCCACAGCCACTCCAGGCACTGAATGAGGGCCACCAGCTACATCTGGCCCATAGATGGCCAGGGCACTGCCCACCCTGCCAGCCAAGGAAAAAGGTTGAGCATCACTGCTGTAGGGAGAAAAAAAAAGGACAAAAACCAACAGAAATAATGGTGGCAGAAGAGGTTGAACATGGCAAGAGAAAAGTCACAGTTGATCCAGCACAATGACAAGTCTCTTAAAAACCTCACTGACTAATGATCAAAGGCAAGCTATCATCAACAAAATGGTTTGAAGCCTTCTGTAATAATGTTGGCTCAACTTTTCCGGCCCTGCAGGCTGGATGAAGAATGTGGGGGCCAGTCCATGAGCCAAATCTAGTGTCAATGCAATCTGGACCACGGTGCTCCTCACGGGTTAAGAAATTTAGGTGGTGGGGGAGTGATGGCAACATTACCTGCCACAGCCATGAAAGCAATTAATGCTGCCACCACTCCCCTGCTGTCAAGTTTCCATAGCTGTAAGGAGTTCCATGAGCCAGATAACATGGCTACCTACTGTAGCAATTCAGTTTCCTCCTTCAGAAAGCCAAAAGGCACTAAATGCCTTTCAGCTACAGCCCTGCGATCCAAGGTGTTGTCACCTGCAAGTTTGACTACAGCAACTGATTCTATATGACACTGAACAAAACAGAAAATGCAGCTGACCCAGATGCAGATGATCTTATTTAGGAAGTCCTTTCACATCTTCTGATGAAGCGAGCCTGGGTTCATGGAAGTTTGTGTTCATATGTATATCTTAGTGTATGAAGATATATATCTACCTTTCCTTCTGACTGACTTCAGACTAAACACAGCTAACTACATCTCTCAAAATCTGATGATCATATGACTCTTGTGCTCCAGGGAATTTAAGACTCTCCACTGGTTTCTTATACAAGTTAAGAGTCTGTGTTCTAATCTAGCGGTCTCTTAGTGGGCTGGAAATTAGTTACCTCTGAGATATTCTCATCATCTACGACCCACTGAAACAATCCCACTGTGCAGTGTTAATGCAGTTTAAGACACTCAGGATAAGAAACTCAGCTTTTAAGGCAGAATATTCTGACAAGAGTCTAGCTAAAGAACTTCTTGCCAAAAGGCATTAGACTCAGCCCAAGCCCATCTATTCAGTTCAATATGTTGATCTTTATTGCAAAGCAGCTTTCCAAACTGCGGTCTGCACGTTAGGTGGTGTGTAGCTGTTTTAACTGTGCTCAGCCCTGGTCAGCTTTTTTGAATTTTCAATTAAAAGCTTGATAAGCGTACATCATGGTCCAGGAGAAGTTGTGAGGGTTGACAGTAGACTGTTAGTCCAAAAGGTTTTAGAATCCCGGATACGTATAAAGCCTTCCCTTGATAGTGGGCTCCCCTCCTTTGTCTCTACCTCCTGCCTCCCAAAAAAAAGACAAACCCTCAGAAGATTCTGGGACTCAGGAAGGGCAGTTAAAAGATAAGAAAAGATTTTGTTTCTCCTCCCCTTTTCTGTATAACTTAAGTTGATGTTCAGATTCCAAGATAGTAAGTGCCTTAAAAAAACATAAGAACAAATGTTTTTACTTTTAACATCAAATTGTACAAGTAAAATTGGTCCAGGTCATAAAAAGATGGAAAAAAAATAAAAGCTACCTCAGGGTCTCAATGTATTTTCCTATAGTTTTTGCACAGCAACATTTACTCATCTGTAAAAAATGCCCGTCTGTTAGATTCTGATTTTTCCTTCTTGGACTGAGTTATTTCTCACCATGCTGTCAGAAGACTGCTCTTCTCTTTCACCAAATAGCAGTTTAGGCAGTACATCCACAAATGATGACCTTTGGTACATCAAAGCATTTAACTACAAATGAAAGATTTGCCTTTTGGGACAGACCTTTTAAATATCTGCACGATACTCTGACCAGAGGTATGACAAAAACTGCCATCTATTGACATTCAAAAAAGCTTCAACCTGAAACTTCAAAAATAAGAATTCAAAATGTATTATTTAGTAACCAGTTAGTAACCTGAGGAAAAATCAGAAGCCATTCTTGTGAAATATTCCTAACAGAAAGGAGAGCTGGGAGGGGGGAGCTGGCCTGGCTCCATAGAGCCCCTGCCAGCTGGGACCCCACGCTCCTGCCACCCTGCTCTGGGCCCCACTGGCACCGGGACACCTACATATGAACTCAGAAGCTTAAGTTAAGGCATGGCTTATTTAAAAAAAAACAAATAAAAAAAAAAGGAGAGAGAGACTGGCCTGTCACTAGTTCAAATCCTTATTTATTTCTTGCAAAACAGTTCTCAGACACCTTGTCTACAAGGCCCTACACCAGGGGTGGGCAAAATGCGGCCCACCAGGCCATTCTATCCGGCCCGCAGGTCCCCTAAATATTATTCTTCTAAACTTTTTATCTGCCCCTGGCTGCCTATCATGCAGCCCGCAATGGCTTGCTAAAACTCAGTAGGCAGCCCTCCGCCCAAAATAATTGCCTGCCCCTGCCCTACACCCCCTGCTCTACTTATTTAAAAAAAAAACAAAACAAAAAACTCTAGCTAATTTCCAAGCTATAGGGCAAATCAACATCTACAGCACCTCCTTCTTTCACTGTGTATAAAATTTGAAAACAGTTGAAAATAATGTATAATTAAAATTGGTATGCACGCCTGCTGCAGCAAATCTATCACAGAAAATAAGATTTGTCACAGCTATATGTAAACCTGACAAGATCATAAAAATCAGTTCCCAACCTGCTGAGATACAAGTTTAACCATCTGGAGGTTGAGGAACAAAAATGAATGTCTTGTCTTTGCTAGAAAGAATAAAATGTATTTAACATGATGGTGCCATTCTAGCGCAGAAGACTTATAACATTCCAACTGAGATAAAATTCTAGACAAAGCTGAGTTTACCTCAACCAAGTGTTGAAGCTATGACTACCTTGCCTGTGCTAGATTTTTAATACGCTAACTGTTCCTGTGCCTTGACAGACAGTACAAACTGTGCATTTCATTCATCACATCTTCAAATGTTAAATGGAGGAACTGGCAGTGCTCTCATATTGGAGAGGAACACTCTTTAGTCCTGAGGTTTTGTAACTGTCACCTCAGATTGTTACTAAGGCTGAATTCCAGGGGTGGGACCCCTTCTTTAACAAGAGTAAATGGCAGCGATGTTTTCTCCAATCGCCCTGCGAGTTCAGTTTAAATTTTTAGCCTGCTGTTTGCACCTATTTGAAGGCAGAGAAATTTGAGGGGGGCTTCCAGGGGTTTCTTATAAAGCTGCCAAATCAAAAGATCTGGCCTGCCTAAGACAAGTGGCAAGGAATTTTTTGGGAGCATCTTTTCTTAGATTAGATTGTAAGATCTTCTCAGTGTACACTGCACTGAGAAGACAGTGCAAAAAAGGTCTCCTGAAATAATACAAGTAATTCTTATACAACCTTGCATTAGGTATATACCAAAGAAAAACTATGACCAACTTTTCTGATCCCCAAGGCTGGATCCAGACCACAGGGCACCTCATGGGCCAAATCCAGACCCACCTCCAGTGTGCAGCATAGCAAGCAGCAACAGCAGCGTTACTCCTCATCCCTGCTCAGGGAGGCCTGAGCCACTGTGTTAGTTTAGAGAGCTACATTGGGTTAATGCTGCTGTCACTTCACCCAGTCTTTCCCAACCAATGTGCTGTCAGAAATGAACAGGTGTGCTGCACAAGTTTGCCATGGCAATGAGCTACAATAGGTATAAGGATGGGGAATGCCTTAACAGGTGTGCTGCAGAAAATTTTTATTAATGTAGGTGTGTCTTGGGCTGGGAAAGGTTAGGAAACACTGACTTAACCCACCACAGCCAAAACAAGTCCCCAGTGGGACTCTGTACCCAGGAATAGTGGTGGGCAGGCCACAGCAGTTTTATTCCCCAGTAGCTTTATCCCCAACAAAGTGGTTCAGGCAGCTGGGGAGAGAGACTCCATACCCCGGACTTCAGCAGCAGAGTGCATGACAGCAGCATTAACCACTGTGGCTCATGGACCATTGAGCTGGCTCAGGGAACCATGGGGGTTAATGCTGCCACCACCTGCCCTGCTGCCAAATTCCCAGTCCCTCCAAGGACTGGATGACACATTCCATGGGCTGGATGTTTCACACTCCGCCACAGAATAAATATGAACACTGGATGGTACATAATGGCCACCTATGCTCACAACTGAAGTTGTTTTCATAGTCAACTATCTTATCCCCACCCCAAGTTTAAAACAAATGTAACAGCGAGTGGCTGAAAATAAAATGTATAGCACATGAAAACTGATTAAGCTATATAAACCAATACATGAGACAGAGAAAAAAAAATGCACAAAACCTAATAGCTGGTTCCCAAAAGTGATAAATATCCATAAATCCCACTGTAGCAGGACTGAGCCCCAGGAACAGTCGTGATGCCCCCAGGTAGCTGCACAGCTCCTGCTCCACTCCAGCAGCCTCCCTTTTCTTCTTACCTGCCATGCCTTGATGGAATTTTTTTTTTTTTTTTAATTGTAAAAAGGGAAGCTGCCCCAAGGTCCCAGAGCAAGTCCCTGTCCGTTCTTTGGCCGGTGGGTCCCTCCCATACCCATCTGAACCCAGTCCTGCCCTTCAGTAGGCACCAACTGCCTTAAGGACTATTTGTGGTCTCCTTCTGCCCCTACAGCCATGCCCATGCTTCATGGGTGGTACTTCAAGTTGTCCACTGGGCTTGGTAGCCCATCTGTTAATCGATAGTTAAACAACTACTGATATGTAGCCTGCCAAGACCCTGGCTCTCAAACCTTGGCCTAACGCTGCCCACCAGCCTCAGCCCTCTGGGTCTCTGACCCCAAGCTAGGCTGCCTGCTCCTGAATGCACACCAGGTACCTCTCTGTGACCTCCAGACCTCCCCTGTAGCCACAAGCCAGTCCCCTGGTTCTTAATCTGAACATAAACACAAGCAAGCCCACAGGCTGTATAACAAAAGACTCTCTCCACACTGGGTCAGTAATTTTCCCATTGGCCAGAAGTCCCCTTAACTCTTGCCTTATAGCTTTCAAGGACAAATTGGGTACTGGTCAGTCCCTCTCCTGCATATACCCTACTCAGGAGCTCCTCTCCCTGCTGCCTGAAGGGCCAACTGACTGCCTGGTCTTGTGCACCTCCCGAAACCCCACTCCCTTGAGGCAGGTAGCTCTCAAAGGAATGGGCGGGATGTGCGTTCCCAGATCTGCATGTGGGGCAGACGTGAGCTGCCCACTGTGGACTCAGGGCTCTCCGCTCTGCTGCCCTTCCCTTGAGAGCCCTGCGCCGGCTGTGCACCCCTGCACACCTGGCAGCAGTGAGTTGTGCCCCCTGCTGCTGGATGGGCAGGGGGCACACAGCTGGCATGGGGCTCCCAGGGCAAAGACAGCAGAGTACAGAGCCCCAAGCCCGCAGCAGGCAGCCCGTGTCTACCCTCGTCCCTTTCAATAGTGCTTGAACTCAAGCTCATTCAATGAGCTTGAGTTCAAGCACCCCCACCACCATTTTTAAACACTAGGACACTGATACACGTAATGCAGGAGGCTGCTAAAGCACGCCAAAAGGAAAAAAAAAGGAAAAAAAGGTTTATTTACGTCAGTAATCTAAAATGCCTTGCATTATTACTAAATATCAGCTATCAGATTGGCATTTGCCGATAGTTGGTTAATAATTGGCTATTGGTATCAGCCAAGAAAATCCTTATCAGTTCACCCCTAGATTTAATATCAGCCTTCAATTACTATCTATAAAACATTACTAATGTTTACAACTGAAACATTTGAATATTTAATTCTGCCACAATGTTTGTAAGCAGATTAGTTGCTACACATCAAGCTAAGAACCATGTGATAAAAGGGTATGTGAGCATGTGACAAAATAAGTTTAGAACTGATCTATAAGGTCAGGGTTATTCTAGAACTCTATTAGACAAAAATTACTATATTCTGGAATAATTACTTTGTTTTGTGAAAGGAAGGCTCATTCCTGAATAGTGTAAAAGGAGCTATTCTGAAACAGTAAGGCTCAGTTTCCCCAATTTGCCAAAGCCTTGGTTACAATCTAAGTTAAGTGACTGAGAAAAATGAGGCAACGCTTCAACATATTTTATCTGTGACAAAAACTAGAAACAAGAAAAGAATTCCAAGAATGTGTTTCTTATTTAATCTAAACCATGTTAATTTTTCAGTTAACTGGCTACCTCTGTTCTAGTGACTGTGTGATATTTCCCCAGATGTAGTACAGACAGCAGCTTTAAACAAAATGACAGAAAAAAAATTGTATGCCTTTTTGCTTCTTTATAAACCAGAAACATTACAAGAAAGGTCCTGATGAAGAGCTTTTGTGCCTAACTTGCCTGTACTAGAGGACTCAATGGTGACCAGAGAACTAGCAGTTATGGTTGCCAAAAAAAATTCTAAAAGATGGCTGTTAGAAGAGGGGAGGGGCAGTGAATATGTTGTTCAGGATCTTAAACAAGCAGAGTTTGTTTGACTAAAACTGAACTGTGAGTGTTTGAAAGAAAAGCTGTTAAAGATTGAACACTCTCACCTACCAATTATAAAGGGAATTCACTACACAACTCTCTTCAGGCATGCCTACCTTTACCAGCAAAGTTTGGTAATATTTAAAATTGACATTGAAGACAAGACACAAGCAAGAAAAGGAAAAAGCAACATATGGAGCCAAAAAAATAAATCAAAACTTTCATCCTTTGCAGGTCATCTTACATTGTACAAAACCAAGACTTAGGCTCAGAGAAAGGAATGCCTTTATACTATATCAGTCTCAGCTCATTAAGGGTTTTTCATTCTAATTTTAAGAAGTGAAGACTTTAGCAACAGGCCCTATTACTCAGATTAGTAAGAGTCAAAATGAATTTAAGATTTTAGTGCCAAGCTGGGATGAAGTTTCCTTTTGGACTAGGGACTGAAGTTGCACATAAACCAGCTTAAGTGATCAGAAACTGGTTTAAACCTGTAACAGAACATTAGTTCAGTGCAAATAAACCAGTTTCAAAATGGCTGAAACTAGTTTAAGATGAACCTGGTTGAAAGTAGCATCAGACTTAACTGATTTGGGTCAAACCGGTTTATGGAACTTCTGTCCCAGACTCTTTCCTGGTTCCAGTTAAATCACAGTCCCCCAGCATCCCAACATGCTTTCCCCCCCACCCCCCAAGCAAATTCTGGCTGGGGTCTAGGGCCAAGGAGGGGAAGTTAAACATCCCTTCCCCTGCTCAAACTTACTGCTGGCTGTGACTGTGGACTACAAATACCAAAGAAACCTGGAAGCAGCCCCTGCCTGTGCCTGAAGCAGGAAGAGTTCTGCTGATGTGAATCTGGACTGCAAATCCCAGAGATCTCACAGGCAGCAGGAAGAGGAAGCAAACATACAGCCCATACTGGGTACATGTCAGAGCGCTGGTTCTAGTGTCCCCCCTCCCCCAGCTTCTGGCCTGAGCCACTGCAGCCATGCAGCTGCATTTCTTGAATCAAAAGTGCATGCGTGTCCAGTTGTTTCTCAGTTTAATCTCTGCATCTTAGACTAACCTGCAAAGACTGAATCAATTAACCCTGGACTTTTGGACTGTCTGTACTTAGCCTTGTAGAGCTGTATTCTTTGAAGATAGCCTGCTTAAGAGAGCAGATACATTTCAATTGATCTGTGTAAGACTGAACACTTCCACTGTAAAACTTGGGCAAGAGAGCTAAAATTTAAAGCTAAAAATGTCTTCTACTTTTAGGAGCAGGAAAATTTCAAGCTTTGAAAATTGCAGAATTATGTCATCTTCTATCCAACTTTTCCCAAAGAGGGGGAGGAGGAGAGTAATTATGGAGATGGTTCAGTACCTGGCAAAGTCACCTATCATTACATTTCTATCCTAGGTTACCATGCAGTCTCACATGCAAAAAAGGTCAATAAAACAACAAAAATGTTTATTGATGACCTAGCTGCAGGAATTCTGCGTTCAAATATATTTCCTTGTACTCAGTAAAAAAAGTACACGGTTAAGGCCTACAGCAAAAACCTACTAGTCCAAAAAAGCAGACTACACTGAATAAAAAGAATCTCACCACACTGTATAACTGACATGAGTTTTATCTCAGCGTGTGGAGGATCAGTTAAAATATCTGATCTCTACTTACATATCAAAATGACCAACACGGTGGAAACCAAATGTAGAACCCCCCAATACATGAGCTGTGACATCTGTCAAAAGCTGTATATGTTGATACATTTCCAGAACTGAACAAGTTTCCTTTTCTTGAGGACTCAAAAAGAAGAGGAAAAAAGAAGGTGGACAGGAGGGAGGAAAGATGGGTAGGAGAGAGAAGAAAGGAGGAAAAAGAAAAAACAGTAACAGCTAGGAAGAATTGCCAGCTCCTAATCTTGTAGTTTTCTACAGAACCAATCCTTGGACTAGAAAGTAACTGTAAATTGAACAAAAACTGTTAAGAATAAATTATGCTGTACTGATCTTTATAAAGGGGCTAATATTTAAAAAAAATATATATTTTCTACTCTCCCAACTATTTATTGTTCCGCCTTCCATGAAATAGCAATCACAAGCCCTTGAGTATTTCTACCAAATAACACCCCTGTTCAACCATACTTTTTATCCACACCATTTAAAGTATTATCTTACAACTTAATATAGCAAGGTATCTTTTTAATGCTACAGGGGCTGGTCACACCTGTAATTTAAAATGTTAGGATGAACTGGATTATTTTTAGAGCATAGTTTCTAGAGGCTTTCTGGAGGATTTACAGGTTTCCTGAAGGTATTGTGATCTCCAAAGAATCCTAATAATTCATTCTCTTCTAATATGTTAGTCATTCCCTCAAGGACACTACATCTATCAGTTAGCATTAGCCTTTACTATCCCAATAGCATGCCAAGCTGCTATTAATTAAAATATCTGATTGACCATTAGAACATTTCAGCCTTGTAGATTGTTCAAACTATCCAACAACTTCGTATTTCTACAGGCACAGCACTATTTCAAATTAGGGGTGCATGAACAGATTTTTGGGGCCAATACCAATTGCCAATTTTTGAGGAGGTATATCAGCCAATACCGATCTGATACTCAGCCCAGCAGCATGGAGAGGTGCCTCCATCTGGTAAGTCTGGTGTGGTGGAAGGGGAGGGAAGAAGAAAGGGACTGGGGGTGCAGATCAAGGCCCCTGTGGCGAGGGAGGGTGTAGGGCTGGGGCAAGCGCCACCCAGCCGGGGCAGGGCAGACGCGGTACGGAGTTGTGGCTTGTCCAGGGGGCATGGGAGGGGGTCCCACCACCTCGCACTGCTCGGCCGGGAGCTTCTGGTCCAGCAGCTTGTCCAGCACTCACCTGTTCGCCCAGTGGCTCCCACCACTCATCCAGGAGGAGGCGGCGGGGGAAGGAATATGCCCTCAGATCTGCATGGGGCAGGGCAGGCTGGGTGCAGGCTCCTCCTGGACAAGCGGCGGGAGCAGATTAAGGCCCTCGTGGTGAGGGAAGGTGTGGCCCAGAGGCCCAAATAACTGTCTACCTCTTTATTAAGATCTGTATTACTAGATTTAACATTAAATATAGGCCTAATCTAAATAACTTTTCTACAGAAAGTACTCAGATTATTGGGTATATGCAGCCCTTAAGAATCATTTAACTAACTCCTGGACAAGCGGCAGGAGCCATGGGGCTAGCAGGCGAACAGCAGATGAGCCGCTGGACCAGCAGCTCCTGGCCAAGCAGCACAAATCGCCCCCACCACTCCCCATGCCCCCTGGATGAGCCATGGCTGTGCTGCACCCGCCCTGCCCCAGCACCACTTGCCCCAGCCCCTACCCCAGTCCCACACCCTCCCTTACCACGAGGGCCTTGATCTGCCTCCAAGCCTCTTCCCTCCCCCCTCCCCTTCCACCACACCAGACTTACCAGCTGGAGGCAGCTCTCCACACTGCCAGGCTGTGCTACTCACTGCCTGTGCTGCACTGCAGCTGTGCACATATGCATGGGCCATTTATCAGCTAAATTATCGGCCTGATATAGCCAATTTCCGATATAATAAATTTTCTTTACATCTGTGCTGATCTAATATCGGACCAATGTATCGTTGCACCTCTAATTTAAATAGATTATGTTAAAGATATTCTTTCTATTAAATAGCCACTCTTTCTGGAAGCCTAACTATACCCATAATGGAAAGCTAATCAACAAGGGGACCGACTACAGTAATTAAACAACGTGGTCCTGAAACTCCACGTATGTTAGACACATGGGTGCATAAACAAACAGAAAAGCGGTGAGCAATGTTTTTAGGCAGAGCGCCCACAACACCTGCAACCTTGACTTGCAAAATGTTAGCATACCAGAGCGGACTGTGGGGGAACTGTGAGGGGCCCAATCCTTGTTGTAGTAGTACAGCCCTGGCCCCTTCCCCGAGACTTGCATGCCAGGCAGAATGCCTTTGCGAGCCATGCTCTGGCACACATGCTGGGATTCCTACCCCTAGAATAGAAGCAAAAATTACTTTTCAGTCACTTTTAAGCCCCTTTTCCATCTTCCATACAAGAGAGAGTCTCTCCATTACAACACACCACAAAACGCAATTTTCACATGTAAGTATAGAACTAAAAGGCTATACAGCTACTAGAAAACTTTTCATACTCATTTAGTTAATTTTCACATCTTTAGCCATCATTTCTTCATGCCTATAGACTCAAGCTCCATTTAAAGCAGGTACCTCATAATGGACATTTATTTACAAGACTACTGGCACATTTAAGAACGTTCAAGGTGAGTAATATGTCTGTGTGATGCATATTTTAATGAGGTATTTCCTTGGTCTCCAATCTCAGTATTGAATACATAAAAAGTTAACTGCATGAGAACATAAAGAAAAACTATAAAAAAGGAGTAACTCAAAATATATGAATTATTTTGTTATTAGCAGGGATCCGGGTTTTCTCCAATTTAAAAAAAATCCCCAATTTTTAGTTAAAACAAAGTAACTCCAGATCCACATTTTCTGTGATTTAAAATGAAACAACACTAATATATAGATTTATATACAACGGTGTTTCATTTTCATCACTGAAAAATGTGGATTTGGGGTTACTTTGTTTTAAAACAAAAATTGGGTTTTTTTTTTTAAATTGGAGAAAACCAGGATCCCTGGTTATCAGGGATCAACAGATAATAAATTTGGTGTTGTTGTTATATATACTGCACAGACTAAATACAATTACTTGAGACCAAGTAGTAAAATAATGCACTCTTTGTTTCTGTAGAGGAACAAGTTTCAACATACTAAGGATAGCCCAGGTTTTGTAGAATAAACTGTATAGTGATTTCATGGGCTGAACAACAATTAAGGGCTTTTTATTTTAATGATTTAAAAACAGTAACAGCAAAAAAACTAACAAAACAATTGACATATTCCATTGTCCACAAAAGCCCAATAGCTGTCATCAGACATTGTCTTCTGAACCTTAAAGCTATTCCTTAGTTAAAATTTGAATACTAAATCCCCAATTACCAATAACTTTTGCTTGCTAGAAATATACAGCCTTTATGAGAATAGGTTCCTACAATTTAATACTGAATTATTTTGTTTATAGTTGATTTTATACCACTGTAATAAACTGAAGAGAGTCTAACTAAAATTTCAAGCTGTCCATTTCAAATTATTTAAGTACTTTTCAGTACTAAATTTGCTCCTGAACTTCTCTGCCACTTTTTATGATTTCACAATGATACTTTACTACTCCTTAAAATGTTTTTCTCTACCTTTCTTCTGGGAGAGAGGCCATTAGAAACAATGGGGAAAAAATCAAACGTAATGTGAAACAAAATTGAAACTGGCTCTACCTAGCGTACTTTCAAAGTATAAAATCAGTTAGTTGGAAAAGATTAATAAAAATAGCTATTGTTAATTAGGTGTTATCTGAGCAACAATAAGTACAACATTAAACATCTTCGAAAATATTTTAGAAGTTTTCAGTGTTCCTTTGAAGTTTTTAAAGCAGTATGAAGGCAAAAAGCTCCAAGTATTATGGAGACAAAGAGATACAAAATATCCCAAAACAAACACATACAACCCCATCACAAACCTCAGTAACAGTACAGTACCCCTTATCCATGTCCCCTACCTTAGCCCATCTTTCTGTACGTCTTGTCTTATACTTGGTCAGAGAGCTTACACGTATATTTTCTTGTCTGTAAAGTGCTATTAAGACAGGGGCAGGCAAAATACAGTCCACAAGTTGGATCTGGCCTACCAAGGGATTCTGTCCAGCTTGCTGAGAGTCCCTCAGTCCCAGGCACAGAGGGCAGCCTGGGCCAGGATGCCCAACGATGCCAGACACACCCACCAAGGTAGTGGAGGCAGCTGCTGGCCTCTAAGCCAAAGCCCCAGCACCAAGGCAGCTGCTCCCACCCACCTGCCCCAGCAACTGGAGGGAGCACTGGTGCCCAGCACAGGCTGCAGGACAGGTCCCATACCAGGCCCCTCGGGACAGGAGCCCAGCAGTGACTAGCTGCATTCGTGGAGATGCTGCTCCCTATTGCCCCTACTGAGCAGTCTCCAGTGCAGCCCCTGCCCATCACTTGCCACCCAGTGTGCCCCAGGCAGCCCTGCCCACACTCACCCTCCCCACAGCCCAGGCCCTCCACTGCTCCCTACCTTGGAGCAAGTCTTCCACCTCCTGAGCCCCAACCCATTGCCAAGTTCCCACTTCCACTCTGCCCCTCGCTGCCAACCGCAACTCCTTCTAGCAACACCTGGGTCTGCAAATGGTGCCCACCTGCTCAGGTCTGTCTCCTGGCACCATTCAGACTGGGCTAGTGCTTGGCTCCGCACAATACCAGGGCCCATCCGCATCCCCATCCCAGCTGGGGCCCAGGACGGAGCCATGATCCACTGCCTGCACACCCCTGACCACAGAATTGGCTCCTGTTGCAGGTGTGTGCAGGCAGCAGATCATGGCTCTGCCTCGGGCCCCGGCCAGCATAGGGCTAAGGACAGACAGGGACCAGCAGCAGCAATGGGACAGGCATACAGGGCCAGAGCTGGGATCCTGAGCTAAGCGGTGGCAGCCCACGAAACCCAAACAGTAAGCAGTGGCTTCGCAGCTGATGGAACTGAGCACTGGGAGCTAAAGGGCCCCGGAGAGAGCAGAACGCAAGGGGCTCCCACCAGCGCTGCAATCCTGGCAGGGGCTCGGCTCTTTCTGCAGACACCCCGACTCTCAGCACAGAGCCGAGCATTAGCTCAGCCCGAACGGAGCCAGGAGAAAACCCAAAGCTGGCACCATTTGCAGCCCTGGGTATGGCTGGAAGGAGCCAGGGATGGCAAGAAAGGGCTGAGTGAAAGTGGAGCTTGGCAGCAGGTCAGGGCTTGGGAGCTGCTGCCAGGGTGGGGAGCAGCAGAGGGCCTGGGCCACAGGGAGGGAGAGCAGGGGCTGGGCAGGGCTGCGCAGGGCACATTGGGTGGCAAGTGCCAGGTGGAAGCCACACAACAGGAGACACACTGGAGATGATGTGCAGTAGGGGAGATAGGGAGCAGCAGGTCCGTGAATGGAGCTGGTCACTGCTGGGCTCCAGTCCCACAAAACCAGGGGTCTCCATGGAAACTGGGTAGACCCATGCAGTCAGGGCACCTGGCCAGGTGGACAAGATGGGGCCACTTAGGGAGCTCTGGTGAGCTGCTGGGGGGTGGGGGGAAGAGGGGACTCTGACCTAGTCTGCAATGGGCTCCCTGTGTGGCCCAGGGGCCCAAATAATTGCCCACCTCTTTATTAAGATCTGTATTACTAGATTTAACATTAAATATAGGCCTAATCTAAATAACTCTTCTACATAAAGCACTCAGATTATTGGGTATATGCAGCCTTTAAGAATCATTTAACTAAACTAATGTGATGCATGCCAGTACAAACAGGATTTCAGAACTGATTTCAATTAGTATTTTTTTTATATTCTCCAAACGCGTAAAATATGCTAAGTGTTATCCACATACAAAGGAAGACAGTCCCTACCACAAGAGTTTAAAGTCTAAGGAACCAACTCAGCAGACTGAAACACAAGCTTAACCTTACTTCACTGAGACCACTCAGGCCTGTAACATCAAGAACATGTGCAAAAATGCTAAGGGCCAGGCCACAAGGCCCCAATACTTGCCAAGAGAGTCAACAGGTTGATCCACATGCAAGTGTGAAGAGTTTACTAATTTTATTGGGACTTCATGCAGATGCAAATATCCATCCAAGGAGTCTGACAGCAAGAACGAGGCCTATCATAAGCCTCCAACAAGAAGTGGATACAGCAAAAAAAAAAAAACAAACCCCAGAATTTCTATACACACGTTAAAGATAAAGAGTATCAACCATGCCAGCTGCTCCTCAACCTACCCACCATTAGTCTGTTACTTACTACAGTATGGCTTAAATTAAGCCAAGCCAAACTCCTGAAAATCCAATCTCCCGTTGATCTTGCTCGTGAATATGTATGATTTTGGGATGCCTTCCCACTCCAAACAAACACCCTAGAGTACAGGTCAGGTCCCAGAGTGTGGCACATGAAGACATTTTGCTTGGCATGCCAGCCCTCAAGGCAGATGGCAGAGGAGTCACAAGGGGCCCGATCCTTGTGATAAATCAGCCCCGGCCGCTTCCCCACTGTCTGCCCCAAGGCCTCCACACACCTGCTTCTGGCAACAAGCTGGGGAGGGGCTCCAGGGACCCCAGTGCAGCTGCTTGCAGCCTCCTCACTGCCTGCTGCAAGAGCTTGGGCCCCATGGTGGGCAAAAGGGAGGCTGCAAGCAGCTGCACCAGGGTCTGCGTTGGCTCGTTGCTGGCAGCGGGTACACAGGCACCTCATGCCAGACAGCAGGGAGGGGGCCATGCCTGTACTAACACAAGAAGGATCGGGCCCCTTGCAGCTACCCTGGCAATCCAGCCCAGCACCTTACAAGTATATATTGTGGGGTTTTGGGCACTCTGCCCCAAAACATTACTGCCTCCTGCCTTAGAGCCTGCTTTGGGTACCAAGCTCAAGAAACAGAGCAACGCTTTTCATTTCTAGACAGCACTGAAACTGTTGCCTGAAGGAAAGACCTGCACCACTGTTTAACACACGTCCCCCTAATCAGGGCCCCTCCAGGAGACTGGGTTTCCTGCAGGATGCGAGTCCCATGTACCTACACCCCTCCATCCCAGGAGGGGGAAAAAAATAAAGTATGAAAAGAAAGTTAAAAAGGAGAAAAAGACATTTGCAGGCAGGGGATGGACACAGACCCTCTATCTTCAGCCCACCCCAATCAAATCACAACCGTGGCAAACAAAATAACAAACAAACAAGGCGTCGGGGAGAGGACAGACTAGGACACGACCTAGCCGGGTGGCTGTTTCAGACTCGAGTCCCCCTCAGAAACCACCAGCTTTGTTTTCACTGCTTTTTCCACTAAAGGAAAAAAAACACCAGTCTGCGGAATAC
>NW_005841922.1:2378376-2383694 GCF_000455745.1 Alligator sinensis
CTGCCTCGCGCCTGCGGGCGGGGCCGGCCTCCGCGGTTGGACACCAGCCTGCAGGACCACAGGGCACTCCTTCAAATGCAGATGAAGTGCCCGACCCCTTATGCCCTCTTCAAGAGAAAAATAGGGGGCATAAAGGTGTCCGGTTGCTCATCAATAGAGGACAGAGTAGCAGAAAACCAGGCTGTGCTCTGTGACGGCCACCCTCGGCCGCCTGCGTCCCGCTCTGCACGGGGTGGCAGGGTTGACCCACCCCGTGGGAGTATGACCCAGCTGAGGGGAAGGTGGCGGAGGCAGGGCCTAGCGGTGGCGGAGAATCCCAAACAGTTTCTACTGGCGCTAGGACAGGGCGACGCACACGGCGGCACGTGCACCCACCACAAAAAGGCACCGCCGACACTGTGGGCAGCACCTGCAGGCGGTCGTGGCTTGCTACCGCCGGCGGCGTCTGCGGGTGGTCCCCCACCCCTGGTCCCGCTCCTGCCGCCGGGGCCACAAGTCGTTCACGCGCTACTAGAAGACCAAGTCGCCTGTTGCTAATCTAAGCTCAAATAGGTGTTCAACCCTTGTGTGGAAACGATAAATGTAACAGCACAGGGCTCGCAGGGAGCCAGGCACAGCTCTTGTACTTCATCCCAAAGACATTTGCAAGTGCAGCTGCAAAAGGAGAGTGGGCCATTGGGATCTGCGTGACATAGGCCACAGGATCTCTCTGAAGTAATTCCTGTTCAAAGTACTATCTTCGTTAGACTCGCATTCAATCTCAATTTAAAAATGCCCGCAATAGCAAATCCGTCACAATTTGGTAGCTTACTCCAGTGGTTAATTACCATTAAAACTTTGCACCTTCGTTTCTATTTTAATGTTGCGTCGCTTCAGATTCCAACAATTGTTCCTGTTAAACTTTATCAGGCCCTCTATTATCAAATTTCTGTTAGGAAAAGTACTTAGCTTTTGCATTCCTCACATAGGTGCAATACAAATACCCCTTGATCTTTCCTTTTTTAAAAGCTAACCAGTTAAAGCTCCTTGACTCTGTGAGGTACCTTTCTTAATCTTCTAATTTTTATGATTATTTTCTGAGCGTTGTCTACCTTAAATTATGAAAGAATTATTATTCCCACAACAAGGGCACCAGTGCCAAATACAGAAAGAATAGAACATCTCAACTCTTACTTGATCTTTCTCTTGTTTATACATCCAAGGATCACAGCAGCTCTTTTGGCCACTTTTTCCACACTGGATGTTCACGTTCAAGCTAATTATCTACCAGCATGGACACAAGTTCTTTTCATAGTTGGTAGGGTCGGAAGGGACCTGAGCAGATCATCTAGTCCAACCCCCTGCCACGGGCAGGAAAGGATGCTGGGGTCAAACAACTCCAGCTAGGTGGTTGTCTAGCCTCCTTTTGAAGACCCCCAGGGTAGGGGCAAGCACCACTTCCCTTGGAAGTTGGTTCCAGCTCCTAGCCGCCCTGACTGTGAAGTAGCGCCTCGTGATATCTAGTCTGAATCTACTCTCAACCAACTTATGGCCATTGTTCCTTGTCACTCCCGGTAGTGCTCAGGGGAACAGGGACTCTCCCATTGCCTGCTGGTCCCCCCAATAAGTTTATAGATGGCCACCAGATCCCCTCTCAACCGTCTCTTGTGGAGGCTGAACAGGTTTAGGTCTCATAGCCTTTCCGAATAGGGCCTGCCCTGCTGTCCTCTAATCATGCAAGTGGCCCTCCTCTGGACCCTCTCCATGTTGTCCACATCCCTCCTGAAGTGCGGCGCTCAAAACTGGACGCAGTACTCCAACTGCGGCCTGACCAATGTCGCATAGAGGGGGAGGATCACCTCCTTGGCCCTGCTCGTGATGCATCTGTGGATGCATGACAAGGTGCGGTTAGCCTTCCTGACCGCGTCCCCACATTGGCGGCCCATGTTCATCTTGGAATCAATAGTGACACCAGGATCCTTCTCTGCTTCTGTGCTGACAAGAAGGGAGTCAACACATCAGAGCAACCTCCCGTCACGTGTACTGGCATCCTCATTGTCCAGGAGCATTGTAAACCTATAGGAAAACCTATAATTATCTGGGTCTTCCCGTTCATGCTATTTAGCTGTTGCTGGAGCATTAACTTTATTCCGATCCTTTGGAACTTCTCTAGGTTTCCAATATTTACTGAAAAGTATAGTTAATGATCAAAAGTGTATGTTTGCTAGTTCTTTTTTAAAAAGTTTTAAAACCAGGTTAATCTGACCTGCTGATTTTAAACATGTCTGGTTTTAGTAGCTGTTGATTTAATGTCCTTGTGAATTATGATTGGAATGGAAAGTATTCCATCTTTCCATCATAAGATATTACTGGATTATCTGCCTAGTTCCCAGAAATATTTATTTTACTATTATATCCATACAGTAATACCATTATTAGAATTCCTTTTGGTTCCTTATATATTTAAGTTACTACTTTTACTCTGCTGGCCATAGATTTCTCCTTGTTTCCTGTCAGTTTTCTATAGTTCCTAGTTTTTTTACTTATCTGAATCTCTATCAACCACCTCTCTCTTTCATTTATTTTATGTATAATACAGCCTTTAATAGCCGCTTTCTCTTTTCTTCCAACACAAATACATATTTTAACAAGTTTGGCCTCCTTTCCCAATTGCGGTTTTTTGGGCATCTAGTAAAATGCCCTCAAGCAGTTCCCAGTTATGATTTACACTTTTCGGTTTAAATTCCTTCTCCCAGCTGATTTGGCTCGCAATTGTTTTCAGCTTTGTGAAACTGATCCTTTTAAAGCAATGGGTGTATATAGTATTCATTTCCACATAAGTAATGTGATTAAATCAGGTTCATTTACACCCAAGGTAATACTTATTATCAGTTCTGTAATCAATTCCTCTGTCTATCCTCCTATTAGATGCAACACTTTTGGAGTTAGGAAATTTAATATTTAGAAGGATATTTTAGTTTGCCAGCATGAGAACTTCAGCATGTCACTCAAATTGAAATCCCTACTGAATCATCATCTTCCCCCCCCTACCCACTACAGATAGGAGCTTGAAGAGCTATTGATCCCCTTCTGCAGTGGGATGTCGTGGTCTGTAGCAGACTTAAACTAGTACCTCTTCTTGTGTTTTCTGTGTTAGAATGTGCCTCCATATGTATTCAAAATCATCTGCTTCTGAGTTGTCACTGATTCAGAAACAAGTAATGCTACTATTGACAGAACAATGTTTCCCTTCTGACTTTGCCCACTCAAGTTCTTTTTAAGAAGGTTGTGGCCACTGTTTTTAATATTCTAATAATAAAAATCATCTCACCAGGTTTCAGTAATTACCTGAAGGTTGAGTTCATGTTTATAAATGAACAATTCCAATGTCTCTTGTTTATTGCTCAGACTCCTAGTTTTGCTCTGTACAGAGTTAAATCTTTTCTTCTCCTTATATCCTTTGGTGTTTTGATGACTTCTGATCTCAGCATCTGAATATTATGTTGAGTAGTCCTTTGTTACTACTTTTCACCTTCCCTTCTTACTGTTAGTTTAATGTCCACCTGACTAGCCTAGCCAGCCTGTTTAGTAGAAGACTAGTTCTCCTATTGGATGTAGGTTTACTGGAGGTCTTCTCCATAATGTCCTGTCCCTTTCCCCTACAAGAAGTGAACCATTCCCAGTCTTTAGCCCACCAGCATCAGATAGCTATCTAATCTTGGATTCAGTTACAGATTGTGTGTCTTGACTTTAGGAAAATAGCCTGTTCTGTTGTCTACCTGTTTCTTGCGGAGTATTCTTTTCATTCTTCTTGCTATAGGATCCCTAGCAAGGATCATCCATCTTCCATGGATACTTGAGTTTCTTGTGAGCAAAGTTGAGCAGCCATTCATAGGAATGTTCCATAAACTTGCCTGTCCAGTCAATTCAATAACTCAATGCCTAGTTGAGAGAAAGTATCAAGTGGGCTTCCCCAGGGCCACATCCAAACAAGCATGGATGTGTAGTTTGTAGCACCACAAACCGCACATGGGGAATGTTAAAATGTGCCCTGCACTGCAAATTTGCCACACTGGGCTAAAATTTGCTACTGGGAAATCCTGGTAGCAAAAAAAAAAAAATGCACTTGGGTAAAAAATGTGACATGGCATGACATGGCACATACAATGCAAGCATGCACCAGCAGACACTGAGGCTTGGTCCTCCAGGGAGACACTATGGCTGCTAGCCAGAGCCTCTACTCCTTCAGTTGCACCCCAGCTCCTGCAGCATGCTGGAGGGAGGAGCTGAGCAAGGGCAGTTTGTACAGGGGCATGCACTGTGACAAAAAGCAGCACAGATTTGTACCACTACTATTTTTGCCACAAAGTGCATGCCGCTGCACATCTGGACATGGCCCAGGGGTCTGTCCTGGGTCAGGTATCGTTCAATATCCTAAATTATTTGAAAGATGGGATTGAGTGCCTCAAATTGGCAGATGACACCAACTTGGGTGAAGTCGCAGACATCCTGAAGGGTAGGTTTGGGATCCAGAAAGACCTGGATACCTGAAGAAATGGTCTGAAAGAAATCAGATGAAATTTGACGATGACAAATGCACAGTCTTGTACTTGGACAGAATAATTGCATGTACAAATACAGAATGGGGAATGATTGGCTATGTTGCAGTACTTCAGAGAAGGGCTTGGGGGTTACAGTGCACCATAACCTGCATATCAGCCAACAGTGTGCTCTTGTTCTTTAAAAACAAAAAAAGCAGCAGCCAATGGCACACCAAGTTGTGTTAACAGGAGTGTCACTTGCAAATCAAGGGAAGTGAATCAGCACTGGAGACTACTAGAGTGCTGTGTCCAATTTTGGGTCCTGCTTTTCAAGAAAGATGTGGACAGATTAGAAGAAATCCAGAAAAAAAATTACTAGAGGACTGCAAAGCATAACTCATGAGGAAAGGATGAAAGACTAAGATTATTTTGTCTGGAGAAGAGACACCTGAGGGGGAATGCGATAACAATTCTCAGATACCTAAAGAGCAACTCTGAAGAGGGTGGACATAAAATATTCCATATGGCTGTAGGAGACGGGACTAAGAGCAATGGCCTGAAACTGCTGTAGAGGAAGTCTAGGCAGGAGATTGAGTAGGGACCTACTCAAATTGCAACATTGCAGATTTTGTGGAAACTTGGGTGATATCCGCAAAATCCAGTGGGAGCCAGCAGTCCTCATGGCCGCTGAAGCCCAGCCACACAGTCTGCCAGTGGGAGGGGAAGAGAGAGGGGAGCAGGCATGATGGCTGCTGCCCCAAACCTCGCCACAGATTGACTGAGAGGCTGCCTGTTGGG
>NW_005841922.1:2389308-2406471 GCF_000455745.1 Alligator sinensis
CCCGCGGGCGCCGTCTGCGGGTGGTCCCCCACCCCTGGTCCCGCTCCTGCCGCCGGGGCCACAAGTCGTTCACGCGCTACTAGAAGACCAAGTCGCCTGTTGCTAATCTAAGCTCAAATAGGTGTTCAACCCTTGTGTGGAAACGATAAATGTAACAGCACAGGGCTCGCAGGGAGCCAGGCACAGCTCTTGTACTTCATCCCAAAGACATTTGCAAGTGCAGCTGCAAAAGGAGAGTGGGCCATTGGGATCTGCGTGACATAGGCCACAGGATCTCTCTGAAGTAATTCCTGTTCAAAGTACTATCTTCGTTAGACTCGCATTCAATCTCAATTTAAAAATGCCCGCAATAGCAAATCCGTCACAATTTGGTAGCTTACTCCAGTGGTTAATTACCATTAAAACTTTGCACCTTCGTTTCTATTTTAATGTTGCGTCGCTTCAGATTCCAACAATTGTTCCTGTTAAACTTTATCAGGCCCTCTATTATCAAATTTCTGTTAGGAAAAGTACTTAGCTTTTGCATTCCTCACATAGGTGCAATACAAATACCCCTTGATCTTTCCTTTTTTAAAAGCTAACCAGTTAAAGCTCCTTGACTCTGTGAGGTACCTTTCTTAATCTTCTAATTTTTATGATTATTTTCTGAGCGTTGTCTACCTTAAATTATGAAAGAATTATTATTCCCACAACAAGGGCACCAGTGCCAAATACAGAAAGAATAGAACATCTCAACTCTTACTTGATCTTTCTCTTGTTTATACATCCAAGGATCACAGCAGCTCTTTTGGCCACTTTTTCCACACTGGATGTTCACGTTCAAGCTAATTATCTACCAGCATGGACACAAGTTCTTTTCATAGTTGGTAGGGTCGGAAGGGACCTGAGCAGATCATCTAGTCCAACCCCCTGCCACGGGCAGGAAAGGATGCTGGGGTCAAACAACTCCAGCTAGGTGGTTGTCTAGCCTCCTTTTGAAGACCCCCAGGGTAGGGGCAAGCACCACTTCCCTTGGAAGTTGGTTCCAGCTCCTAGCCGCCCTGACTGTGAAGTAGCGCCTCGTGATATCTAGTCTGAATCTACTCTCAACCAACTTATGGCCATTGTTCCTTGTCACTCCCGGTAGTGCTCAGGGGAACAGGGACTCTCCCATTGCCTGCTGGTCCCCCCAATAAGTTTATAGATGGCCACCAGATCCCCTCTCAACCGTCTCTTGTGGAGGCTGAACAGGTTTAGGTCTCATAGCCTTTCCGAATAGGGCCTGCCCTGCTGTCCTCTAATCATGCAAGTGGCCCTCCTCTGGACCCTCTCCATGTTGTCCACATCCCTCCTGAAGTGCGGCGCTCAAAACTGGACGCAGTACTCCAACTGCGGCCTGACCAATGTCGCATAGAGGGGGAGGATCACCTCCTTGGCCCTGCTCGTGATGCATCTGTGGATGCATGACAAGGTGCGGTTAGCCTTCCTGACCGCGTCCCCACATTGGCGGCCCATGTTCATCTTGGAATCAATAGTGACACCAGGATCCTTCTCTGCTTCTGTGCTGACAAGAAGGGAGTCAACACATCAGAGCAACCTCCCGTCACGTGTACTGGCATCCTCATTGTCCAGGAGCATTGTAAACCTATAGGAAAACCTATAATTATCTGGGTCTTCCCGTTCATGCTATTTAGCTGTTGCTGGAGCATTAACTTTATTCCGATCCTTTGGAACTTCTCTAGGTTTCCAATATTTACTGAAAAGTATAGTTAATGATCAAAAGTGTATGTTTGCTAGTTCTTTTTTAAAAAGTTTTAAAACCAGGTTAATCTGACCTGCTGATTTTAAACATGTCTGGTTTTAGTAGCTGTTGATTTAATGTCCTTGTGAATTATGATTGGAATGGAAAGTATTCCATCTTTCCATCATAAGATATTACTGGATTATCTGCCTAGTTCCCAGAAATATTTATTTTACTATTATATCCATACAGTAATACCATTATTAGAATTCCTTTTGGTTCCTTATATATTTAAGTTACTACTTTTACTCTGCTGGCCATAGATTTCTCCTTGTTTCCTGTCAGTTTTCTATAGTTCCTAGTTTTTTTACTTATCTGAATCTCTATCAACCACCTCTCTCTTTCATTTATTTTATGTATAATACAGCCTTTAATAGCCGCTTTCTCTTTTCTTCCAACACAAATACATATTTTAACAAGTTTGGCCTCCTTTCCCAATTGCGGTTTTTTGGGCATCTAGTAAAATGCCCTCAAGCAGTTCCCAGTTATGATTTACACTTTTCGGTTTAAATTCCTTCTCCCAGCTGATTTGGCTCGCAATTGTTTTCAGCTTTGTGAAACTGATCCTTTTAAAGCAATGGGTGTATATAGTATTCATTTCCACATAAGTAATGTGATTAAATCAGGTTCATTTACACCCAAGGTAATACTTATTATCAGTTCTGTAATCAATTCCTCTGTCTATCCTCCTATTAGATGCAACACTTTTGGAGTTAGGAAATTTAATATTTAGAAGGATATTTTAGTTTGCCAGCATGAGAACTTCAGCATGTCACTCAAATTGAAATCCCTACTGAATCATCATCTTCCCCCCCCTACCCACTACAGATAGGAGCTTGAAGAGCTATTGATCCCCTTCTGCAGTGGGATGTCGTGGTCTGTAGCAGACTTAAACTAGTACCTCTTCTTGTGTTTTCTGTGTTAGAATGTGCCTCCATATGTATTCAAAATCATCTGCTTCTGAGTTGTCACTGATTCAGAAACAAGTAATGCTACTATTGACAGAACAATGTTTCCCTTCTGACTTTGCCCACTCAAGTTCTTTTTAAGAAGGTTGTGGCCACTGTTTTTAATATTCTAATAATAAAAATCATCTCACCAGGTTTCAGTAATTACCTGAAGGTTGAGTTCATGTTTATAAATGAACAATTCCAATGTCTCTTGTTTATTGCTCAGACTCCTAGTTTTGCTCTGTACAGAGTTAAATCTTTTCTTCTCCTTATATCCTTTGGTGTTTTGATGACTTCTGATCTCAGCATCTGAATATTATGTTGAGTAGTCCTTTGTTACTACTTTTCACCTTCCCTTCTTACTGTTAGTTTAATGTCCACCTGACTAGCCTAGCCAGCCTGTTTAGTAGAAGACTAGTTCTCCTATTGGATGTAGGTTTACTGGAGGTCTTCTCCATAATGTCCTGTCCCTTTCCCCTACAAGAAGTGAACCATTCCCAGTCTTTAGCCCACCAGCATCAGATAGCTATCTAATCTTGGATTCAGTTACAGATTGTGTGTCTTGACTTTAGGAAAATAGCCTGTTCTGTTGTCTACCTGTTTCTTGCGGAGTATTCTTTTCATTCTTCTTGCTATAGGATCCCTAGCAAGGATCATCCATCTTCCATGGATACTTGAGTTTCTTGTGAGCAAAGTTGAGCAGCCATTCATAGGAATGTTCCATAAACTTGCCTGTCCAGTCAATTCAATAACTCAATGCCTAGTTGAGAGAAAGTATCAAGTGGGCTTCCCCAGGGCCACATCCAAACAAGCATGGATGTGTAGTTTGTAGCACCACAAACCGCACATGGGGAATGTTAAAATGTGCCCTGCACTGCAAATTTGCCACACTGGGCTAAAATTTGCTACTGGGAAATCCTGGTAGCAAAAAAAAAAAAATGCACTTGGGTAAAAAATGTGACATGGCATGACATGGCACATACAATGCAAGCATGCACCAGCAGACACTGAGGCTTGGTCCTCCAGGGAGACACTATGGCTGCTAGCCAGAGCCTCTACTCCTTCAGTTGCACCCCAGCTCCTGCAGCATGCTGGAGGGAGGAGCTGAGCAAGGGCAGTTTGTACAGGGGCATGCACTGTGACAAAAAGCAGCACAGATTTGTACCACTACTATTTTTGCCACAAAGTGCATGCCGCTGCACATCTGGACATGGCCCAGGGGTCTGTCCTGGGTCAGGTATCGTTCAATATCCTAAATTATTTGAAAGATGGGATTGAGTGCCTCAAATTGGCAGATGACACCAACTTGGGTGAAGTCGCAGACATCCTGAAGGGTAGGTTTGGGATCCAGAAAGACCTGGATACCTGAAGAAATGGTCTGAAAGAAATCAGATGAAATTTGACGATGACAAATGCACAGTCTTGTACTTGGACAGAATAATTGCATGTACAAATACAGAATGGGGAATGATTGGCTATGTTGCAGTACTTCAGAGAAGGGCTTGGGGGTTACAGTGCACCATAACCTGCATATCAGCCAACAGTGTGCTCTTGTTCTTTAAAAACAAAAAAAGCAGCAGCCAATGGCACACCAAGTTGTGTTAACAGGAGTGTCACTTGCAAATCAAGGGAAGTGAATCAGCACTGGAGACTACTAGAGTGCTGTGTCCAATTTTGGGTCCTGCTTTTCAAGAAAGATGTGGACAGATTAGAAGAAATCCAGAAAAAAAATTACTAGAGGACTGCAAAGCATAACTCATGAGGAAAGGATGAAAGACTAAGATTATTTTGTCTGGAGAAGAGACACCTGAGGGGGAATGCGATAACAATTCTCAGATACCTAAAGAGCAACTCTGAAGAGGGTGGACATAAAATATTCCATATGGCTGTAGGAGACGGGACTAAGAGCAATGGCCTGAAACTGCTGTAGAGGAAGTCTAGGCAGGAGATTGAGTAGGGACCTACTCAAATTGCAACATTGCAGATTTTGTGGAAACTTGGGTGATATCCGCAAAATCCAGTGGGAGCCAGCAGTCCTCATGGCCGCTGAAGCCCAGCCACACAGTCTGCCAGTGGGAGGGGAAGAGAGAGGGGAGCAGGCATGATGGCTGCTGCCCCAAACCTCGCCACAGATTGACTGAGAGGCTGCCTGTTGTGTGGCCCTGCCTCTCTCCACCAATTGGTTAAGTGGGACAGTAGAGACATGGGGTGGGAGTGATGAGCTGCCTCAATAAGCATATGAAAATGGTAGATGGCCCCGAAATCTGCCTGAAAAATTGATTTGTATAGGTCCCTAATTATAAGGAACTTACTATGTGGGTAGTTAATCCTTGGAACAGGCAACCTCAAGAGGGCATGGAATCTCCATCCCTGGACACTTTCAAGAGCACGCTAGATGAACATTTGACTGGGATGGTTTAATCAGGGACGATCCTGCCTTGAGCAGGAGGCTGGACCAGATGAACTCATGAGGTCCCTTCCTGCACTACTTCCATATAATCCTATGCTTGTTATTTCCAATTTTAGAGCACCAATGATCATGTTTATAATGTGCTAAAGTGTGGATAGACTGCAACTTTGAAATATTGTGCAAAAATGCAATGATACTCCATCCTTTCCTAGGTTATCTGGATAACCTCTTGCTTGGCTTGTATTACATACAGGCTGACAACTCATCCTGATTTATGTTTATGCCATTATCTGACACACAATTTCTGCAGCCGTGGCTAATTATTTTAAATTATCAGTACCAGAAAAATTAGACCTCACACGCATTGTTTTCTTGAGTTACTGCAGCCCTTCCAATAAATGGAAGTGAAAATAAAGTGAGAACAAAGACAACAAAAGGGCTGTTTTTTTTGTATTTCATGATCTGGCATTTTTAAATCTAATGATGCCTTTCTTTGGTGGGAAAGGAAGACCGAATGTGTCTTGGAGATGGCTGCAGCTACCACAGGGAGGGAGGTACAGCTTGGTGGAGATAAGAAGTGTGGGGAAACTCCCCTAAGTGTGAAGCAAGGAACTGGGAATTGTAGGGATGGGAAAGGAAATGAGGGAGGGTTTTTCTGTTCTTCTAATCTAACGAGATATGGGGGGTTGGGTCAGGGAGACACTGTCTCAGAGGCGAGGATGCAAAAGTGAGGGGTAGCTTTCTTTTGAATTTGAGAGTCTCTTGGCAGGTAATTCCTTCTTATTTTAACATTTTCATTCTCTTTCTATATACAATATATTTGTCTTTTATAATAAGCCTCTTTGGAGCCTTTTTTGGGAAGAGTGGCATATAAATCAAAGACATAAATGGATTTTTAGCAAGTTCTTTTGTATTGTGCTGGAAGATTCCAGTGCCGAAATCCAAGTGACTGACTTCACAATGGAGGTAAGGATTATCCTTCATGATGTCATAAAAATATTTGTGCTTGCGAGTCAAGAATTTGAGCCTACTGGAATGGAATGTCTGGTGAAGAGCCAGTGGTACCTTTAATTGACACTTAAAACTGAAAACCAAGAGCTTTTAACCATTTTGACAACCAGACAGTAAAAGAGGGTAAATTTGCACCTTATAGGTCAAACATAAATAGACAGCGTGTGTGTGTATAGCACAAGCTTTTGTGGGGTAAAGTTTACCTCATCAGGTGCTGTGAAAGGACATGCATAAAGCAGTGTATAAAATGTATAAGAAGCAGACTAATGCCAATTATATGTGACAATTCTGATATACAGTGTATCAAGGCTAGCACTTGTAAAGGTCTAAATTTAACAGATGCAAGATTCACTTGACCTTAGAATTACAGGACATATCACACTTCTACTGTCATGGCGATTTTTATAGAAAATAAAAAATATTTCTGGACAGAGTAAGCTAAAGAGATTACTTTTGAAGGACAATTAGATTTTCCCTTTGTTGACATTTTATGATGGACAGCAAGGAGGACTGCAACTGGAAACAGTTTGCCAGTCACCTATGTTCTATGCGACTAGGAGACATAGCCAGAACAGTCTGAGACAAAATCATTACAGTTCAATAATCCCTCATTTCATTCTTTTCTGAACTTTAATTTTTGTTTCTGCCTAGTTATTCAGTAGATGAAGAGTAAAGAAAAATATGTAGTATTTGATGTTATACTTTTTATGGTGAACTGACTCAAATAGTTCACTTGTTCATAAGCAGTGCAGATGCTCTGTGTTTCTGAATGACTTCTCTTATTTATAGAATTATTTCAACCATCAGTCTGAATCCCAAAATGAATTATGTGTGTGGTACTAGTAAAGGAAGCAAGAGCAACTGTCTGAAAAGAAGCAATATTGTAGATTACCACAAAAACAAAGGAGGGCTTGAGTCATGGTCCTAGAGACAGAGACAGGAGACTGGGTAGACTAAAAGCTCTAGTCCTGAAAGGTCAAGAGCCCCTTGAAGCTCTTTAGCCAATTCAGGAGTGGAGCTCTTGGCTGTGTCCAGGCGAGCATAGCCATGCGGTATGTGGTGCTGCAAACACATCTGCAGTGCCACATACCACACATTTAGATATTCTCCATGCTGCAAGGGTGTGCTGCCCATGCACATGCTGCTCTGCTTTTTTTTCCCTGCAAGTTTTGGTGATCCCTGGATGTCTAGGGGTTGAAAAAACCTGCAGAAAAAAAAAATGGAGCAGCGCACGCACACACACGCGCACCCCCCCCAAAAGCAGAGCTGGGCCACCTGGAGCTGTGCTGCGCCTGCTGACCAGGCTCCAAGCGGCAGAATTGCCGCTGCTGTGGCTTCAGGAGGCCCGCAGAACCTCAGGTAAGGCTGCTGGGGTCAGTCTAGTGCTGGCTCTAGCCTCCCCTACCCCATCCAGGTAGGGGGCCAAAGTCAGCTGTGAGCCAAAGTGTGTGTGGTACAGTCCAGACTTTGATCCCAAAAGCTTGCAGAAAAGGACAATTTTCTTGCCATTTTCCAGTTGGTCTAATAAAAGTTATAATTTTGGAAACAAGTCAAGGCAAAGCAGAAACAATAGGAAAAGAGGCCTTTTATATTGTTACCAGACTCAAGTGCCGGAATTGAAGCCAGTGAAGAGAGTTGAAAGAAGAAAATATTTTGAGGTCTGATATAATATTTTGAGGTCTGTGGAAGAGAGCTCACCTGGCACCCAGGAAAAAAGAAGCTTTTGCAACATTAAAGATCAAAGTGATAAACAATGTGAAATTGTGAAAGCTGAAGGAGCAGAGGAAGTATTAGGGAGACTAAACTTTGATAACTAGAGTGGGGAGAAATGAGGCTTGTTTATCATCTGATGACAGAGATTACATCAGTGCTACAGTGGCTGCCTATTTTTCTTTAGTGTTTTGCTTTTTTTCCTTTCAGTTTCTGCTATATTCCTTTTATTGGTCCAGTTGTATATACTGCAGGTTACATGCCAATTCAGTGGATGTTACAGCCTGAAATGGGCTGGGACCTGCTTTTTGAAAAAATCCTGTATTTGCACTTAAAATCAGCTGAGAATTCCTTACTGTTGGTTTTAGGAGACAACTCTAAAATCAGCAGCACTTTTCTCTCAGAAGGGAGCGACCTTTTGAGTTGGCTCCCTCTGACAGTCCAACAAAACCATGTTTGTCTTCAATATAGGATTGGACATTGGTTAGTCCTCATCACTTAACATGATGGAAAGTTGGTAGTAAATGTTCTCTAGGGGACAATTCATTAAGCTTCTTCATCGGGATGATCTCATGAAAACTTCATATTTTGTTGCAGCCAGTACTAAGAAAAGCTTGAAAACTGAAATGGCCTGATCCAGGATAATGGACAAAGGCAGGTTGTTTTCAGTGACAGGAACTTGGCTATGCAACACCTAACCCAAGTTTAAAATAGATGGATCTAGATCTTGAACATGTTCAAATTTAGATGCAAGCACCCACCTCTGATCGGCCCTTTCTTCAGGGCCAGCTTCCCAACACCAACACACAGTGGTCTAGACAGGAGAGGAGAAGGTAGATTACAAGATAAAAAAGGAGGAGATTAACTACTATCTAAATACCAGTATGCAGAAAGAGCTTATAGTGGAGACAATGAGAACATAGTAATTATGGCAAACTCTGATCAAATCCAAACCCTGCTGAAGTCCGCAGAAAAATTCAGGAAGCCTTTAATTAAACTCTTTGATGCTATCTCTGATTTTTGGAGAGTACTTAAATATGAAATGGCAGGCACCTTCAGAATGCCTGTCAGACCAACTTTTATCATTGGTGCATTTCCTAGAGGGGTTTCTGAATATTCAGTATTTCTCTCCCCACGGTGATGAATTCATATAACTGCTAATTCCTATAAGTTTCAAGAGGCTTTTCTCTCTTAACAGACTTCATCTAAGTTGTTGGTTTTTGTTTTGTTTTTTAACACATTACAATATGACCGGATAGACAGTTTGGGAGAAACCAGTTTCCTACAGGGACTTTAGCTTTCAAAGTGGTCTGATCATCTTACAGGTTTGGATGTCATAGATACCAAGAGTGATTGAACTCAGAACAAGGCAAACCTTATTACAAATACAATATTAAGATCCTAACTACAGAAGTCAAAGTTAAGTCTGGTTGTTAGAGAGATACAGATGTGGCCTTTCACTTCCAGACAGTGGCTCAAACCTGGAGAAGAGCACTAGCAATGATATGCCATTTTTCCCCCGAATAGAAATGAGTTGGAAGTTTCACATCCCTAAAGTTCTTGCTGGCACAGTTTGATGGCAGTCAAGCACTGAATATAATTCATACAGGTTACAGTAAAAACAAAGTTATTTAAAATTTTTCAAGTTCCAAATGTAGCAAATTCCTCACTCTCTCTTCTGACTAAAATGCATAAATACTTGTGAAGTCATTCAAAAATGCACAAGACCAGATGGTGAAAAGAAAATCTTTCCATGAAGTTATAATTTACAAGATAAATACTGATTAGAACAGTATTCTCTTTGCCTAATTAGAAAATATCTGTGTAGCATAATCTGCTTTATTCAGAAGTATGTGCGTGGCAAATTTCCATGACTTGATGCATTTAGATCTTTTCCCTATGGCTGTCAGAGGTGCTTGAGTGGGTGCTTGAGTGACCTAGGCAGCAGCCTTTCACAGGACAGCATGATGATGGCTGAGCTAGCAGCTCAGCTGCTGCTGTTTTTGAGACTCCTTTCCCCACTCAACAGGAGTCAGTGTCTAAGGCTGGTGCCCAGGTCATGCCCTCCAGTTCATTACACTGATGACTATCAAAACAGAGAGGATCAATGCAGGTGTTTAGATCGCTGTCAGCATAGCGTGCATTTCCACTTGCCTGATTCTGAAAGCAGCAAAACATAAAGATAAAAGGAATAAAAGCTACATTTCATTGTCATCTTTTGTGTGTTCCTGAGATATATAGCCTTCCATATATATACTACAGTCCTGTTGGGGACTGCTTCGCCCAGCCCTTGTCCTCCTCATTGTCTTTAGCTTATCTGTGGGATTTCAAAATTCTGAAAATAGTAGTGCTAGAGTAATGTTGTAGCCTGATGAAGAACGTCTTGAATTCGAAAGCCTGTCTGACTCTACCCCAACTATGTATGCAGTTGGTCCAGTGAAAGATATCACCCTGAGAAATCCTTGCCTCTCGCAAAATTTTGAAATTCACTGTAAATGTTTCTCCCCAAAACAGTGATTATCCAGACTGGACTCCACTTCCTGAAAAGATTGACTGTAGCAGAGGTGAAAGGGAGGCTCAGAAACACAAATATTTAATCAGCAGCACAGTGCCCAATAAGGCAGTGCACAAATCCTGCCCTAATCTATATTCCATGAAGTCCACTGACAGCAGTTATTTTGAGAAACAGAAGGAGAAAGCTCAGAAAGGTTTTTCTGTGGATTTTTAGCATAAGATTTTAAAGTAGACCAAATGTTGACTACTTTTTTTCTGGAACCCATTCTGTTCTAGATTACATCCATGCAATACCATTGTCCTTAATACCCTGAAATTAGATTATCACCAGCCATTTTACAACTGATCACAGCTGCAGAGATCTCCACACTGGGCTAACATCAGCAGTAGAAGTGATTGATGACAAAGAACTGATATTAAAACACACAAATTCCTATGAAAGGCAAGTCAAATAAAAACTGCCTGCAGACTCCATTCTTAGTTCAAATTAATGTAATTACCTCTATCATCAGGACAAGTAGAAGTTAGACACTTTCTATTGAATCCGCTTATGAACACACTGAAGATCAAAGGATATTTTAACATCAAGCACAGTTTAGTGTTTGAAGCTAGCTAATTAATTAAAAGATGGTTTTTATCTGGTTGGATGATCAAACTTTTACAGCTAATGTATATAGCTCTTAATATTCATGAATACACCTTCCCCTACTTTGCCTACAAAAAGCTTATGCATAGGGTTATCATACTTCCAGTTCCAAAAAAGAGGACAGCTGTCATGAGGGGGTGTTATATGATTGGGAGGGAGGGACAGTGATATGCCACAGCCCCCCCCAGCCCTACTGCTGCCTTCACTCCCAACTCACAAACCTCTGGCCCTGCCAGTGCCCCTCACCCCCAACCCACAGTACCCTTCCCCAGGCCATGCTAGTGCCCCTCACTCACAACCCACAGCCCCACTGTCCCTGCTGGTACCCCTCACTCATGACCCGCAGCTCCCTGGCACTGCCTGTGCCCTGCCCTCCTGACCCATAGTCCTCTGCCCCCCATGGCGCCCTTCACTCCCAAGCCACAGCCCCCACAGCCCTACCAGTGCCCCTCACTTCCAAGCCACAGCCCCCTGCTCCCCCCAGCCCTGAGCATCTCCTGGCTGCCCTGTCCCTGCAAGCAAGGACATGGCGCTGGCTCTGCTGGCCAAGCCATGCAGCTCCCCGCTTCCCCCAAAGGGTCCCTGCCCTGCACCTTCCTCTGCTGGAGGGGCAGGTGCCTCCCCCCTGCCCTGCTACAGCCCCAGTGCCCAGACAGTTTCCCTCAAAGCTGGCAGGCACCCACACCCCCTCACACATCCATCCCCTCCACACACCCCAGTCCCCCCTGACACACCACAGCCCCAACCCCCACAGACTTACCTGCATCCAGCTGCTGGGGCTGCTTCCACCATCCTGCCATGCACAAACGCACGTGGTGCCTCCTGCCTCCAATTGTCTCCCCCACACTCTCCCTAGCCCCAAGCAGTTCCTGGTTAGGGCAAGCCCAGAAGTGCCAGGAAAAACAATGCAGTCAGAGCAAAATCCTGGACATTTGTTCATATTTTAAAAAAACTGCCCAGATAGAGATGAGGACCCAAAAAGATGATGTGTCTGGGAAAACCCAGATGTATGGTAACCCTACATATGCATCCCTGAACCAGTTAGTCCCTAATGTGCTTTATCTGGCATGTAACTGAGAGTCAGAAGTACATAAAATCAATTCAATGATGTCTGACAAGATACCATATTTTCTCACATACAATGTACCCTGGAGTAAGATAATGTACCTTGTTTCTGAAGGGCAGAATGAAGAAAAAAATCCTTCCTTACAGTGATTGAGTAGCAGCAGCTAAGGAGCTAAACCTGTTCATTGTTTTCCCATGGATTGTGCGCAGACTTTACTTTTGTTTCCCCAGTAAGCAGCAGAAACTGCTCTTACCATATTTCTCACATATAATGCGCGCTACAAATTTCAATGGCTTTTTTGTGGGGAAAGTGTTTGTTGTACACAGAAAACACAGTAATATTTTTATTTGTATTTGTAGCAGTCATTGTGGATTGGCAGACAAGGTTGCAGTTTGATTACCAACACCCCCAAAACATGGAAGATATAAAATTTTGCCATTTGATCAACACTTCCAAAATTGTGGATTGGGATATTAATTTATTAGCAAGAACCTGGTAAATTGGGAGGTTTTGTCTGAGAAAGCACGAAGCAATCAAGGGGCCATCAACTCTGAATAGCTCTCATCTGCTTGAACAAAGGCAATGAAATGTCACTGAATGGACTGTTTCATCACAGGCATTCCAGGCTGAGCACCTGGCTAGAAGAGCTCTGGTTTCATCTGTCCACCTGACCTAAAGAAGATAGATGGTTTTGAGAAAAGTATAACTTATAAAACAAAGGAGAGTTAGTTCAATACCAGAAACAGAGCTAGAGTCAGGCAGGAGCAGCTTTAGCTCCCCTGAAGGATAGTGACCAAAATCCAAGGGACTTAGAAGGAATATCACCTGCAGGTGCTTATTGTTCTACATAGATCTGTAATTCTCCTGTACTGTATAAAGTGTGTTTTAGACCTTTCGGTGGAAAACCTGTGTACTTTTCTTTGTCTGCCAGGCATTTCCAAATAATTAAGCTGTAAGCCAGTGCCCAGTGTGCAGTGGCATGGGCATGTGGCATGGGGTGCAGATGATTGAGAGGCATGGGAAGTCTTAGCACTAGTACTGGAAACAAGGGCTATTGGACTGCAGTCTTTCACATCTAAATTAAGGATTTTAGACAGGGAATCCTTCCAGAGCCAACATCTGGACTCTGTCCAGACCTCGTTGGCTTGGATGCATGTGGATCTAAAAGTCAGGTTCCCTTGTTGCAGAGGGGCAACTGTCTACACCCAGAATTCAGCCAAGAATGGGATACCAGAAAAGTGCTGTGGATAACTTTTCAGTGAAGACATAGCCTGGTAAGTTTTCCTGCACCTCTACAGCTTGTATTGGCATGAAGGAAGAAGCAGCAAGCTCGCTATGGGACACTGTAGAGTCCCAAACACTTCTTTAGGGTGGGAAGACAAAAGAAAAGGGTCTAAAGATCTTTAGTTTGATTGCTTATCATACAAATTGCTACTTTACAAAGGGGAAACTTGCTTTTGCCTCTTTTGGGATCCTTGCTAAGAGTTTATACAAGACAGCCCTGGGCATAGCATGATAGCTTGCCTGTCTGTGGGATCCTCATACTATTAGTCAAACCTCCTACAGTGGGGTTATGACTTCAAACAGGCTCAAGGTCCTCCATGCCTGTGGGGGTACAGACAGAAGTGACCATTTGTGCCTGATCTGGCCACAGAAATCAGTTTATAGCTGTGACTAAACAAGCACATGGCTGCAGACAGCTTACAAAATGGAAGATCTAGTGAAAATCTGACCTCTCATTGCATGAGGTATCAGATGATGACTTTTCAAAATGTAGCATTTTCTGTAACTTGTGTCTGTGACCTCCCAGCCTGTCACTGTTTTCAGAATGGGAGGGGGGAAAGGGAGCGTTGGGAGCTCCGTCTGGGATTTTTTCAGCCCCCCTGGAGGGTAAGACAGGTGTATTGGAGCCCCTCTACCTCACAAAGTGAGGGGTTTCAGTTCACCCACCCCACCCTGCAGCACCAGCTGGGGAGCCCCAAATATGAGCTCCCTCTGCTGCCTTTCCCCCCTCCGGCGGGAGGAGTCAGCCGAGCGCTAGAGCGGGGGGGAAGGGAAGGGGGCCAGCGAGCGGCGAAATGCCACAGAACAGCAGGAAGTGGGTGGCATGGTGTTTGAATCACTGGCTGGGGCCGGGGCCCCCCCCCCTGTCTTAGCAGCAGCAGGTGGGGGGTGTGGCTCCAACCCAAAATGCTGCTGCACACTGGTTGGGAAGTGCTGTGCTATGGGAGCCCGGCTGCAGGTTCCCAACGTGCAGCTAGATTTTCTCCCCCCAGAACTAACTGTGAACTTCTGTTTGGTCTGCAGTAAGGACGTACCTCAGAACACTTTGCAGGAAACCTTCCCAGTTACAACTGGGAGCTGCACTTCTGTCTGCCCCCTAACAAAACAAGGGTCAGAGTTTGTAATCTGCAATTCCCGAAGAACTGCCTATTACATGGCTTGGACATGGTCACGTTCTCAGCTTCTCTGCTGCTGTGTGGAGAGTAGAAAAACCAGACAGCTGGAGCCTCAGTGCTTCAGTAATTTCTCACCTCAAGGGAGAGAAAAAATAAGAGCTAGAAGCTGGTATTAAGCCACTACCTGCAAGAGCCATGAAACTGAAGTTACAGAAACACACTGGGGAACACTGAAATGTTGATTTGTTCTGGCAGTGGATGGAAAAATGCTCGTAGCCTGAGCTCAAGGTGGGGCTGGGTCCTGGAGCTTCTGGTAACAACACTGGAGTGCCCTGAATTCTGTGCAGCACAATGAAGCAATCTTCATCTCCATCTTAGACCCCCATGTCATGATTCTGGCACAAAACAGTTTGGAACATGAAGTCAGTACTTTTCTGTTCTTGCAGAGAGGTACAGCAATGACATTATACCATTTCCTTATTTAACAGGTAGGGTGGCATGACAGTGAGTCAGTCATCTGTATCCAGGTGTCCTACTTTGGTGTGCATACAGTGCCAAAATAGATTCAGCTTTAACTAAAGGTTTTGCTAGGCCATCGTTCTCTCCTTACATTGTCTTTCCCCAAGAGACACAGCAATAGTATATTAATAACCAGTTACTGCATAATACAAAACAAAAACAAAGCAAAAAACTGCTGCGATCCTAATGCTTGAGTGCTGTGGGTGTAATTTGCCTGTCCCCACTGGCAGTATTTCTCTAATAGAAGGCATGAAAGCTTTCCCTGGCCTTGAGCCTCAAAATGTGTTTGGGGTGAGTGTGGTCAAGATGTGGCATGAAACCAGACAAGTGATCCAGCACTGCCAGTGCTGTGTGAGGCCAGGGTGGGTGCTGTGCCAAAACAAAGAAAGCACTGCCTGTCCTACAAGGACATTTCTACTCTGAGAAGTGGCTGTAGGAGCTCGGTTTTCTTAACTGCAAACTCAGTTTTGGATTGAGAGAAGTCATTACATCACCACCTCACAGAGCCTCGCTTTTGCCCATGTGATCCTAAAATCTCTAAATCAGCCTCCTAGACATGAAAAAGTAATTTGAAATATACTGTATTAGCTGGTAAAGGTTCATGAACCTACAGTGGATGCTAAACTGCTTTTAACCTCATGTTAAAATGTAATGGTTAACATGCTTCCAAATCCTAACCCAGTGGATTTTCCCAGTCTTAGACAAGGCCACTTTGCCCACATGTTGTATTAGTACAGTTTAAGTAAAAAACTTTCTGAATGATTTACATGAAAAGTTTAGATTCACAACCCTCTTCCTGCTAATCCTGCAGTGCTGACCAGAGGAAGCACAATAGATACTAACTTTTGGTATTAACCATCAACAGATCGGATACACAAAAGGGACAGATCCCTGGAGTAAGACAGTGCCATTTTTATATAGCCACTCTTCAGAGCAAGACTGTACTTCAAGGAGGCTATACAATAGAATTGGACTTTGGACTTCTGATTCGGAGGCTTCTTAAAGCATGGATGCCAGTGCCAAACTTTTCCCAGTACCTTTTTTCTTAAAGTCATTTCAGGTTGACTTAAAACATTCTTAAAATTTACTTTGTAAACATTCACAGTCTGAGAGCAAATATAACAAATTTGAATTTGAAAGGTAAGGGTTTGAAAAAGTTATAAATTACTAAGCTGACTCTTTAGAGTTTTGAAAATGTCTGTCCAGCCATAACTGTGTGAATCACTAGGCATTCTGCCTCGGATATGAAGACAAACGATCAGCGTCTCCCCAGACTTGCATATTCACAACTCATGGACTTCAGTGAGAGCCGTGTGTGCACCTCTTAAGTACATTTGGCTTGTAATGAGCCTTGTGTTCAGCATCTGAAAGAGAAAATATTCAGAAAGAACAAAGGTGTCTACTAGCTTAGAGAGAACTTATCAACCTTAATGATGAGCTCCCCTAGTGTATAGTGTTAACATACCTTTATAACATACAAAGGTTATTATAAAACATCTCTGTTCAGTATCAGGCCGTGCTGCCAGGCTGAATGAGCTCTGTGGCCGTAATAATTACATTTAAGCTGGTTCTAGAATCCATTGTTATCTGCACAACTCCAGGGGCCTCGTTTATTCGTAGAGCTTCTACTTAAGAGAAAAAGTGTTTAAAGAGTTCGCTAAAATAGATTTTCTTTAGGTGAATGATTTTTTCGATTGCTGTCCAAGTATCCAGCCAGACAAGAGCTGATTTCCACTGGATTTCCAGCAGCCTGCTGAGACCTACTTAAGCACTTTGGGCCACCCCAGCAGTCACTTCCCCAACTCTTGGCTGCCATGCTTTTGCCTTCCAATGTTATTACAAATGTTGGGAGGCTGCCTTCAAAGAATCAGGGTCCTATGCTTTGCTCTATATAGTTGGACATGACTCTTACCCCCTGTAACCATCTACTGTGCTTTCTTGCCTTCTCCAACAGTTTGCTATGCACCCCACCCACTAGTCACAATCCAGACACCCACTGTGGCCTCCTGCCTCTCCTTCAGCCACTTCTATGCCTCGTGGCCAATACAAACCCCTAACAGAAATATAAACGCCTAACTTACCTCCCTGCGAGTCTCCCGGCAGAACTCCTTCTTGGCACCTCCCCCTGCACAGCCCTTTTCCTCTTCTGGCTCTTTCC
>NW_005841922.1:2406481-2425999 GCF_000455745.1 Alligator sinensis
GAGCTCATGTCTCTTCCTCAGTAATGGGGGAGGGTCCCCTATTACAAGTCACCACCTTAGAAAACATTAATGTAAGCATCAGTTCGGGGACAGGACTAAAAACAATGGTCTCAAACTGCAGCAGAGGAAATTTACACCGGAGATTAGGAGAAACCTGCTGGGCCTGAGGGCTGGAACAGGCTACAGAGGGGTTGTGGAGTCTTCATTCTTAGCAGTTTTCAAGGGCAGGTTGGACAGACACTTGGCCGGGATGGTTTAGTCAGGGACGATCCTGCCTTGAATAGGGGGCTGCACGAGATGACTAACAGGACCCAGCCCCAGGGGCAGCCATGAAATCCCCAGTGGTCAAGTGCCTCCTGTCCCACTCCAGCTCCTCAGGGTACCCTCCCTTTTTACCTCACCTGTCATGCCTTGATGCATCTGATAGTGTTTAGGGAGGCTGCCAAAGGGTGCCAAAGCGAGCCTCTGTTCCTCAGCCAGCTAGCCCCTGCCTTGTCTCTTGGGCATTAAATTGCAGCCCGTCTGGCCCCATCAGTGCCCAAGAGCACCAGTCACCTATATTTGGGCTTCCAACCTCCCCTAGTGCCATGTCCATGCCTTGTAGGTGTCACTTTGGCTTCATCCAGTGGGCCCTCTGGCCTGTCCATCCAACAACCCACTCAGCTTGCCAGGCCCCTGGCCCTGGCAAGGCTCTCACTACTCCCCAGGCCCCTAGCCCTAGTTCAGCTTTTGCCTTTCTTGGGCCTTCAGCCCCTTTCACCAGGCTTTAGCCCACCTAGCCTAAGCCTGTTCTGCCTTCAGCTCTTCCCTGGCTTTCGTCTCACTTCCATGGCCTTAGCCCTCCCAGCCTTGGCTTAACTCCTCCAGCCCTCTGGGCCTCTGGCCCCAGCACAGCTGCTGTAACTCTCCACCAGCCCTCAGCCCTCGGGATCCCTGACCCCAAGCTAGACTGCCTGTCACAGTGCCCCACTAGGCACCCTCCATCCTCCGCTACAGCCACAAATCGGTCCTCTGGTTCCCAAGCTTAATCACAACATAAATACAAGCAAACTGCTTTACAACTAAAATCTACCCCGCTCTGGGTCACTGCCTCACTGCAAGCCATAAGTCCCATTTGACTCTCCTCCACTCTGTGGGACAGCTCAGGTGCATGGCAATCCGTCTCCTGCAGCCATCACCCTCAGGAGCTCCTCTCTTTGGGGCATGCATAGCCAGACTGCCTGCCCCGTTGGTCTCAGGCTCTAGGCTTATGGGGCCACCAAAGCCTAGGCCCTTCCTGTCATGTCTCTTTTTCAGCCACGCACAGGAGTTTCCATTTTGACTTGATGGCCAGCTTGCCCTCCTCTGCTGCAGCTTAGCCCAGCTGCTTGGAGCCTTTACTTCTGTGCTGCCTGGAGGTTTGTCCCTGGGTAGCTTACTGCAGTGCAGCTAGCTCCAGCATGGTCACTCCCCGAGTAGGAGCTCCTACCCGTGTAGTCTCTGGCTTGCTTGCTTTCTATTAGCTAGTTTACTGTGTTCTTTTAAAATAGATTTCATATATATATTATTTCATATATAAAGACAATATATAACAAATTAGTGCACATTCCAATAGTTATATTTGTTTTTGCTTTGATCTTAAACTGAATAATATAGTGCTAGCCTCCTAGCATATTAGTAAAGGTTCTAGTTTCTCTTTAATTGAAGAAAAATGTGTTGTAGTATTTGCAATGACGCACCTTACCGTGTACACCCCTCTTTTCAAAATCCTAGATCTACTTATACCAAGTCACATTTGTACTAATCATCCTTTTAAAAAACAGAGTGCTTTATTGACTACACTCAAGTGTCCACAGCTCACTGATTTATAGTTTTCAGGCTAAAGAGTAATGTAAGGAGCCTTTGTCCAGCTGCCAACCCCACACAACAAGCTTGGCCTGCCACTCTCCCCTTAAAATTACAGGAGCCGCTCCCTGTTACAATGACCTTGTAAGGTCCCTTCCCGTTCTACTTTCCTACGATTCTTAATATCTCCCAAAAAACAGGGGCTTGAATTAGACACTAGCTCAGACTTTGTGTTTCTCAATCACAGACCTGAATTTGCTGTAGAACTGGTTAGACACGATACCTCTCATCCCTTTTTATACACAGAGCTGAACAAATGGGCAAGACAGGCACAAAAGGAAAAGGAAATGACTGTAGTAAGCATGCCTGAAGTAGGACTATAGCAGAAACCCACGAGAACAGTAGCCCTCAGTGTGGCTGTTTACTTTCAGATCTACATTTGCTTTCAGGTTACAAGTAAAAAAAAAAAATGGTTTATTTTCTTTTAACTTCCAGTTGCAGCCTGAGATGCGATTAACCCAAGCACTGTCTCTCCCACAGCACCACTAGCAATAAATATGCTAACTCAGTGGAACCAGGGCACCACCCCAGGGACAAACAAGCCTGTGAAACTGGTAACATTTGCTTCATAATCACACAGCAGACTTTCCAGCCTTGCCTTCCTACTGTAGCAAACAAGCCCGACCTCCAAAAGATTTTCACAAAATCTCAATCTAAGCCAATTCTGTTCTTCACAACGAAAAATAAATACAAGCAATTAGAGCCGCGCACTTCTATTCACAATACAATTTAAACAGACACATCAAGGTGTGGCTCTTGGGCCTTTGGTGAGTTTCCAGTGCAGCCCTTATGTAATCAGAAAATCAAATTCAATTTGAATAAAATCAAATTGAATTGAATTGTGTGTCATTTCCACTTTTGTATTTATTCATTTTTTTGTGGAAATTATAAAAAAAAAATCTTTTGAGATTACAGGTTTATTATTTCTGTAAGAGGGCATGGAACAGGGGCACCAAAATACAAGTTTGCCCAGGGCACTATTTTTTCCCTAACGCCTGCTCTGGATCAGAACCTGCCATGCTGGCGAGGAAGCACAAAACCCGGTGCATCTCTCTGACAACACTGGCATTAATAGCACTCAGGTGCAGACAGCAAAAGAACAAGATACACAAAGAACAGCTGACTAAGAAAGGATTTCAAATACTCATTCTGATTGTGACCATAGACTTTTCTGGTCACAGGAAGATCTCCATCAGGGGAATGATTTGTTCAGTGTATTTTTCTGTTCTCATTGCCATAGGACAGAAATAACAGAGCTGGACTGTTCTGCAGTGCCAGGGAACCCAAGAACACCACACTTTAAAGAAAGCTGAATGTACTAGTTATCCGAGTTCAGATATCTACAGCGGCTGGTATCTGTATTTTAGATATTCACACCTCCTCAGGAAAAAGAACAGGGAAAACACAGTAAGAGGTGAGCTAATATTTGCCAGCCAGGAGAAAGGAGCAGCTGGCAGATGTAAAAAGGGTCTTTCATAAGCTTAAATGAGCAGCTACCAGGAAAGACTGCAGAGAAAAGATTCCTGAGAGGAAAGTCACTGTGGAAAGGTCAGCAGGGAGCAGAAGATACAGAGGAAGCAGCCTGTGGGAAAGGAGCTGGATTCTTACTTTTTTGGATGCAAAGGATCTCTGGGGCAGAGAGGCTGCTTTTTCTTTGTGAAGCTGGATTGCAGTGACAGTCAGAGCTACTGATGTGCCTACATTACAATTATGTCATCCAGGTTTTTGCATGCGGCATCCTGCAATCCCTGCTTCAAGTTGAGCACCTTGCTGTACAATAACACTCAGTTAAAAACACCTGTCTAGACAAGGGAAACTCCTCCTTTCCAGCACACAGGTAGCTGGGTAGTGAGGAAGTACTTCAAATATGCATGTGGAAGTATTTATTCAACACCTCAAGGTTTAAAGTTACAGCAAACGACCATAGATTATTTTGGCTGTGACTTAGATGCTGGTTATTTGGATTTTTCCTAATGACTTCAAAATCACACAAGAATTTGGAAGGGATTTCTTCCAAAAATTGAAAGTGGAAATTCAAACATTACAAATAAACCTCACCTGGTTTCCAAGATGCTTGAAAGCAACTATACGAGAAGGCTGGATCTTGCAGTATAGAAATAACAGAGAGACTGTGCGAAGCAGGGGAGTGGGTCTTGTAGTATTCACCCGTTTGCAGTATTGTCACTTCCTTTCTATGCAAAGGGAAATCAGAAGCTCAGCTGATCCTAGGCCAGGGATTCTCAACCTTATTAGATTTGAGGCACCCCTAAGAAAATGCTAACTTTTAGTTTTTATTCACGTTTTGTCTACAGAAAAGTAATAGAGCAGTTTTCCTGTTGTAAAGAACTCAGACCACAACAGGGCAGAATGCTATTTAACACTATGGATTCCTATTTGAAATCTCCGAGTTTATCTTGTGAATCACGTTTGCATTCCTCAGTGCTAATTTTGTATGGTACTTCACGTGCGGGCCGCCTCCCGATCCCGTCCATGCGGCCATGTGCGGGCTAGGAGCAGTATGCGAACCCGTCTTTGTGCATGCAGGCTGTGGCCAGCAGCCCGGGCACGCGGGGTCGAAGAAAACCGGCGGCAAGTTAGAATTAGTTACAGACGCGTAATGGTTGATTAAAAGATTGTTTACTTACACCAAAGATGGTTGTGGTGTAGGCTGGACAGTTTCCCAGGCTCAGCTCTGCTTAAGTCCTCGCTAGAGGACTCCGACAATTGACCCCGGAGTGGTTGAAGCTCCGCGGGTTTGGCTCGGTAGTTTCAAAGGAAAGGGATACGTCTAGGATCGCGCTCAGTGACGGGGAGAGGCTAGAGGCCGTTTGGCCCCCGGAGTGGTTGAAGCTCCGTGGGTTCGGTAAATAGGTCCCCTGGAGTTGTTAAGACTCCGTGGGTTCGGTAAGTCGGCCCTCTATTGCCCTCTTAAGGAGAAGAAAAAGCTGGGTTCGAAGGGATTAGCAGCGCTTAGAAATCTTCACGCTCTTTCTCCCAAACTCCAATTGCTCTCTCTCTCTCTCTCTCTCTCTCCAACTTGGGCAGAAACCTCCCAAGCTCTTTATACGGCTAGCAAGCCAATCGCTAGCCACCACGTGGGCATAATTTAGGCTCGGACAGGAATGTGGCGCGAATCTAACAAATGGCGGGAACTCCTTTGCACCGCACATCACTATGATGCAAAAGAAATGCACCATGCAAAGAAGGCTACAAACTGGCGGGAAATACTGTTCTGCACGCGGGTTCTCCTATTGCAGCAGAAAACTCTACCGTGCAAAGGAACTGCAATTTGGCGGGGACATAATTTAGTGGTGCCGAAGCACACAAAAACAAAAAACCACAACTTTGGGTTGTGACACTTCACAGCACCCTTGACAGGATCTCAAGGCACCCCAGGGTCCCATGGCACCCTGGTTGAGAATCACTGTTCTAGATGACCAGCTTCCCCTAGTCTTTCTTTTACATTACTCTTTAGCCTGAAAACTATAAATCAATGAGCAGTGGACACTTGAGTGTAGTCAATAAAGCACTCTGTTTTTTGAAAGGATGATTAGTACAAATGTGACTTGGTATAGGTAGATCTAGGATTTTGAAAAGAGGGGTGTACATGGTAAGGTGCATCATTGCGAATACTACAACACTTTTTTTCTTCAATTAAAGAGAAACTAGAACCTTTACTAATATGCTAGGAGGCTAGCACTATATTATTCAGTTTAAGATCAAAGCAAAAACAAATATAACTATTGGAATGTGCACTAATTTGTTAGATTTCATATATATATTATTTAATATATAAACACAATATATATTAAAAAAGAACACAGTAAACCAGGCAAAAAATAGTCAAAATAGTTAAGAGAGTCCGATTAGCCCTGTAGTCATTCTAGCTAAATGCATGTCTGTCGGTCATTTCTATACTTGAGTGAATATTATGATGTCTGAGTTAAGGTTTTTAGCCAAAGCTGGCTAAAGTGGTAAGTTGAAAATGCAAATCAGTCATGAGCAGATAGGACTGGACTTCTGGTTTCAATACAGTGAATTCAATACACTGGTGTCTGTCCTCATCATTCTAACTTTAAAGGCTTGCAAAACTCCAGCATAGCCTGCTTGTGGGTGGGAATACCCCCGTTCCCATCCCCCACCAAATCCCTGTTGCTCACCTGAGGTTTCCATCTCATCGCTCCTCCCGCACCTGGGACCTGCAGGGCCCTCCGGGGAATTCCAGCACATCTCAGCTGTGCAAGGCAGCCACTCTTCTCAGTTCATTTCTGGAATTCGCTTCCTTTCACCTGGACCCTTATGACAACGCCTTTCCAACACAGATAAACCAAATTATCTACTGTGGCATTGGAATTGCATGGCCTATTCATTTTGAGCCACTTGCAAGCGTGGTGACTCTGGGCCAGATTCTTGGAACATCATTGCCACGTGCCAGCACTGAAAGCAGGGGATATTGAGCACTTCCAACGTAAGCAAGAGGCTGTGCTGAGCCATTAAAAAAAAAAAACAAAAAAAAACAGGTGAGAGAGACATGTGGGGTCCTCAGCACTTTAGGGAACTCAGCTGGATTCTCAAATGTTTTGTACCGGGTCAAGCAAACAATTCACTGAGGCAGAGAAGTGAGATTAATCCACAAACTGCCAGCTAGGACTATAAATAGTATAGTTATTTACTGCCGCACTCTGCTTTTAAGCATGTTTCCTGAACACTAAAAGTTTTCAGAGGATAGAAAGTTGAAAGAAAACACAAGCCAGGAAGGCAGCCTTCCCCTCCCTGCAGTTGTGTATCTATCAGGCAGGGCTGTGCTTTTGCCAAGCAACAAATTAACTCTAGAGAAAATACAAAGTTTCATATGTGAATTGCTTCCCTTTAAAGACTCAGCAAAAGAAAACAGACCTAATAGTCAATTAAACTGTTTTTGAAGTGTCTCATACACTGCCAAGAGAAAGAATAGATCATAGACATTACATCTTATAAAAACGCTTGTGTTTTATCCCCCTTAAGAACTGTTCTGAAAGGAAACTCCCTCTTTATGAGCAGTGTATGTCTGGGGGAAACCACTGCTTTCATGTGATAAAAATACCGCAAGTACAAAAGAGTCCCGATTTAAAAGCACGGTTTAATGGTTATTCATATTTCACCAAAACTGATCATGTTCTTATCCCTGTAGTCAACATTTTGTCCTGACCTTCATTCTGGTTTCCTGGAGGATCTCTCTCTCCTGCCCAGAGCTGTAGTTTCCTCTCAAAAGTATTTCCTTGTTACAGTGATATTTGGTTATTCCTCATCCTCCCCCCAGAGAAAGGAAAACACTCCTCAGACTGTGTGCATGGGGGGTCAGGAGCGATGGTGGGGAGCACAGAGAAAAAGCTAACAGAGAAAGCTTGCTTTGGATTTTGCCACAGGAGGGAGCCAGGGAGCAGGAGGCTGAGTGAGTGAACAAGCAAGTCTCATTTTCCACAGCCTAGGTGTCCTCCAGGGAGCATACATGTATTGGTAGGTGTTACTTGTGTGGGATGCAATGCTTATGCTTCTCCCCAAAGAAGAATTCAGTTTTATCTGCATCAGGTGTAAACTAGTGTTCATCGCACTGGAAAGAATTGAAGGTTTGGAAACACAGGTATCCATGTTGCATGCTATTCGGGAAAATAAAGACTTCTTGGAAAGGAGTCGTGAGGAGCTGGGACAGGAGAGGCCAAAGAGAAAAAAAGTTGCAGCATGCGACTGCTAGAAGAAGGATGATGCTGATCCATTACTAGGATGATCCTTCCTTGAGCAGGGGACTGAACTAGGTGACTTGTGAGGTCCCTGCCAGCCCTACTGTCTTATGATCCTTAGAAGGAGGAGGATCTCCAGCACACAAGAGGAACAGACGTAAGTCCATATCCACTTCCAACACTCTGCAGTGGAACAGCCGAGGAAAAGGTAACTGTAAAGACAGCAGCAGGCAGTGCTAGAATGGAGGGGCCAGAAGACTAGAAAGCAGAAAGTGCAGAGCCCCAGGGATGGAGGCTCCAAGACCACTGCCACCAGAAAGGAAGAGGTGACCATCAGTACCTTCCTTCTGCAGGGGATAGAGGCACCCATCTGTTATCCAGATTCGGGGTCCAGGAGGCTTGCTGTTTGCCTGGGACCTGTATTTAGGATGTCACAAAGACTGCCAGAGCTCATCCACCCGCCTGTCCATGTAGGCACTAATGATACTGGTTGGACTGCCACTGAGAAGGCAAGAGAAGACTCTGAGGCTCTTTACAAAGGAGTTCGGAGCTCCAGTGGTGTTCTCATCAATCCCCCCCAGTGGAAGGTAAGGGTGAAGGCAGGGACCCATCACATCATGGAGATAAATGTATGACTAAGATGGCGGCATTGACAAAGGCTTTGGATTTTTTGACAATGGCAACATGTTCTGGGAAGAGAACTGCTATCAAGAGATGGCACCCATCTAACCAGAACTGGAAAGAGCATCTTTGGGCACTATTTGGCCAACCTAATAAGAAGGGCTTTAGACTAGGTTCCACGGGGGCATGAGGAGCAAAAAACTCCCCAGCAATAGAGCAAACTACCCAGAGGGGAGAGGTTCAAAAAGGCTCAAGTTGGGAAGGGCCAGAAGACCACAGGACAGCAATAAGGGATATATGGGAAATGAGTAAATCAAAATGCAGAATACTTCCAATGTATGTATAGAAGTATAGGAAACAGATGAGATGAGCTGGAAATCACAGCCTACGAAGAAAACTGATTTGGTTGGCAACACTGAGACTTGATAGGACAACTCTGATGACTAATGTCAATATTTAGGGGTACGCATAGTTTTGGAAGGACAAGACTTGGAGAGAAGGTGGTAGCACTGCCATATGGATCATACGTTTATTCCTTAGTTCAGGAGAAGGTAGGAGATCAGAGTGCATTTTTGTGAAGATAAGATGTGAAACATACAATCCCCATCAGGAAGGAAAGGTGGATGAGGCACTCTTCAAAGAAATGACAAAATTATCCAAGAATTGAGATGATACCAATGAGGGACCTCAATTTTCCAGGTATCTGCTGGAATAATAATACAGTCAAACATAAAATGTTGATTAAGTTCCTGACTTGTATGGAGGACAATTATCTATTTCAGAAAGTTGAGGATACAACTATTGGATCTTGTTCTGACCATCAGGGAAGAACTGGTAGAGGATGTGAAGCTGAGGGGAAACATAAAAAGGAAGTGATCATGATATGGAATTCACATTTCTGAGATGGGGAAAGCATGAGGTCAGCAGAACTGGATTTCAAAACGGCTGATTTCAACTGAAATGCAAGTCAACAAATATCAGAAAATACAAAATGGGTGACCTGGCTGGATGGTAGCACTATGGAGAAGAATCTAGGAGTCTTGGTGGATCACAGCATCTATAAGTCTGCAGTGTGACACAGCTGCAAAAAAAGGCAAATGCAGTTTTGGGCTGCATCTGTAACTAGGTGTAAGACACTGGAGATGATAGGCCTCACTTAGAGTATCATATGGAGTTCTGTACTCCATTTTAAAAGGTATATGGAGAGTTAGAGAAGGTCCAGAGGTGCGTGACAAAAAAAATAAAAAAAAAATAAAATAAAAATAGAGGGCTCAGAAGGCAAGGCCTATGAGAGGTGGACAGAAATAGGCATGTTCAATTTATGAAAAAGGTGACTGAGAAGGGACATGATAGCAGTCTTCAAATACATAAAGGGCTGCTGTACAGAAAAGGGGTAACCCTTTTACTTTGTTGATTCAGAGAGCAGGACGTGTACCAACAAATTAGTTGCAGCAAAACAGGTTTAGATTGAATATCTAGAAAAACGTTGCTGCTAGAATGGCGAGTCAGTGGATTAGACAGTTTAGGGAGCTTGTAAAATCTCTTTTGATGGAGGTTTCCAAGAGGTTGGATAAGCACTGATCAGGAATGATTCAGGAGTAACTATGCTGCACTGCTCTGTAAAAACCAAAAGTTAAAAGCCCAGGAGCATTTCTGCCCCGCTCCAGGATCACTGGGAGATTACAAGAGCTCTAAACCCACAGCAGGAGGATACTGGCAAGAGAAACATTGCTCAGCACCTGGAATGAAGCAGAGCTACAGAACCAGCTTAATTATGAAAGACAATTAAAGCAGCCAAAATCAACTCTCAGAGATTTGGAAATGGGATTTCTAGCTGTCCATTTATGGGGTGTGATGTGTGATCATGCTTGCTGTTCCCAGGTTGCAAGACAGAATGGAGGGCATTTACTTTTTCTTGTGCTTCTGAGTCTTTCTGGTTACCACACAGGGCTGGGAAGAAATTTCTCCCTCCTTACCTGTTGTGACCAGTGTCTCTCCCCCACCAAAGAATCCTTCCTTTAAAGCCAAGACTGCCCCTCTGCTCAGGGTCAGACCAGTCACCATATTTGGGTCTGGAAGGAATTTTACCCCATAGTAGCAGGGTACTGTCCTCTTCCTTGGATCTGCTGAGTGCATTTTAACAACTTTACAGCTGCTCTACTTGTGGCTCCTTAGGGCACTGTTTTTTTTGGGCAATGGGCTATGCAGCTGTGCAATGGGGTTGATTCTGTAGTTTTAGAAACAGGATGGCTTAGGCTAGGATGATCCAGCTGCAGCCATGTGTTTGGATAAGGTAACCTCCCAAAGTCACCAGCCCTACTTATCCATGTTTCTAGGTACTTCAAAGCTTGGACTCGGGAAATACTGATGCCGTGAGAATATCTAATGCAAAAAGCGTTTTGCTGCTTCCCAAAAGCATTAAAAATTCTTATTAAATACTTGTGCTTTCACTGGGAAAGTAAACAGAGCTTTTAATTAGGGTTGTCACATCTTGTGCCATTTTAACCATCCTGCACCTAATGCTCAGTCACAACTTAAGACCTTCACTAGAGTATCCAGTTCCCAACTGCATTTATGGAATATATACCAAGCCAAATGGACAAAATGCATCAAGCCTTATAAAACTTGTAGAGTAAGGTGAGGTAGTTCATGGCACACCGTATCATGAAATGTTAACATCCAAATCTACAACATACTAAGAACAAAGACTTTTTTTTTTTTAAATGAGTGATTTCAAGGAACAGAATTTGTATTTTCTTCATATTTAGTGATAATCTTGACAATGATTTTAAAAGAGTATATATAATTTTTAATCCAAAATTGTAAGTCTTGCATGTTATGATACAAAAAAGCAGTGATGTTTGGTTCTTTGCCTTCACTGGTGCTGTTGAAGCTGTAGGTCTCAGCTGAACCCAAATCCATGATGGTGCAATATCATAACTTAATGTAAACCAAAGTGCAAGTCAAACTTCATACAAGACATGGTCACAAAAGGTACCAGGAGCTTCAATACATGACTTGATAGCATGTAGTATGCATCCTTACCACCACGGTGCAAGTAATTCAGCCTTCTGACTGCCACATTTCTGATGACCTGCTCAATTTTAATTACTGGCAGCCCAGTCCAATCAGGTTGAAGTTGAAACCCAAACCCCTCCTTCCACCCTATACATTTCAATGTATCAAGATCTGAAAAAGAAGGTTGCGAACTGTTCCTACAGTCAATGAAGACAGTTAATCAGCACACATGAAAGCCTGAATTCTGTTATTTTCAGTCAATGTTTTAAAAGCTTGCAGAGTTCCCATGGTTCATTTTCAGACTGTTCTTCTAGGTGTGTTTTTGTTGTAAATGAACTCAGTTACAGAACTGTGTACAGCAAAGCGAATGTCCTTGCTTGAAGGCTAGCTACCAGCCCTTTTCTTTTTTAATAAAAAACTAAGCCATGCACAGACAAGACAACAAACCTCTGCTTACAGATATGAACAGGGAACTCTTGTTTCTTGCATTCTGCTGCAAAGCCACATAGCTCACATGGCAGTTCAGAGCAGCACTCCTGAACTTCTCAGGTGAGCCACCAGACTTTTCAGAAACACATGATCATTTCCACATGCAACATGGCAAAAAGACATGTATGAAGTAGCTGAGCCTAGATTTAGTTCACTGAAGGAATAACATGCTTTAAGAGAACACTCAGCTTGTGGCTCACTTCCTTCACTGTCAGTTTTCTGCAAAAATGTGTGGCGTGACCAACACTGATCACGCTACCTTGTTTTGTACATGTTCAGAGCACACCACCATTGCATTAGTTAGCCATGCAGTTCTAGCACGTGATATTCTTCTCTTGGACATACCTTTCAGCATAAACAGCTGTTTCATGTTCAGAAGGAGACAAGACAGTATGTCTTTTCATTATGAAGCTGAAGCGCACACCCCCTACAATATTATTCTTTTTTCCAAACCCCCATTGACTCCTATTTTCTACTCTGTATCTTCCAATAGTCACTTATACTCTCATGTCCTTCCCCCACCTGGCCCATCAGTGACCGTATTTACCCAAATCCAATATGACTGTGAATTTAAGATACCTGCCCCCCCCCCCCCCCCCCCGGAATTGGATATGATACATGAAAACTAAAATTTAGTTATACGTTCTATGTAAAGAATCTACTTAAAGTTTGTCTTGCCCAATGCTGCAGCTGGGAAAGCAGCAGCAGGAAGGCAGGCAGCCTGAGCCCTGCCCCTCCCTGGGTACCTGTGACTATGCCCTCAGCCACTGCTTACACTCTACGCCTAGCTCTGGCAGTGGCTGCTGCTGTGGCCCCAACCTTCCCCAGGCTGTTACCTGGATTCAAGATGAGGCTTACATTCAACCCCACTACCCACTCCCCTCCCTCAGCATGTTGGAGAGGGAGAAAAACCTCATCTCAAATTCAAAGAAATATGGGAGCTATGTAGACTATGAGCAAAGCAGAAAGAGTTGCAAGCATTGCTGGCACTACATTTTTAGCAAAGATAGCCTTTCATGGCACAAAACAATCCTTACAATCTCCTCTTACATGGTTACATCATGTGTCTCAATACATTGAGAAAGCATAAGTTAAACTCAAAGACAAATAAGTCGAAGTGTATTTTATTGACAAATAGACTATCCAAATAGTCTATTAAAGAGCAACAGGAAGATTTTTAAAAATACAAAACTGTTAAAGCTTCTAGCTTGCATTCAGTGTAAAAACTTGGAGGTATAAACAGAAAATTGGAAAATCAGTACAGCAAAGTATTTTTCCAATCCTGCAGTGCAGAAACTCAGTGACATTCATTTTATATTTGCTAGAGTCATACTCCTGTTCCAATTCTGTATATAAATCTCTCCTCTATATAAACTTTTCAGATAATTTTCTGTACAAATAAGATGTCAGACATCTGTTCTCCTACATAAATACATAATTTGACTGAAAATATTATAATAGTTTAATAATTTGACTGTCAAAAAAGTACGTAGAAAAAAATCTATATAAACAAAATTAAAGTTTCCAATGGCAGTTTGTGTTTGTAAAAGAAATCCCATTAATTATAATCTTAGGATAAAGTAACTGTTGCCCATAAAATACATTGCTTGTACTACCATGCAGGATTATTGCATACACAAGTCGCTTGTTTTTCAATTACAGTAATAGAAATGAATCTATCGTTCAAAGGACATGAGTGCAGACAGAACTCTAGCAAGTGCTAGCTTTAAAGAAGGCTCATATGCACTATGAAAATAAATGTAGTGCTAGTGTATTTTAAAAAATAAAATATTGCAAGTTTAAATAAGTCTCAATAGAAAAGACAGTAAGGCAACCAGGACTTGTAGCTTCAGTTTGACATCCAGTTGCATTAATTTACCTTCTCAGCACACTACTCTTGGTTTGCAAGTTGCAAAAAGAACATTTGTTGTACATACAGAATAAATCAGTGCAAAGTTCAAAACTGCTTCTTAGCAACTTAGTTCAACATTGCTGGATCAGTTCCTTGAGCACCATCATCTTCGGTGCCAATTTTTTCAACTCCTCACTTTTCCAGCCAGGCTTATAATGTGATAGACTAGAAAGAGAACATTCACCAACCCTGTCAAAATAAAGGTGTTATGGATTTACTTCATTTTTGGGATATTTCTGAATTTAAAGGGTGCAAAATGGATTTGATATTTCAAAGAGTAAAAACTTGATTTTACAAAGTATAGCTATCTGAATTAAAAACATGCGCTATACACACACACAAACAAACACAGTAGATCAAAAGCTTTGACAGACTTTTCTTTATGGCTTTTATCACTGAGGTACTGTTACAACAATGTCCACTAACCAGATTCTAATACTCAGCCTTTACTTAAAAAAAGAAAAAGGAAAAAAAAAAAATCAAATTCATAGTTACTATGCCACGAGTTCATGAAGCAAGTGGCAAAGGACTACAAATTCAGCTTTATTGTAAGGGTACAAAATTATTTTCCTCTATAAACAAAGGGTCCCAGAGTCTCAGTGCAAGCTACAGAAAAAAAGGTTCAAGGCAACTAGCAAACTGGGATACTAGCATGAAAGCCTATTCCATTTGACAGAAAAGGATCCTCTGACAAGTTAGAGTCTTTCAATCAGACCGTTCCATACGATTAGCAGCAAAATATCTGGGACTTGGTATTCCAAGGCAGCTGGGGTGTATGGCAGGATGGGCATGAACAATAGACTGATGTGCAGAAGAGCCCTTTGCATCTTATCCTTTAGCTAAAAGGACAAGCAGAGGTTAACATACAGCCAAAATTCACACACAACTGAAATCCTGGTAGGCCAAAGAGGCATTATCCATTTGCCATCCTCGTCCCACGCACAATTTCAGCTCAAGCTGTAAGCAGTATACAGGATCAAACCCTGGCTACCATGGGCTTTATATTGCCTCAGCTTAAAAAAAAAAAAAGTTTATGCTCATTTATATACAAAGGATTTAAGTGATCATCTTCTCCCAATTTACTTTACTCCTTGTTGAGAAAGATTAATCAGAGACAGTTCAATCCCCCACTTTCAAAAATAGCATTTCTTATCTTAATACAGAGGCACTCGCATCAAGGACAAACAGCAGCCCGATACCTTTTGACTGCAGTATAGCTGTTGGTGTATTTCTACATTTATACTACAGTACCACCATTTCAGAATATGGCAGCATCTCTCCTGAATTTGCAGTAAACTCTGCTTGTAATATTCTGAAATAAGTATATCAATGTCTGTCCATAGACTACATAAGAACAGGGGAGCTGTTTCTGTATTAAAGGACAAGGCTAAAGTTCTAGCATGATGGCTACAGCTGGCTGCATACTCCTCACATCAGGATACTGTCCAATGTTTACGCCCCCAAATTGGCCAGGTATGACTCAAATTTATGCCTAGATTTTTCACCAATTTGAAACAATCAATCTGCACCACTTAAATCAACAAATTCATCGTCTCTCTTTGCCAAGTCTTCCTCATCTTCCAAGTCTTTCCAAGTGCTTGTAGGTAAAACTGGTTTGAGAGAATGTCTCTGAAGCAAAGCAAATGGGAACAACGATGACAAACGGGCAGAATTTCTCAAAGTTGGGACGGCATCTGCATCTTCAGCGGCAGTCTGGCTATGTTCTTCATCCATTTGCTTCTGCAGCTTCTGCACTTCTTCCATCACATCCAAGAACTTAGTTGTAATGGCAACTGTACCACCACCAAGAAGCTGTGCTTCAGGAATCCACCGTAAATATCGCTGGGTCCAGACTTTGATTTCTGGTCCTTCAATGTGAGGCAGCAGAAGCCCATGAAAGTCAACAGGTTTACAGTGCCAACTATCATAAAATTCTCTGAAGTTACTATGTAGCTCCTCTGAAGAGTTTATCAGTTTGCTAATTCTTTTGCCCAGAATATTTTTAATTAAATGATCCGTTTCCTCCCTGAAAAATCCTCTCTTTGGAGAAGATTTAGTTTGTGTCAGTGGCAAAGAAAGCTGCCGGTGATGCTTTAAGAAAAATCAAAAGAGAATTATTAAAAAGGGCACTAGAACTTGAAAATGTTAGCTTAAATTTGGAATAAAGTTAAATAAGTTTCATTCAAATAATGATCCACTTAGGCTTACAGGAATATAAAACTGAATTGGGTTAAGCCAAGGGTTCTCAAACTTTATGATACTGTGACCGAGTGCTGGATGGTGGTGGCAGGGGACGGGGAGCTCTCACACAGCAGCCACTGCTGCCATCCACCACTCCATGCTGCCACCGCCACATGCCACTTCTCCCCACTGACACACGTACCCCCTGGGAAGTTTGTGGCCCCCTTTTAAGTTGCTTGTGACCCCCTGTGGAAAGCACAACCCACAGTTTGAGAACATCTGGGTTAAGCTATTTATTTGTCTCCTGTACATTACTTTGGATGTTAATAACTAAGGCTGCTTGCAGATGTTAAAAAAATGGCATTTTAAACTCCATGAACTCCTAAGCCCAGCACATGCCCAGAAGAGGCAGCACATTAGTTGGACCTGGCTTGCTCAGTGTCTGTAGATCAGGCACTTTAATGAATGAGGCTTTTTTGGTACTTCTCCAAGAGCTGACTGAAATCAGCTTCAGATAAAAGCACAAGAAAACCCCGCTGAAGCTCCCAATCTACACAGACACTGCAGAGCTGGGTCAGAGTAAGGCACTGCTTATTTTGGTAAAGTACAGGGGGGGGTTTCCATTTTGTTTTTTAAACATCCAAAGTCTTCTGAAAACAAGGTAATAAGTTTTATTGCTCTGTACTGGAATAAAACTTCTGCAAATAAGTATCACTGAGCTTGAAAGTTTGCCCAGGAGAGAAAAAGACTAGTTTAAAAAATGAGACACTACTGGAATTAGATTTTATTATTTTTTTAAAACATTAATTTCAAGTAACCTATGCAACTACAGAGCTTCCGTTTACCATCAGCATTCACGACACATTTACAACAACTCAACATTACAGGATCTGGGCAGTGTGCACACTTAATACAGAATCAAATAGAGTCCCCATCCCAGGAAACTTACAATTCACTGGAAATCCCTACTTAAAATGGGATACCACACAATGCCCTGGTGGAGCCTTAGTTTGAACATTTTAATCTTCTACAATAAAAGACTTGCCCATCCACAATTATTGATAGTTTAAATGGTCTCTATTAGTTATCAAGATCAATCAGATCAGTAATAAATTAAAACAAACTCAAGTGCTTTACGAAAAGTAAATATCTACTATAACCCAGGTAAGGTATTTGGATAAAATGACTATGCTCGTTAGTTGACAAAAGGGTAGCCATACACAGTAGTTAAGATCAGTGTTTCTGTACACATTCATAGCATTAAAACACTGAACTAACAGAACTGCTTCTGGCTACGGCAAGGTACAGGTCTTAGAATCCACAGTATTCTAAGGCAGGCATTTTTAATTTTGCCAATAACAGCATTAGTTTTGGCTCCAGGTTTCCCATACATTTGTCCCAAGTATAAATGGAGTTGCACAAAAAACTCAAAAACATGTTTGTATAGCTTCAGAATGAAGCTGACCAGACAGCTTACCTTGAATCGTGTCGTTTTCCGTTGACTTTTATCTGGTTTTGGTTTCTCTGAATAAAGAGGGTTGTTCAGCAAAGCCTGTGCTTTGGGTTCAAACTGCACAGACCAATCCCAAACTGTGAGAAGCCTGAGAGGGCTGCTTTGTGCATTGTGGCTTTCTCCAGACTGCCAAAAGAAACAGGTCACATAATTAAAGATTAGAACAGAACTCTAACATTCAACATGAGGCTACAGAGCTCTGAATTTCCACTGACAAGGTCCCATGTACTCAGCAACAAGCTAGACAAAATCCGTAACAAGATCCCTGAATCCTACAGATGGCAAGTTAAAGATAAGACTAAAATAGATGCTTAAGGAAATACAAAGCATAGTAGTCCATGTATCAAAATGGGATGTTTTACTTTACATTGCTCTACGACTTGTCACACAATGTATATCATCAACATGCTCCCACTAGGTCAGGGGTGGGCAATTATTTTGAGCAGAGGGCCACTTACTGAGTTTTGGCAAGCCACCAAGGCCCACATGACATGCAGCCCAGGGCAGATTAATATTAATTTTCTAAAATTTTTAGGGGCCCCGTGGGCTGGATAGAATGGCCTGGCGGGCCTCATTCGGCCCCCAGGCCGCATTTTGCACACCCCTGCACTAGGTTATACCCAAAGTGCATCATGAGAGTCACTGAGGGAACCGAAAGTTTTATGAAGGAGACTGGCCTGAGACTTCAAACCAGAGAGGCAGTTTCAGAACATGGAATAAGAATCTGGTCAGGATGCATCTACTGAAGTCATCCACAAAATAGTGTCAATTAAATTGTATTTTAGGGTGTGGACACATTTGGAGCACTTTCAGAAGGAGAACATTTCAAAAGAGCAGTAGCGGTATGTTTTAATTGTTGTGTAAATGAGTTGAGAAGAATTAAGATTCAGCAAAACTGCTCCAATTCTAAACCTGGAAGCAGCAAAGTCTGCTCCCATGGACTACAGGAAGCCCAGGGCACAATTGCATTGCACTAGACAGTACAATAGTCTTTTTAAAGGAGCTAGATAGCTTAAAATCTTGTTTCCCTTGTATCAAAATAAAGGTTTCTTTATAAGAAAAAAAAAAAAAAAAAAAAAAGGGAATTTGTTCCACAAAGGCATTTAAATTTTTTCAAACAAAACACTTGAGCAAATATTTGCTTTTTACAGATCAAAAGGACACAGAGAGGTAAAGTGACTCATCCCAGGCTACAAAATAACCCCATAGTAAAGACAACATTGGAAGACAGGACCTCTTGGCTCTGTATGCTGTGCTCATTTCAGCAAAATCAGGGTCCCCAACCCTTTTTCTAGTAGCAGGCCAGATCTAGCTGTCCAATCACGTACGAGCCTAAACTCCACTAACACGTGACATAACTATAAACAAGCTAGGAACTAATTGCAGAAATAAGTTGGCCTACAAAGACTTGAAATTCCTTAAACTAAACATTGCAAACTGGTTATTTCATGAGAGTACTCCACTGGTTCTCTGCTAAGAAAGTTATCAGGTTGTATAATTAACCAACATCTTCAAGTTTGGGTTTAAAGTCTTAGTCTGTTGGCCGCAAGTTATAACTGAGATCAGAATCTTTATTTAAAATCTGTTCAAGCAATAATACTACAGATCATTTACAAGCTCGGATATACATTTTGTGCCACATCCAAATGCAACTTGGGTTGTGGAATTTACCTTTACAAAAGAGAGGCCTGGCCAATATCTATTTCAAACAGGTTAGGGAATAATCTCATCCTCTTGACATGCTTATGAGTACTGAAATTGCTCTTGGAACTCTACCTGCAATAGCACCAAGGACTTATTTGCTGGAAAATGTAACTGGATTTTAGAGGTGCACAGATACATCAGTCCGATACTGAATCGGCACAGATAAAAAGATTGGAAAATATTGGACTATATTGGAAAATGGCCTGATGTGGCTGGTAATTTGGCTGATAATGCCCATGCGTGCATGCAACCACAGCACAGCACGCAGGGATCGAGGAGCACAGCCCAGCAGCTTGGAGAGCTGTGTGCAGTTGGTAAGTCTGCTGTGGTGGATGAGGACGGGGGAGGGAAGGGGTATGGGGGGTGCAGATCAAGGCCCCTGCAGTGAGGGAGGGAGCAGGGCAGGGGTAGGCACTGCCCAGCCGGGGTGGGACGGGGCACAGGACAGAGCCGCGGTTCGTCTGAGAAGGGTGGCTCCT
>NW_005841922.1:2426056-2428246 GCF_000455745.1 Alligator sinensis
CCTGCCACAAGCTGCCCCAAGTGCAGCGTGGCCCAACCCCCACCTTTCTTACCCCCGGGAAGAGCCCAGCAGAGCCCCTGGCTTCAGTCCACAGCTGCAGCCCACTTTGCCCCACACAGATGCAGGAGCACATGTGCCTCCCCCCCTCCCAGGTTGTGCACAGTGGCAGGAGCTAACCCCCCCACCCATTCCCAGCTGGGCAGCATGTACCCCAGCCCCATTCCCTCCCTCCCTCACCACAGGGACCACTGATCTGCCCCCCACGCCTCTTCCCTGCCCCCTCCCCGTCCACCACAAACTTACCAGCTGGATGCAGCTGTATTGGCTATCAGTATTGGCCCCCAAAATCTCTATCAGTGTACTCCTACTGGATTTCCTCAACTTAAAAGGACATTTAAAAGCAGGGGGCATGATGCATCTTCCACTAAAATGCCAAAGCTATTCACAACAAGTTTCTCACTAGATTTCCACTAAAATCTCAATTCATTTGGGATTGGACCCTTCCTACTGCCGTCTCACTTTTTTCTACAAAAAGGCATGAAATATATATACATAGGTCCCGCTCGCAAACTTCAGAAACTCTAGAGATTGTGAAAACTCCACCCTTGGAGTTTAAGAGCAGGTTAATCTAATACTTGTCTGAAGTGAGCCTATTTTGATTCTACCTCTGCTGAGGCACCTTATTTCTGTAAGATACAAAATGTCACTATATTCAGCAGCTCTCTCAAAAGAAAGCTCTGAAATTGGTGATGACAAGCTGTGACTGCATAAGAAATCCACACAATACACTAGATTCTGACTGTACAATTTTATGACAAAAGGTTTCCGATAGATAAGGCAGAGCTACTAACCAAATGTAGAATTTCCTAGGTGCATTTCCTCGTTAATAAGCAAGAGCCCCAACTTGTTCCTTGGACACCAGGGACCCTGGCAGATGTTACATTTAATTTGCAATTAATGTGTTAACATAGCAATAAATTTCAACATATCACATATTCAAGCAATTTATTTGGAGTGGGAAGTACGATCTTCAAATCCAATGCAAATCCCTCATCACAATTAGGAATGACCTTGCAATTCAGACATGGCCCCCAAGTCCTCTGGATATTATATTTAAACAGGCTCAAAATTCTTCATCTGGTAAATTCACTGTAATAGGAACCAACAAGGCTTTTAAATCAGAATTAGGCATGCATCTAATAGTACCTGCCAAGGACTCAAGGCCCTACACAGGTGTTAATATCCTTTCTATGCAGGGTCACCAAACTCAGGAAACCTGTAGAGATCACACACTGCCAGAGAACAGTTGGCTCTAGGTACTAGCACGAAACTACTTCCAAGCCCTCATTTCTCTGCTTATGTCCCTGGGCTGAGAGTTTGTGTTTTGCTATTTGAGTGCTCCTGGCAGGCCATTTGTTGTCTTTAACAATTTTGCATGAACAAACATCCAGCAGGTAACAGGTTAGGTGCACCCAATTTAGATGCCAACAACCATTTTGTTGTTATTTATTCAATCCCTAGCGTTTAGATGAGACTTCTCCAATGTCCCACTTGTCCCACTTCCCCAGAAGCACATACTTACCATAATAGTGTCTTTTTGATGTTGTGAGTTGAAGAAGAAAGTGCTAAAAATAGGTATGTAGAGGCTGTCTGACAAGACAGTTAAGTAAGTCTCTGTGAATTCAAATGCTGGAGGATATTGTTGTACCAACTGCCAAACACAATCTAAGAAGAGCAGGAAAACAGGAGCCTAAATAATAACAAATATTAAATCAATTTCAGGAAAAGAAACAATGAGATCTGTCCCATCACGCAGCCTGCCTGCACTTCTGAATGATCTGGAACATCTTTACACCTCAAACACCAATTAATTTTGTGCACACAATTGTTTTACCCAGGTTTGTTTTGCTACTAGGTGTTTTATAGACACTAGTGGTAGTTTAAAACTCTACTAGGTAGTAATACTTTTCATTTTGGCACTAGAAATGGAATACACCAGTTTCTGATGGGAACTGTGCATCTGCTACCATCATAAGATTAGCAGCAAAAACAAAAGCTTAATTTGCATGAAAAGCAACCAGGATCCAAGCCAAAATGTGCTTTTGAAAACTACATTTTTCCTTCTCTTGAGGAAGGCAATACGATTGGCCTATGCCTGCAATTTAGAGTAACAGAAAACTATGTTCAGCA
>NW_005841922.1:2428277-2452410 GCF_000455745.1 Alligator sinensis
TGAAAATAAAAACATGGCATGGATTCTGTAGCCATGGATGTTTAAATTCACTTGTGAGTGATACTAGTCATCTTAATATTTTAATAATACAGATTATTTGAAGGAATTATAGCTACAAATGAAAAGACAAACATTCTAAAAAGCACATCCAGTTTTTCTAGTGCTAAGTCACGGCAGCCTTGAAAATATCTTGCAGTCTAAGATTATCCTTGCATAAAGTTGTTTAAAAATGTATTGTGACAGTGAATACCAGAAATGCAGCTCCTTATCAAGGTAAGGCCTTAAAAGTGTTATTTCCCATTCAAATAAAGCATGGCTGTCTGCAATCCATAAAGCAAAACGAGTCTTTCTGAATATCCTCAGTGAAGATGCACTTTAGCCCAACACTCATCCTTCTCCAGTGTGAAGATGTAGGTAACCAATAGTCAAGAAACATACCTCCTCTTTGTCACTTTTACGTAAATGGTTGGAACGATCCAAAAAGCTATGTCCTCCTATTACCCACTCCTTCTGAATAAGGCTCTGAAAGCCAAACTTTGTTCTGCAGTACGAATCCATCATCACTTGGACTAGACTAGATATTACACAGCACAAATCAGAGGCATTCTCCTCTAGAAAGCAATATCAAAAGGACAAGGATCAGTGGTATGTTCACTATCACTAGACAAAACACTTAGTCTCAATTTTAGGATGGCCTTATTTTGAAAGATTCTTAAAGAAGTACTGTTTTAATGGATTGCCAAGTTCCAGTTTACCTATTTTAGGATATATGTTTAGACTTTCATGCCTGTATTAAAGCTGAAAACATTTATTTGGTTGCTTAGAGGTGATTAAGGCCAGGTACAGACAGTCAAAAAGCCAAAGGCTGGATCTATTTAATCTTTGCAAGTTAGTCTAAGCTGTGTAGACTGAACCTATAAGCAAATGAACAGGCATCCACTTTTGATTCCAGAAATACAGCCACATGCCTGCAGTGGCCCAGGCCAAAAGCTGGGGATGCTAGAGCACCCGCTCAGCTGGAGCAGACAGCTTGAGTCAAGGCTAACCCACCTACTCTGCAAGGGGGAGTTTGCAGGGGAGGTGCAAAGCATCCTGAAATGCTAGGGGGGCTGTGAGTTACCTTGAATCTGGAGGGGATCTGGGACAGAAGTTTAATAAACCAATTTAACCTAAATAAGTTAGAATTTGATACTACATTTATCCAGGTTTATCGTAAACTGGTTTCGGCCATTTTGAAAGCAGCTTACATGCACTGAACTTCTGCTGTGTTACAGATCCGAGCCAAATTTCCAAATCACATACTGGTTTGTGTGTAATTTCTGTCCCTAACCTAAAGGACTGATTGTTTAAGAACAGCCATAACTCTGGTAACAAGCAGTTTTACCAAGTGCATGTTTACAGGTAATTTTGCTATTTTCATAGAAAAAAATGAAATAGCAAATTTTAGAGATGAAGTTGATTTTCATGAGTTAAACACTAGTAGTTTTAAAACCAACAGTTTCATGGTTCTGTTATTTCTAAGCCCAGGTTTGTTCAAGGGGATTTAGTTTGAAGTCTAAGGCCATGAGACTTGCTCTAGGGGAAAAAAAACAAAACCTGTAGTCAGTTTACGAAAATGAAATCCCATATGCATTTAGCAGAACATGCTCATGGAACACAATACCACACAGTTTTGTATTAAAAACTACACGCAAGATCAGCGGATTGATATCTCGAGCTCGTTAAGTGAAGTTTAATACCAAAACTTAACTTTTATGGTGTGTGCATTTTTTCTTATTCGAGCTCTGGCTTATTCTGAGCTAGACTCTAAGAGCTATGGTGAAATCAAAAAGACAAACTTGATTATTTAAGGACAGACATGAGACTGATGAGGGTCTTCAGTGTTTACTTCACCCCTCATGCCTTCCACCTTCAGTCTAACATTTACTACCAGAAAAGGAAATGGCAAAGAATGGCAAATTAAATGAGGGGGACAAAGAGAAAGGGCAAATTCCCCAACTTCTTTACAAGATGCATGCCAAATTCTCTCAGTCATTTTGCTCCATGGTACATCTGCTCCATCCCATTCTTCAGTTACTCCAAGAGCTTGCAAAGGTTTATCTAAACCAAGTATGCAGGAGTCTTGCTGGTGCTTACTTGTATATGACAAACTACCACGTTCACCCTATTGTTTAACGTAACACATACTTGTCTATTTAGAGCAACAGAGTCTCATGATACTTTAAGAGTTGATCTACAATTTGAGAAAAAAACAACATTCTAAAAATCTAGTGCATGTCAAAGGCACTGACAAGGCGGACCACCTTTAGATTCTGAACCAGTGCAGTTAAGATTGATTTTATGTAGCTGTATCATGCTGGTCATTAGTGAGCATATTCAGCTCTAAGTTTAAGAGCCGAGGTTCTCAAAAGTGATATAACAAAAGACATACTTGATCTTATTTATGCATGTCTAATTAAACGATTAATCCTTAGATAAAAAGTTGATCATGAAAACCATAACAATCCCACAGGCTTGCAACAAATTTTCATATGCAAAGTCAGCAAATAGATTTCCACCCCCATGCCCATTTAACAGTTTAATTATACTGAAGTTAAACAGTCCCAAAATTCACTTTAACACAGTTGTGCAGAAACCAAAAAACACCAGCAAGAGATTCCGATTCAACTATACAAGTTCTTGAATATTTAATTCCAACCCCTTTGAGTCCCTCTTTAGCTGGGGCTATGCATGCCAAATTTTAAACCAGGTGAGGTAGAAGTCCAGGGCAAGGTATCCTAGCAAATAGTTTTAAGTGAGATGCTATGAAAATTTTAAGCACAGCATTAGATGCTTAGGAGTTTGAACTACTTATTTTCCCTTCCTTGCACACGATTGAAAAATTATAATTTAAAATTCAGTATGTGAAGAGGAGGATGGTAATCCTGAAGAACTCTTACCTATAAGCAGAACATTTGTAGTCTGTCTTTCCAGCTGTTCAACCACCTCTATTGCTTTTTTCAGACATCGTCTATTGTGGTACAGAAAGAAAGACAGGACTTGTATTTTCAACTGGTTAAGATTAAGTAGCATTATCAGAATTTAAAAATTTGTGACCATCTGACATTATATGAACGAGGGGTGCACCGATAGAGATTTTGGGGGCCAATACTAATAGCTGATTTTTAAGGAGGCATATTGGCTGATACCGATTTGATTTCCGACACACAGCATGGCAGCTTGAAGAGCTCTGTGCAGCTGGTAAGTCAGTTGTGGTGGAAGGGGAGGGGGAAGGAAAGAGGCATGGGCTGCTCAAATAGGGTAGGGCAGTGGGGGAGCTCAAACAGGGATGGGGGGGGCACAGCATGTGTCCCTAGATCTGCACAGGGTGGGCTGCAGCTGCGGGCTGGGACCAGGGCTGTGCCAGGCTCTTCCCAGTGGGGTCTGGGCCAGGTTGAGCTCGGGATGGGCAGCAGCAGTGCTGGGAGGGGGCTGCAGCCACCCCAACATTTATTGTAGTCCCCCGCCTCCCAACACCACCGCCCTGAGTGCAACCCTGGCCCACCCCCTCACCCCCGCCAGGAAGAGCCTAGCACAGCCCCAGCCCACAGCCCACCCCACCCATACCCTGTGCAGAATCCAGGCACACAACCCCCACCCCACACCCTCCTGGGGTGCATGCAGCAGCAGGAGCCTGCCGGGCTATGTTCCTTGCCACCTACACGCTGCACTGTGGCTGCACACACGCATGGGCATTTATTAGCCAAATTAAATCAGCCACATCAGGCTGATTTCTAATACTGTCAGTTTTCTTTATAATCTGTTCCGATCTGATATCAGACCAATGTATTGGTGCACCTCTAAAATTAACTTGAAAAACTACTTTGCAAATTTAGTGTTAGGGATGTTCCTTGCCACCTACACGCTGCACTGTGGCTGCACACACGCATGGGCATTTATTAGCCAAATTAAATCAGCCACATCAGGCTGATTTCTAATACTGTCAGTTTTCTTTATAATCTGTTCCGATCTGATATCAGACCAATGTATTGGTGCACCTCTAAAATTAACTTGAAAAACTACTTTGCAAATTTAGTGTTAGGGAAGCAAAAAACCTTAAATTTGAATTTTATACTGTGTCTTGAATAAGTTGTTTTTGTTTTTTAATTTAAACGCAAAATGTAAATCAATTTTAAGGCTTTCACATTTCACCTTTAGTCTGATGTTTACTGACACTGACAGAATGACAAGGACACTTCAAATGGACAATGATTTGGAGACTGTATTTACTCAAATATAAAGACCAGGTCCTCTCCACCCCCGTCTTCAACACACCGGGGGGGGGGGGGGGGGGGGGGGGCGGGCCCGCGGCCCCCAGCCGGTAGCGAGGGGAGGGGAGCTGCTTACCCCCGCAGGACCGGGCTCATCATGTAAGCCAGGAACTCCAGCCCCAAACTGGGCTTGGGGTTAGAGCTGCAGCTGCTACCCACGCCCACCCCGCCCTACCCTCCTCAGTCTCTGCTGCTTACCCTTCATCACAGGGTAGGAGCTACAGCTGCTGCAACCACTGCCACATGGCAAGAGTCACCATGTGTTCCAAGCCAGAGTGGGGCTAGAGCCAGAGCTGCAAGACAGGGTAAGTGGTGGCACAGTGGGCAAGTAGTGGCCGGGGTGGAGGGGGAAGAGGGAGGTGCAGGCAGCAAGGGGTAGGCTACTTGAATCCTCCACTGCAGCAAGAAGGGGGGATGAATTAAAAAAGGAGAGGTTAGAAAAGGGAAAACAACTCTCCAATAATTATATATGGAAAAATTGTATCAAAATTTTCCATGTATAGAGTCCAGAGGTAGATCTGGAGGGGGTGCAGTTGTACCCTCCCTTTGGTTCAATTCCTGCTCTAATCAATAATTTCAAAATGAACTGCCTGGAAGAGGCAGTGGCACTTCTATTTAGACAGCACTGTGGGAGTCAACTGACTTAACAGCTCTTTGTAATCCAATTCCTGCTAATCACTTCACTCCATTCTCCTTTGTAACAAGTGTTGATTATATCCTTGATGTTCCACTATTCCACTTTCTTCTGTAATTCTGCTCTCTGTATCCCATTCCTAGTAATGTCATTCTTGTATTTCATGGCCCTGCAGACTATTTTCAACTCCAGCTAGAACCTCAACTCAAGTGTGGTAATGTTAACTTGGGTGAATATTAACTCCGTTGTTGAAGTGGCTGACAGTGAAGTATTGGATGCATTGTCACGACCCTCAAGACTTAGATTGTTTTACAGATCTGAATAAGAAATGTACATTTAACTGAAATTACTGCAGGATTAATGAAATTATATATTCACTATTTTGCCTAGTTTGTTATATTTTTTAACCTTAATATATCCAGCAGCTTAGTTGAACACTTATTTCTTCTTTGATATTAAACTAAACAATATAGCACTAGGCCCCTAGCAAATGATAGCATCTAGTTTCTTTTTAACTGGAGAAAAATATATTGTTATAGGATGATAAACTACACGATCTGCACCACCCTCTTCAAAATCCTAGACCTCCCCATGATAGATTGATTCAAATTATTAGGGAAGGCAGGCAGATCTTGCATCTGAGTACATATGGTATTCATTACTCTGAGGCATTCATAAGACAGAGGTGCATCTGATGAAGCACAGGGTATAACTTTACCCTCCCCAATCTCCATTTTTTTTTATTATAGAAAAATCACCTATAGCAAGAAAAACAAAAAACCCCCCCAAAAAACAACAAAACTTCTCTTCCCCAAATGAATCGAAATGGCTTCATATTTCTGGATATAGCAGAACTTTGCCCCAACAAGGTTTGTTTAATACCATGGTCCCTCCCTTTACCCTCCCATACTTTTTTGTTTTTCGGTTGGTTGGGGGTTTTTTTGCAGCGTGCCATTTATCTAGTATGGAACATAGAAGGTGAACTGTAAGTTTTCTGTTAACATTTCATCATGAAAGCATACATGTAGGTCAAACTTCATCTACATATCCCAGACTCCTGAAACAGCATTTTGACTGAAATATTAAGAAGTCCTTTTCATGTGAAAAGTTTCAGCTGTTTAAAACTGGTTATCCACAGCTAGAAAACAGAGACAGATTTAGCAAAGATGGAGTCCAAATATTTTAACAAACCTAATGATTTCTAGCCAGTTTGTGCTCTCCAGTAATGAAAACCACTTTACATCTGTATCCCAGAAGTGTGCGCTGTTATCTGTAAAAACAGAAAATTAGGTTGTGTGTATGTATGCACCATTGTTCTTAATAGTACGATGTCATATCAAATTAAGTCTTCAGCTAGGATGGATATCAGGCATGCAACGAATTAAATTCAAGTTAAGTTAATTCTTTAAAAAAGAAAACAAAATATACCACACACCTTAGGCACGATTCTATCAAACCTCATTAAAAAAATGCCATTTTTGAACCTGGCTGCTCTCTCTACCACAGAAGCAGGCAATTATTTAGGGCGGAGGGTCACTTATTGAGTTTTGGCAAGCCATTGAGGGCTGCATGGCAGGCAGCCAGGAGCAGATAAATATTAATTTTCTAAATGTTTTAGGGGCCCCGCGGGCTGGATAGAACAGCCTGGCAGGCCGCATCTGGCCCACGGGCCGCATTTTGCCCACCCCTGTTCTACCACCTCCTCTGGCAATGAATTCTACAAAAGTTAACTACGTATTACGTAAAGAAGCAAGCAAAAAAACCAAACAAACTTCTAAATATTAATTTTAGAACACAGTATACAATACAATATACAACCTACTGGAGTCCTACCTACCATTTTAGAATTAACCTGTTAAATTGCAGCAACAGGGAGAAAAATGCTAAAAAAAAGCAAAAGATGGACAAGTAGGATACAACTGGCAAGGGGAATGAAGCACATGCAGTATGTTAAAGTAGTTCAATTCTTACTTTAAGTTCAGGTTAAAAAGGCAAGCAAGCAACTTTGTCCAATGTATCAAACAGCAGGATCCGCCACTCATTTCCATCAGAAATACAGCAAACTAGTTGGTACTAGCTTGGTGAAGGTTTAGAGTACTTGTAGATATCAATATAAAACAGGAGATCACCACCTCCACTGTAGAATACTGGACCACAGGCCTTGTGCCAGGTCCAGGAGTTGTCAACTCAGAATCAAAATGAAACCAGGAGCAGGAAATCTCTCTCAAACGAAGCCTTTTTTTCTCCATCTTGCCTCTTCCTATAAAGACTTTGTTCCTTTGACACCTCTTCAACAATGCCTCCTGTCATTTAAAATTTTCTCTTCCCATCATTTTTTGGCTTTCCTTCCTCACTCCCCTACCCACTCCCTCTAGCATCAGTCTTTTCTACAGTACTCTACTGATGTTACTGTCCTGCTCTGCCCCTGCTCCCCAAGCCCCAGTGAAGCTTTATGCTGCAGAATGCTATCCTTTGACCTGTTTATATGCTTGCAAACAAAGGATTTTTTTTGCAACTATCTAGTTGGTTTAATAAAATATATTGCCTCCCCAAGAGTTCTGATGGTTTGACCCGTGACATTTTTACCTGACCTTTCCCCTATTAATTGCAATCTGCAGTTTCATATAGGTGAAGAACAGACCCCCTCTTCAGCAGGGCTGAGATATACCCATCTATCCTCCTCTCTCTGCAGCCTCTGTGAAATACCACTGCCAAAAGCCAAACAAGCAAGGGAGCACATCTGTTCTCTCTCCCCGAGTTCACCGCTGAAGTGCTCTACCTTCTAGTACCCACTGGTTCTCCTGTAGAGTTTAGTCAGTGGGCTGGAGTGTACAAAGAGCAGACTTATCAACAGAAGACTGATACTTTTAACGCAACCTGTGTCCAATACAAAAACAGTAGAGCAGATTAAAAACAAAAACTAGATAGCTTATATTCCTAACAGGCAAGGAATTTTCCAAGAGCACCCTCTGACCCACAGTTAAGGGACAGGGAAGTCCACTATCTGCAAAACTTTTCTCTGTAAAGGAATGGGCTGCTTATAGGAGCCATTCCCAGGAATTTGCTTTGCAAAGCGAATAAAACTCTTCCTGTTCATTAAAGGAACTTCGCAGGCTTCCTTTCCACAGGTACAGATCAGACTACAGTGAATCAAAGAAAGCAACTGGAAATGTAATCTGACATTGTTTTGACTGCTCAACTACAGATAAGTTTCAGAAAGACTAGAAAGCTGTACTAGCTGCTTGTAAAGTCTCCCTGCAAAAGAAAACTGGGTTTATGCTTTACTGCCTCAAAGAAAAGTGAAAGTCCTTTCCTGGCCCCCATAGAATACACTTTCACACAACATATTCAGGATTGTCTAATCTTACCTTTTAGAGATAGCTACAGAACCAAACTAGTCACACAACTGGGGAAGGGGAAATTTTTAGCTTGTTTAAAACCTGTTAACTCTTTAACCTGCATAGCAACTTCTAGAGAGTTGTGCACATATTTGCTTGGTTTGGCCACCAGACCAAAAATACAAATTTGTTTCACATCAAACAAGTAGCTTTAGTTCCTTGAAAATGAAGCAAAACATCAGGCTCAATTCACAAATGTGACAAGCATGCATCCCTTCCCTACTTTACACTTCAGTGACTTTGTGACTTGAACATTCAGTGATGAATCTGGGAGAACTGGTTTTAAATCCCTATCCTGCCTAACAGAGCAGGAATCTGAAAGCCACCCAATTCTTAGAGCAAAACCTGGTTGCCAGAAGAGGGAAACATCACTGCTAATTCCAGTTTTCTAAATGGTATTTGGAATACCTTTATTTGGCTGAATCTATAAGAAAATCCAAGTCAAACTAGTGACCTGTTTTGCAAAACGAAGAACAAGGGTTTTTTGGCAAATGATTTATCCAAAGATTCTCAGTCCTCCTTCTATGGAGCTTTCCACCATATGAATGCCTTGCATTTTTAAGAGGTCTATCAGTCAGCAGCCCAGCCCATGTTGTAGGGGCATGTGGAACTCAATACATTTGGCACACTTAAGTAACAAACTGAACTTTGTTACTGCAACTAACAGAAAGGCAGAATTAAAGATTTAAGTTGATTTTGTTCTACATATAGAATTTATATTTCATATATTTATACATTTAGAGATTTTACATAATAGGTAATATTCTAGCTTTTCAAGTTTCATTTAAGGAAATAACTGCTTCCTTGGGTGCTAATCTCCTTCCACTGAAAGAACTGAGTGTTATGTAATCTAGATTTCTTTCTTTCTGAATTGTAAGAAGCATCATGAATTTAGCTGGGTATTTAAAATGATTAAGATAAGTTTTAATGCAGAGTTTAGAACAAAACAGCCATGTATAATACCACAGGCAAATAAGAGATCAAAATAAAATTTAAAAAAAATATATATTGAATGATAAGAGCTCTAAACCAAAAGAAACCTAAAGCCTAGCAAGTTTTGGAACAGCACCACCATTTTAAATACTTACCTGGTTCATTTTAAAATAGCTGTGCAACAGCAATAACTTTGTATGAATGTACTATAAACTTAAGTCAATTTCCAAAAAAACCCTTCAAATTCAAATTCATGCCCAGAAGATACCTCTGCTTTTTTTTTTTTAAATCTATACTGATGTTTCTGAAGTGGAGCGAAGCCACCACCACCCATCCACTCAGACTCAAGTAAAGAACAACTGTGGTAAGGATAAGAAGCTACCAAGAGGCAGACAACTTGTTAGGCAGCTGGCTAGCTGATGGCTCTCATTGAGATGAGGCTGCTAGACAAGAGGGGAAAACAGGATTAGGAGGATCTGCAGAACCAACCAACTAGGACACTATAAAAATAGCTACGTGGCTTGTTTTGAGGTCTATTATTAATTTAAAAGCAATTTATTTTAGTCATTACAATTTCAGATTGTTTCCTATTAAAGAATGTTTCCCATTTAAAATGTTCCTCTACTAGAGAGTCTAGAGCTTCATTACAACTTACTGAGAGACTATCCTAACATTTCTAAGCAAAGACTCCATGATACATTTGCTACTTCCTAATTTGAGTAAGAGTCAAACTGAAATCCCGTTATCAAGCTATACTCCATTAGGAATGGAAGTCCCAGATTTATTTTTTTTTTCCAAACAGTATAACGTATCACTTTGGCTACCACACCTAACCCACATAATACACATCTGGGTCTGATCCAGGTTAGTTTGCCTTGGGTGTGAACAGCCACACTGCAAAACCTGGCTGGAGTCTACAAATTAACTGGTGCTCTGCTTCCTCCACCCCTCTTCCCTCACCATAATGCCCAGAAGCAATGGAGGAAAGATAGTGGACTGGCTATAATTCCTGGGAGTATAAACCCTTGGTTTTTTGCACTGCTCTACAATTCTCTCAGCAAGTTGTAGGAGAATATTTGTCCATCTGGATGTGTAAAAATTGCAGGAAAGCAATGAATGACCAGCACTACCTATGAATCAACATGCATATTTATTAAGAAATGGATAGATTACCAGTTTGAGCCAAAGTGGAAACTGGCTCTAATCCATACCCTTCCAGCCACGCCTGGTATCCACATTTAAAACCACCACTTACTTGGATAGGTTTAACATGTAAAATCAGACAGGGTGGGGCAACACCTCTTGGTAAAACCCAATATACCTCTGCAGTGAAAACATACCTAATAATTTTGAAAATCCTATGTTCAGGAGCCAATGTTTACCCTGTATATATAAAATACACAGCAAGTTTGTTACTGTATTGAAAGGTAACGGTTTTCATTGGGAATAACTGTCTTGAAGTGAAAGATTTTCAAGGGGGGGGAAAGGAGGGGGCAGTTAAGCCATGGTGCTGCCAATGTTTAGAAAATGTAAATGTATCCTCACGAACAGGTCTTGCTGAAGAAGTCAATGGCCAATAGCACCTCATGAGCTTAGAGGCCGACAGAACTAGGGCTTTAAAATGTTCAGTATTTAGTTTAAATGTACAACCTGCTGGATGCAAAGACACTAATCAACAGCAGTATTTGAAAAGTATTCAGGTCAAGTTGTAACAGTGTAACTAGCCAACTCTTTGCTAATTCTCAGTTTAAATTTAAAACCATTTCTGAACACAAGTAAAACTGCTCTTTCTTGGTTGCAGTAGACAAATCAGAATATAACAAACAGCTCTCCAACCCATTTAAGAGTCTCACCTTCACCACAGAGTTGAATTCAAGTTGTATTGCCTCTAGCCACAGGTCGTGACATTACACAAAACCCCTTCACCATTTTATACAATGAAGTTAACTTCACTGTATTTGGCTAGCTTGTTGCAGATGCAGATTACAGTACAACTGGTCAGCTGATCAGTTACTGGGTACATATGCATGGCGCACAGCCCGAGTACTCAAATTTTAGTCCAACCTTCCCCCATCTTCTAATCTTTCTCCTGTAAAACCCTTATGCCCAGGCTTGCATTCTGAACTTACATGCGATTGTCCAGTTGGAGATACAGGCTAGAGCTTTCATTTTAAGGCTGGCTTCAACTTCCCTAGTTTGGAGTAAGGATGCAAACAAGTTTCTCAAGTACCATCTCTCAGGTTTTGATGGGCCTTCAGTACCTCTACACAGTTCTCTGAGCCTGTATTTTCCAACTTACCACTTTCTACTCTCCTGATGCGAACAGAAGTGTATCTGCCAATTTTGTTTAGTTGGCATTTAACCTTTAAATCCAGAAGGACTGCTCCATTTCTGTAATACTTAACTCATCTCAAACAGTCAGAATGCCATCCTGATTAGAGAATGACCTCAGGGTTCTCTTTAGCCCCTAGTTTAAATGGTCCAGGGACTATGACTTGTGAAAGATAGAAAATCTGCACTGCGATGAAGGAGAATTGAAATACTGGGGATCAAGTGGATGAACGGCAAGTACACTATAACTTTAAGAAATGCTTGATTCCAAAGACAAAGATGAATGCAATGCCAAGTCACACAACTATCCATCCTTTTCATGAGGAGTCTGGCCACATGGTCATCACTGTCCTAAGTACAGGGCCACTGTCCTGGCTGGCAAGCTTCTGAGCAGGGACAATGATTTTGACTTGGGACAGGAGCAAGGATAGCAGTAGAGAAGACCCCAATATTATAGACAGAGGGAGAGATGACAAGCTAAACAGCTAAATGGCTCAAGCTGTGATTTCAACCATTCTTTGGAGGAACACAGGATCACAGGAAAGCAGTGCCAGAAGGGACTATGTCATCTAGTTCAGCATCTACTCAAGGCAGGATCACTCCCAAGTAAAATATTCCAGCCAAGTGTCTCTGTCCAAACTGCTCTTGAAAGTTTCCAAGGATGAAGATTCCACCATTTCTCTAGGTAGCCTGTTTCAATCTTTCACCATCCTCATAATCAGAAAGTTCCTTTTAACCTCCAGTCTAAGATTTCGCTGCTGCCCCTCGAGGCCATTGCTTCTACTGCTATCCCCTATGGTCAAAGAGAAAAACCCATCTTTCACCCTCTATGCAACACAGCAGAATAAGCTGGCAGTCCTTCTCTTTCCTATGGGAGAAAGTGCAGAAGAAAAAAATATTTCTTGTGTATAGGTGATGAGATGACCAATTTCTTATTGAGAGTACTGGACAAAACGTAATAGCTTTTACTTCAGCTGATACCTTTCCCTGGTCTATTTTCTCCAGCTCACCCAACCTTGCATAATGCAACATGAAATCTAGGCAGAAAAATTATGAACATGCTTGTGATTCACATTAATAGTTTGAGCTGATTACTAAAAAGTTTAAAAAAAAAATCAAAAATTAAAAAAAAACAACAACTATGGATTACAGGTCTCACTACCATCAACACAGAAAGCAGCACCAGTAGACTTAAGAATACAACTCTTGGTATTTTTGTTCTAGGGAGCCTGGATTTTAAGCTCCAGTAAAGTTATTGGTGCAAGTCCCTAGTGCTCTATTCATAAAACACAATCCAAGCAAGGGACAAAGATGGGCAGGGGAACCACTTGTTAACAAGCCTCCGCATCTTGTAATGTTTACCTTAATTCTTCCTACTCCCAACTGCTGATGCTTGAGAATTTTTCAGCAGGGGAGAAATTTAAACGTGCCAAAGATATTCCAGGGTAGGACAAACAGTTATCCCTATAGCTTTTAAGGTCTCGATATTCCTTGATATGTTCCTCAAATTCCAGGCAACAGAAATAAGTTCTTATAAAAGTTATTATTTCTTAAATAATCATGTATTTCCATTAGAAGAGTGGCTTCTTCCAGTCAGAGACCTCTAAAAGATTAATATCCTCTACTACAGGCTAATTTTTTTTTAATTGATGCAGGTAATAGGTCAGCTCCCTCACCAACCTGCTCCTTTGTTTTAATGGTAAGAATTTTAAACTCAATCTATATTGCATCGGTAGGCTGACAGCTTGCTTACTAGCAGCTTCTGAACATGCGAATGTGTAGAAATGAAAAGTGCATCTGTTACACTGCCATGACAATGGAAAACCTGGATCCCTGCTGATTACATTTCCCCTGGAAAAATCTGGAGTAAACTGCAGATTTTAGCTTTTAGCACAGGAAAATGCAGATTTCTCATTTTATTAGAGAAACCCATGGATTTTTCAGTTTTGCCACAAATGTTTTGCTGGCTGGCAGAGTTCCATCACAGGAAAGGTGACTGCAAGACCTGTCTGAACCATCTTGTTCCACTTACTGAAGTGCTCCTTCCAGAATCTCAGTGTGCATTTAGGACATCAAGAGGCACAACTGGCATGATCTTCTCTACTCACCAGCTGCAGGAAAAATACCAGGAACAAACGCCTCTGCATGGCCTTCTTTGACCCCACAAAAGCTTTCAACTGTTAACTGAGAAGCACTGTGGAGGATCCTTCTGAGGTACGGATACCCATCAAAAATTCATCACCATTCTTCATCTGCTCTATGACAGTATGCGAATGCTGGTTTTCAGTAACAAATCTATCACAAATCCCTTTGAGGTCAAGATGGGAGTTAAGCAAGGCTCCAACACTTCTGATATTCCTTACCGCAATACTATATTTGACCACCAACAAGCTTCTAGTCAGAATGAAGCTAAACTACCAAATGGACAGTAAGCCATTTAAATCTCAGCTGACTCGGAGCCAAAACACAGACCACCCTGACCTCAATCATTGACCTCCAGTATGCTGATAACGCTATAGTCTGTGCTCACTCAGAAGCAGACCTTCAGGAAATCACTGACATCTTTGCTGAGGCATACAAGAAAATGCAACTCATGCTTAACATTCAGAAGACTAAGGTCCATCAACAAGCTCTTAACAAGCAGTCCCCAGGTCATAGTTTCACAGTTTCTAGGGTCGGAAGGGACCTGAACAGATCAAGGCCGACCCCCTGCCCTGGGAAGGAACAAGTGCTGGGATCATAATACCCCAGCCAGATATCCATCCAACCTCCTCTTGAAGACCACCAAGGTAGGAGAGAGCACCACCTTCCTTGTGAGCCCATTCCAGAGCCTGGCAGCCCTAACCGTAAAGTAATACCTCCTGATGTCAAGCCTGAACCTACTCTCAATCAATCTGTGGCCATTATTCCTTGTTATCCCACGTGGTGCCTGGGGGAACAGAGCCTCACCTGTTTTCCGCTGGTCCCCCCTGGTGAGTTATAGACAGCCACCAGATCCCTTCTCAGTCTTCTCTTGTGGAGGCTGAATAGATTCAAGCCCTTTAGTCTATCTTCATAGGGCCTGGCCTGCTGCCCCCTGACCATGCGAGTGGCCCTACTCTGGACCCTCTCAAGATGAGCCACATCCCTCTTGAAGTGCGGTGCCCAGAATTGGATGCAGTACTCCAAATGCGGCCTGACCAGCGCCACATAGAGGGAAGTATCACCTCCCTGGACCTGCTTGTTGTGCATCTACAGGTGTGCATCACAAGGTGCAGTTAGCTTTACTGACCGCTTCTTCTCATTGGTGGCTCATGTCCATCCTGGAGTCACAACGACTCCAAGATCCCTTTCAGCCACCATATCGACAAGAAGCCTATAGGTGTTACTGGTTCCTTCTCCCTACATGCAGCACCCTGCACTTATCTGCGCTGAATTCCATTCTATTGTCATCCGCCCACCTCTGTAACCTGTCTAGATCTAGCTGGATTCTGTCCCTCCCCCGTCCAGTGTGCCCACTTCTCCCAACATCTGTGTGTCATCAGTGAATTTGGACAACGTGCTTTCCATGCCCACCTCTAAATCACTGATAAAAGTGCTGAATAGCACAGGCCAGAGGACCAAACCCTAGGGGACTCCACTGCCCACATCCCTCCAGGTCGAAAATGAACCATCCATCCCACTCTCTGGGTAAGACCATCGAGTCAAATTTGCCACCCATCTGACTGTGTAGGTATCAATTTCCAGGCAGTACCACAGGAAATCATGGCAGATGCGTTTTTTGCAGCTACCGTAGAAACTGCTGTTTTTCATGGTTTTTACGAAAACAGAGAGAGTGCGATTTAAGTATGTCCCAAGTTACAGTAGTTTCATGAGTCCTAGAATGGTAGCACAGATACCTTGTAGATACCCAGAAGGACATATACAGCTTTGAATCACACAGCAAAAGAAGTTATTGAAATTAAAGTTCTGCTAAGAATCTGCAAAAGTCTTATAACCTAACTTGGGTAACCACTGTTCTGCAGTGACACTGGGACACTGCTACAGAGTAGCTGCTTGCCAAATCTGTCTGCAAGCATGGAGCATGCAACAGAGATCAGATCTGGAATAAGTTAACATATATGCTGTTCATCAGCAACAGCTGCACAGATGTTAAACACAATGAATAAACGCTAGCACAATAACCCACATTAACTCTGCAGTGAAGACAGCCTGGAACACTGGAATTCTCATTCAAAGATGTAGAGTCAAATTAACCATTATGTTTTAAATATAAATTACCAAGAGAATGCAGTCACACCAACCTGCATTTAGAAAAGTCTTTTATCACTTGAGTTATACTGGTATTGTCCAATATCCTGTAAAACCTCAAAATAGCCAGGGTTTGAGAGCCTTAGAGCAAAATACACCGAGTTCAGAAAACTATGGGTAGAAACCACAAAAACAGCAACTGCCCAAGAAATCAACATTAAAAGCAACTTAATAAAGGTAAAATGTCCTCACTGCTTGCAGCCCACCCAGGTGGGGCAGTACAAGAAGCAGCCAGCAACCAAGATGGCAGCTGTCCCCTTGTCCCACCTTTCCCCAGGGCCTCTCCACCAATCAGTAGCAAGGGGCACAGCTACCAGGAAATGGCCATGAGAAAAGAAATTGGCTATTTGTATGGTGACCAAGCCACAAAAATTCCTTTGTCTGGCCACAAATTAAGTAGGTCCCTAACTATGGGAGGTTAGCCAAGAGAATAGCTTTGTTCCCTTGCAGCCAACAGAACCTCTACATACAACAGCTTTGTAGTCTAGCTTGTCATAACTACCATTCTAATGTACACCAGAACCTAGATACTTTGCAGATTTAGGTTTCTACATCCCTGTGAAAGAGATGAGTGTTTATCAATTAGCCACGTTGGAAGTTGCTCTGATGCAAACGATCTGGCTTCAACTATACAAGTGGCTGGTCAGAGAGTTAAACTAAAAACTGCAGGCTTTCAGTATGATTGATACTAGTCAAATATATAGATCTCACCTAATCTACAGGCACATCATTTGTCATCTTACTTAGAGTTCTCTATCTGCTGAAAAGAGGAAGTAACCACTTAGTTATATTGCTAATAGTTCTTAGATCTTGAATATAGACCTATCTGAATGCAGAGTTAACAAGTCTATAGTAGGTATCAATTCTTATCCTAGTTCTTCCTCTTCTTATTAAAGTCTAGTTTTAAGAACTTACCTATCAAAAACAACTGTTTAAATCTAGTGTATGCAGTTTGGATATCTTGCAGAGATGGAAGGCTGCTTGAAAGGTCATCCATTTTCAAGACTTCATAAGGAGGTGCATGAATTGTCTTATAGATTCTGAATAAATCAAATGATAAAGAGAATTAAGCCTTCTAGCTTGGAGAAAAAAACATGGACAATTATCACTGAAAGTAACAAGGTTCATTACCCATCTCATATATAAGTACACATCAGGTATTCTAGAATACAAGACATCCATCATATGAATGGGCTTGTCTAAAATTTAAAAAAGTTTTGTTGCCCTAACTATATAGGTATGGTAAAAACAGTCCTTGTGTAGATGTACTGTACTGGCATAAAAATCCTTTACAGGCAGTTTTGCAAAACACGTGGAACTTCTAAGCTATGAATACTGCATCTTTATGAGCATGTTCACTCTATGTTACATCAAGTTAATGAATTCATGTCAAAATATGCACCCAGAGGGTGGTGGATATTTCCATCTCCTGGCAAACACTTCAAGTACCAAAAGACAATGCAGAGCTAACTGTTTTAGAGTCTGCTTGACTCCCTGATGTTTGATTATTCTTTTGTGTCCTTTCAGCCTAAACTACATTTGCTGATGTTAAAAGACACTCCTGAAGGGAAAGAAAAGGATTTGAACTGAGATGAACCTAAACACCAAAAGTTGTCTGGAGTTAGTAAGTAGTACTCATGCACATAGACCTTATTTTGGTGAAAAAAAACCTCACTTGTTGTGCTGTGCTTTACAGTTAAGTTAACCAATAATTTTTTTAAGCCATTTTTCAATCACACTTCAAAGGGAAGATTTGCAGGCATTTAGCTGTCAAGTTTTATTAGTATTCTGTAGCCAGGGGACATGACCTAAGAGGAGCAAAGCCACATGAATTGGGAACAGACTTCCCAAGGAGGTGGTGCAGTCCCCAACCTTGGAAGCCTTCAAGAGAAGACTGGACAGACACCTTGCTGGAATCATTTGATCTCAACAGTATTCCTGCCCAGAGCAAGGGGGTTGAACTTGATGATCTTTCAAGGTCCCTTCCAGCCCTTAATTTCTATGATTCTATGACTAGTCCAGAAAAAGGCAAAACTGAAGCCTAATGAGAAGTATGCTCAGACCAGAAGAGACAGAGGGTCAAAAAGACCTATGACACATTTGTTTCACTTCTTGAACAAGAACAAACTACACTACTTTTCATCATAAAGCTGTCTCCATAAGGGCTTTACCAGCGTATTGATGTTGATGAGATGTTGCATCATTTATTGGCATAATTATGCCAGTAAAAAGAGTTTAATTGTAGATACCAAATCTATACTAATTAACAAACTTAAGATTATGTTAACATATACAATGTTAAATGTTATTTTGTCTTTATATAGACAAAAACAGTCGCGCATGTTTAAAAAAAAAAAAATAGTTGGTAGTGGTTAACCACTAGGTAAAACCTAAGAGTACAGACAAGATCAAATGACTTTTGTGATGGTTGAAATATATGCCCCACTGTTGCAACTGATACCTTGTTGCAGATACCTGCTATTTTGTGGAACACAAATAGTGTCTTAAAAATGTGTAATTAATTATCAAGGTTTAGGTAATATTCTGGGCATATCTACATATGCAATTAGCACACAAATCAACCTGACACTTATTGCTTTGGAGTTTTTTGCTCCTGGACATGCTGTTTGAAACCCAGAAGCCATCAGCTCTGGAGAGGATTCATGTGCAGCACATGAAGCCTGGTTGGAGCAGCCCTGGCCAGCAGAGGGCTCCAGACGATCAGCCTGCCAACCTGAGACTGCTCCAACCAGGCTCAGTGTGCTGCAGAGGGGCTGGCTGAGGCATGAGGTTACTTCAGTATGGGGCTGCCTACTGGCTAGCCCAGTACATTTACATGTGCGCTGCTACACACAGGGAAAACCAAACTCTGCAGCAGGGTAGTACTAGTAAGTACTACCCGCAGAGTTTATTAGTCTCCTACACTCTAATAAGGGTGCATGTGTAGAAGCCAAGTCATTTACTGCAGAGCTAATTAGTCAGCTCTGCAGTAAAAGTCTCATGTAAATACACTCTCCCACTCCTAAGAAATTTAGGAGTGTGGGGGAATACAGGGAAGTTTTCTCTGTTCCTAAATTAGTGATCTTGCAGGTCTTTTTAGGCCGACTACAAACACCCTTTTGTTTATCTTTCCACCTATATGAACCAAGCTACCATTCAGAAATGTGGTTCAAAGGATCTTTTTTTCCTTTCAGATGCAGTGGGAAAAAATAACCTTAGGGCCATGAATCTACTGCCAAAAGGAAAGCTGGGCTCATAAAACTCATTTCCCACCCAAGTTTTCCTTTCCTGGCCCAATATCATTTAATTTTAAAACAAACAAACAAACCAACCAACCAACCAACCTTCCTTCCCTTCCCCCATTGACTGGAGTTTTTGCTTTTTAACTTAATTTTTGCACGAACTAGTGAATGAGGGCAGCTGCCTCTGCTACTTTAGCTCATTGGGATTAGAAAATACTGGTTTCTTAGAAACCAGCTGCTAGTAGTTCTCAGCTGGTTAAATAATAACCTTGATTGGGAATCCTTGAACAGCTGACATGGACTTTTATTAAAAATTAAAAAATAAATAAAAAGGAGAGCAGTATGAGAAAATTTACTTGCCTGGAAAAGAATGAAACTTGACTGGAGAAACTAAGTAGAGGTGTAAGCTAGTTACAACTACAGCCTGTAACTTTAAGCTTAGGGAAACCCTCTTTCCCCACCTATCCCCAGTTTGCATAAGCTTACTCTGATGAGGACTCATACCTATGGGAGAAAGTGCCTTGCTGTGATGGAACCAAAAAGGCTTGATTGGCTAATGCTTTGGCTCCACCCACCAGAAAATTCAAAACAATGTGGAAAGCTGTGTAAACAAGGATAGCATAACTTCTCTCCTAAGCAAAACGATACAAAACAGAAGAGCTATTACCGACCCATCCATGAGTTTGGGCATTTGTAAAGTGCTGTCATCCTGTTCTTTGGGAAATGCAGACATTTTGAGAAGGGCAGCACCATTATGGCAAGACCAACACCAAATCTGCAGAAGAAATGTGTAATAAATGATACTTGATTAGTTGTTTTGTACAGATACTTGTGCAAAATGACTAAACATTAAACTATATGAAACATCTCCCTACCCTATGTTATATACAAATTTTGATCTATTTAATAAGCAGGGATCCTGGATTTCCAATAAAAAAAACCCCCTACAAATTCCAATAAAAATCCCAAAGTCCATGATTAAAATGAAAGGACCCCACAGCCCCGCTGGTGCCCCTCACTCCCCCTTCACAGGCCCTACTCATGCCCCTCACTCCCCACCAGTCCTGCTGGAGGGCTCCCCAGCTGCCAAGACTACGGGGCCAGGGCCCCAGGTCTGCAGACCTCTGCCCCTGGCTGATGGTGGCGGCTGCTGCAGCAGAGTGGAGCCTGGCTCCCCACCTGCTAGCAGCTTGGGTGGAGGTGGGGCTGGTTCCCTGTTGCAGTGTACACTCCTAGAAAGGCGTAGGGGGGACCCATGCCTGCCAGATCTGTGCACACCGCAGGCTTGGGCTCCTGCCCAGGACCTCCACAGCCAATGGGTACCACTGCAGGGCACAGTGGCGCCACGCAGGGTTTTCCTTACCACTGCAGGCTCTGTGCTGCCCTGGCAATGCGTTCCCTGCATACATGGCAGCAGCAGGGGCAGTGGTATGGGGGTGTGCCTCGCACTGCTGCTGCATACCCAGGGGACATGTCACCAGGGCAGTATGGAGCTCACAGTGGCAAACAGCTTCCCCATGCAGCACCACCTTTCCCTGCAGCACCGGGTTGCACCCACCAGGCTGTGGAGGCTGGGGGGGGGGGGGGGGGGGGGGGGCAGCAGCAGCAGAAGGGCAGGAGTTTGAGCCCACAGTGCACACAGTGAATACCCATCTGCTCTCCCAGAACTGCATGCATCAGCAGGGAGCTGGCCCCACCCCTCTCCCAGACAAGCCACGCCCAGTCCCACCCCACTCCTCACCAGGGCCCTACAGCTGCACGTTACAGCCCTGGGCCCCAAGCCCTACTGCCCACTCAGCTGAGCAGCAGCCCCAGTCTCAGCCCTACTCAACTCCCTCCCTATGGGGGGCTCAACCCCTCCCCACCACATTACCTGTGGGAGCTACTCTCGAGGTTGCCTGGCCGCCTCCTGCCTGACTGCCCTCCTTCCAATCCCTCCCAGCCCCCTGCTGGCTGGAACTCTGCCAGCCTGCAGAGAGCTCTTTGCAAAACTGCAAAATCCACAGGTTTCTCTGCTAAAGTGAGAAATCCAGTTTTTGTCCAGTAAAGGAGAACATTTGCATTTTACTCTGTTTTCCCTCAGAACCCTGATAAGGAGTCACTCAATACTGTAGCAATCTTAAAGTTTAGAACCAAAGCAGGTGCTTCACATAAAAGCACTTAACAGTATTACCCTGAAAAGTCCAGTTTAATCCTTAGAGTTATTAATAATAAATTTGCACTTACTTTGTCTAACAAGGTATGGTTAAAGACCTCTCCCCAACCCCATAAGGTTTGCCTAAACAGTCCTTGGAAATGGATCAAAATAGCCCCTGTTACTTCTTCTTCAGGAAGATAACTTCCTGGGTGGAATGGAGGGGGGTAGAAAATGCCCACACAAAATATCAGTTCCAGAATAGCTAAATTCACAACAGCTATTTAGCCCTTTGACTACAGCATTTTATTTACTCCGTCTCATCCTAAAGACAGTTCACCAACAGCTCCTGGGAACACAACACTACACTCTTAATAACAAAAAAAAAACTTGGCATGCAGGATTAAGTTGTATTTTTCAACCTTCAAGCAAGATAGCTTAAGGAGAAAACAACAAAAGGCAACATGAAACAAAAAGCATCTATGCTTAGCAAGGAAGTCATTGCAAGATTGGGACTGTCCAACTGGAGGCCCACAGGTCACATGCAGCCTACAAGGCTAGGGACAGACAATACACATAAACCAGTGTAAGTGATCAGAAACTGGGTTAAACCTGTAACAGAACAGATGTTTAGCACACATAAACCAGTTTGAAAATGGCTGAAACTGGTTTGAGATAAACCTGGTTGAATATAGTGTATCAGACTTAACTGATCTGGGTCAAACCAGTTTATGCAATGTCTGTCCCAGACCCCTTGCTGGTTCAAGTTAAACCAGACTCCCCCAACATCCTGGCATGCTCTCTGGGCTGGGTGTGGCTCTCTGCTCCACAGCAGGGCTGGTCACTCCCCTTTGCTCCCTGGCTGGAGCTCAGCAGAGACTGCAGGCCTCTGCCCGGCTTGCCCCTGCTCTCCCCTTCCCCTCTACCTTACACAGACACCTCTTAGCATTAGTTAGCAGACCACAGTCTACAGTCTGTGCTGTGGTAGAAGGGACAAAGGAAGAATCAACATGTAGCTGGTGATGCCCCTCAGTTGTTTTCTTAATGGGGTGATAAACACTTATCAATTCCTTGCTGGGCAAGTCAGAAGGTGAGGGGGAGGAACCCCTCCCTAATCAGAGCATCCTACCAGAGCCTGGCCACACACCCCAGCTCAGCACTATGGAAGGGAAGGGAGGGCTGCTCTAGAGCCCCCAGGCTCCTAGCCTGAGCCACTGCAAGCATGTTCCTGCATTTCTGGGATGTCTGTACAGTTACAAAATGATTCAGCCTAGCCAGGTTAGACTAACCTGCAAAGATTGAATCAAGTCAGGCTCAGGCTTTTTTGAATGTCTGTCCCTAGCCCAAGGGTTCATATGCAGCCCTACCCGAATGCCGCACCTCCTATTGCTTTGGCTGCTGCTGCGGGAAGGTTCTCATTTGCTTCCTGCTTCCACCCCAGTGGGGGGAGGAGGAAGGCAGTGCAGCTTGCAGCACTGGGAAAGCCCGTGGCACAGTCCAGGGAGGAAGCCACAGTGCAGGCTACCCACATGCACAGTACAACAGCTGACTCATGTGCAAGCAGTGCAGAGGACGGGCACGGGAAGGGGGTAGCCCACAGGCCCATGGCTTACACAAACAAGGCTCCTGCTAGCACAGTTCACTGGGTGTGCAACCCCTGGCTACTTAGAAGTTGGAGAGCCATGGCACAGATGGGCAACAGCTGGACTTATTATCTGGACTTTTGGCATATTCACACAGGCATGCTTTGCAACAATGGCTGCTTACCTTGGACCTGGAAGTCAAGTTCTGCATCTCTCTCTCATCAGGAACATCAGATTATATATAAAACATATTATAACTCAATTATTCCTTTGCAACCATATCAGCCTCCCATCATTATGGAGGGTAACCAAGTTATAATATGACCTACAGTATAATTGCTGATATAGGAAGAGAAAAGAACTCACACTGGCCTCTACATGCTAGAAGGTTTGTCCCCCAAACTGCCAGATCTACAGTTTTATAAAGCAAGTTTGAGATCAGTGCTACCATTTTATAAAAATCCAGAAGCCATACTTTAGAAGCATGGTGAAACTAACTATGTTTGTATCAAGACAATCAAAGATTTCACGTTACCTTGTCACTGCCATTTTATCTAGGAAAATTATGAATTTAGCTTTCAAATAGGTGCAGCTAGGAATTAATTTAAGGACTTTAAAAATGCGTTACTGGGACTTCCACTAACATGACAATCCTAGCAACATAACTGAGAGGGAGCAACTGGGGCAGCAGTCCCAGGTGCAAAAATGAACAGTTGTTGCATTAGTAGCTACTGCCACCAGCACCACCGCAGCCAGAACTGCCCTGTGTGCAGGAACTGCCCAGGGTGTGGAGCTGCCCAGAAGCCATGGTTAGCTAAACTCCAGTTCCTGTATAATAAATGCTGTAGGTCTATCCTTTCAAATACTTGACTACGAGAGCACTGAATCACTCTGAATGTCACCAACTAGAGCCAGAAAAGAGAACAAAGCAACTAGTGTCTTCCACCACCCAGACTGAATCTAGTTTAAGAACATAGACGTAAGGGACTTTTGCTTCATAGGTGAAGACAGCAGGGGCTGTGCACACTCAGCAACTGAAAGATGAACAGATTACTGTTTTGTTGCATTTGCCTACTTCTGCTCTATAATGTTTAGAAGAGAGGAACTATATCATGTCCTTTTTGCTGCTGTTTCTCCTTTTACTGAGTTTGTTACAGAAAGGACTTGAGTGTGCTAATCTTATGTATTAGACACTCTGCCTAGACTATTCACAGAAATTTTCCAACTGATAAGTTAAAGTTCTCTCACTCTTCAGCAACGTTTATATACTCACAGGAA
>NW_005841922.1:2452462-2460654 GCF_000455745.1 Alligator sinensis
AATCTAAAAAAAAAAAAAAGGAAAAAAAAAAAAGGAAAAAATGTTCCTTGTAGTTAAGAACTCTACAGTAGCCATCATGTTCTTTGTATAATGCTGAAAACTACCTACAGTTAACACTTCAGTGGTACCAAGGAAAAAAATTCTGGCTACTGCAAGATTGAGTTAAGCATTTATTTCAACTGGACAAGGTATTCATTTCTTGTTCATATGACACTTTACACTTGTATGCTGTCATGAGTTCCATGAAATCCTTAAAGTAGCTGGATCCCAACACAAAAGGCTCACTACTTGAAAATAAGATTTTTTTTTCCAACATGGAGGGGTCACTTGTAAAACTATACCAAACTCCCCCTATTGCAGATACAGTTTATGCTGACAAGAGCTCTTTAACATGTATAAACTTAAAGTAATTGATGCTAATGTTAACAATTACTACAGAAAGTTATGCAAATATTTCAGTGGGCAAACTTACTTTTCAGAGACTCTGTAGCCTTCATTGACACTCACTACTTCATATTTCACATTCCCCTTGGTCCTTTCCAGCTCCTCATGCCAGTCTTTAAAAGTATCAAACATTACAGTTCTGTTTTTTGCATCTGTCAGAAAACCATTAGATTAGAAAAAATAGCATTGCCAAGTCTCCAAGAAAGCCTCTTTAAAGGGTAGCAAAGTTCCTATTGTAAGAAAGGCAAGGGTCTTTGGGCAAGGTTCTTTATGGTATTGTAGGAAACCCACTTTAATCCATGCATAAATAGAACCACTCCACATTCAGAATAGTTTGAGCACATCAAGGTAAAACACTTTTGTCCAGAAGATTCTATGTTTCTGTCCCATCTTACTTGGCCTTCATTTAACTACTGCTGGAGCTTTGACAAGTGATTTTCAAATCCTGCTGCACATTAAGTTATTATAGAACTTCCTTTCAGTTAAGATTAGCTCAAAACCTTCCACGTACTCTGCAGTTAACTCCCTCACACCCCGATGCAGCTGACTGGAAACCGACTATGTGGTTTCATTAAATATGAAAGCGTATACAATGAGTATAGTAGCCTCTGTGCTAATTTAGTATGTGTTTGCTTTTCTGCTGTGCTCACATTTACAGCAAACTCTAGAGAACACGGTTTCATCAGGTGTCCAAGAGGAACTGAGCATGGATACACTGGACTCCTTCTTGAAGCTTTAAGTGGGAGTCTGGATTCTGGAGCACAAGCCTGGCAAAAAGTCAATTATGTAGCAGCTTCCCAGGGTGAAAAACCACAAAATTCAGAACAATATCAGTAATTATGGGCTAAATGAAGTGCTTATCAAGACAGCAAGAACTTCAGTGGAATGTACAATAGCAAGAACAAATTTAAAGATAAATATTAAGCTACGCTGAAGAGACTGCTGTAGCTAGGGATGCTTATGGCAAAGTTAAAAAATGAAGGACACACACTATGTGCATAACCAAGTGTTTAGGTATACAAAGAAAATAATTTTTACCCTCAGTTCTTATTATATAGTGTGAAGAGCCAAAATAAAGAACATGGCAGTTACAGTAAGAGATGCATTTTTTTATGGTATGTTATGGTATGTTATAATAAAAATGTTGGGTTTTTTTATGGTATGTTAATTCTGTAACATTTTTCCAAATAAGTCTTGCCACCCTAATTTGAACAGCACTATCAAAAGCAGCTATATTCCTACTAAAATACCAATTTAAGAAATTGTCCACAGTGATTTTTTAAACTAAAAATATAATACTTCAAGCTACCGTACATTATTTAGATATGGCTAAGTAGGAAGTTTAGGCAAATTAGTTTGCATAATTTCACCAGGTAAAGCCTGCTTGATTTACAGAATTTTGAAGTTACTATTTTTGCTGGGGGTGGGTTTGGGGGGGCAAAAAGAGCAAAAAGTAGGAAGTTATGTTCACCCTCTGGCAACATAAAACCAGAATAGAAAGCAGAAGAATTAAAGGGAAAAGGGAAAAAAAAAGAACAAACAAAACAACTAGAAATATTTTGTGCGTCAGGAAGTAGTTTCATAAGGCACATCCAAAACTTCCACAAGCTGATAATGTGCATATTGAATCTAGGCAGACAAGGTTCCTTGGGTGAATTTGATATCTTTTATTAGACCAAACCAAATAGTTGGAGAATAGTTATTAAGCAAGCTTTCGAGTTAAAAAACCTTGCTTAATAACTATTCTCCAACTATTTGGGTTGGTCTAATAAAAGATATCAAATTCACCCGAGGAACCTTGTCTGTTTATGTCCTTAGACCAACACGGCTACAACCTACACCCCTGCATATTGAATCTAGTAATTCTTCTCTGGGCTCAAAATTTTATTTGAGGTTTTATATTACATCTAAACTACAATAAAAGTTCACTGGGGCATTCAACTGACAAGTTTAGACATTTCATCAGCAAGCTTGTGTAAAGTGTCCCTTTCAAAGGCTCGACAGCTACCAAATCTGGAAGATTCAAGTACCTATCATATTTGTGGGTACTAAACACAGGTGCAGGCTGGGAACAGGGTGACCATATTTGACAATTAACACGTACTAAAAGTATAAAATTGAGGTTTACCTGGACTGTTTGGTGCAGCTGATGCATAAGAGAACAGAAACAAGCGTTTAAGTAGTTTAGGAGTCTGGCTATGATGTACTATGCCACTGACGATCTATGAAAGGACCAACAAATTAATACAAGCATATCCTAGACTATTAAAAGACTGTTAATGTAAAGAAGAGCCAAGTCTCCAATACGAAACCTTGGGGCTCATCTGCATGTGTGCTTTAACATATTAGCCTATTTTAATGCACATTAAAGCACTACTAAAACATGCTTTTCAGTAAATGTGCATTAAAATAAGCTAATGTGCATTAAGTGTCACTTAACCTTGCTTTTAAGTTAATGTGCATTAAGACAGGCTAATGCGCATTTTCCTAGTACCTCACAATGGAGGTACTAGATTTAATGCATATTAACTAAAGCACATTAATGCATGTGTAGATGGAAACTAAATTAAACATTTTGAAACCGCCACTTTGTTAAGGTTCAAAATAAAGCATACAAAACTTAATTTAATAGTTTGCCTATGCAGGTTTCCAGGGACTATGTCTGGCCCTAAATTTAAAGGGTAATCCAGAAGCCATCACATGACCCAATGCAGATCGAGCCACTGGGTCAGGATTCACTTTTGTAGATACATTAAGAGTTAAGCTATATTTCAGACTTGACTAGAAGTCTGCCTTTTTTTAGTTGTCCCTTCACCACTAAATGTACTGTTACTCTATTACTTCAGTATGTTTCAGCTTTTAGTATTAATAGTAGCTGCAAACAATAAAGGGAACAGCATGTGTGTGTTGATTATGCTGCCTAGTCACTTCGCTTGTCTGTATTCCACCAAATTTGGACATTGTGACTATACCACTTTTTTGGTGAACACTCTCTCAGTTTAGCTTAAGGGTTAGAACTGAAGGTCCTGCACAACCAATTATCTTGTGAACCAACACAGATAGGAGTCAAAATGATTAATTCTTAAGAACCTGATTTCATACTGCAACTCTGGAAAAGCCTCTTGTAAGATACTACAAGTAACCAGATCAATATGAAAGACAAAATTCAACAGGTGCTAAAACTTAGAAAGTGCATTTAAGCCTAACTTCAAAACTAATTTGTTCCTGTAGTTTTTAGCTAATCATTTTCAAATTCCTTCTCCTTTCAAAAAGGAAAATATCCAAATTTATCCTTCAGTGTCAAATGAAATAATTTGCATGTCCAATTATCAAAATATTATATTTATAATAGAAGCCAACATATAATCAGGATAACAATAAAGGTAAGCGTGTTGCATACCTATAGCACAATCCAAGACCGCATACTTCAAGGACTCGAGCAATTGATACAGTCCTCCCAAGCTCTTTTGACAGTATGAGCTCAGATTCACTGGCTGTTACATGACTATTAGGGCTGTGCAAAATTTTGGCAGCTCTTTTGTTTTGGAGGTGTTTCAGGCTGTTTCAGTGCCCCAAACACCGAATCTGAAACTAAATGGGAGGCTCCAAAACGTTTCGGAGTATTTCAGTGTTTCAGAGCCAGGCTTGCAGGGAAATAAAAACTAAGGGAGGAGGGAGGGAGGGAGGAGGGCAGGAAGGACTGCTTTGATATTGACATTCTGCTCCTGGTTCGATTCCCCAGCTCTTCCCGGTGGCAGGTGGAGGGGTGAACCTCCAGATCTGCACACGGGGTTTCAGCAGGCTGCTGTTGAAGGCTGGGGACAGCAGAAGCTGCTCAGCGCAGCTCGCACCGAACACTGGGAAGACTGTGGTGCTGCTGCTAGCCCCAGCCTGCAGCGGCAGCCTGCTGAAACCCAGCATGCAGATCTGGGAGCCTGTGCCCCCCAGGAAGAGCTGGGGGGGAAGTGGTCAAGTCCTTGAATGTTCCCTCAGTCCCCGGTTCAATTCCCCAGCTCCCTGATCTTTCCTCCAGCTCTTGCCAGACAGCATGGGTTCCTGATCTGCACGCAGAATGAGAGCAGGCTGCCACTGCCAGCTGGGGATGGTGGCAGCTCCGAGCTATTTCCCCAGCCAGCAGCAGCAGCAGCCTGCTTAAACCCCACATCTGGGGGCCTGTGCCCAGATCTGGGGGGCTGCACCCCCCAGGAACAGCTGGGGGAATGATCAGAGAACTGACGAATCGAACAGGGAGCTCTGGTTGACAGGTGGAGCTGTCCTGGGTCCAAGACAGCACACAGTGCCCTGCTGAGCCGCAACGCACCCATGCCATGGGGTAGCTGCCGCATGGGTGCCAGGCGGGGGGGGAATCCCCGCTGCCCCCACTGCATGGCAGGGCTCTGCCACAAGCCCCCAACTGCCACTGCCGCACCCAGTGAGTGCAGGGTTTTGGGGTTTGTTTGTTTTTTTGTTAAGTTCTGCACTCACTGGATGTGAAGCATACGGATGGCAGCATGCTGCCACTGCCAGCTGGGGCCAGCACCAGCATCCAAGTCTGCCCGGCGCAGCCTGCACCGAGTGCCATTAAAAACCCAGTGCTGGCACTGGCCTCAGCCAGCAGTGGCAGCCTGCTGCCATCCTGCACGCAGATCCGGGGGTTCACGCCCCCCTGCAAGGCTGCGGGGCTGTGCTGGACTCTTCCTGCGGCGCATGGGCCCCCGGATCTGTGCGCAGGATGACAGCATGCTGCCACTGCCAGCAAGTGATACTAGTTTTGGTTTGAAGAGTTTGAGGTGCAGTTTCATAAAAACCCCTACATGCATCTCCTTGAACCTTAACAGGCTTCATGCCCTCAGAAAGGGCTACTATCCCCGCAATTTTAATTTGAATCAGGCAAGAAATGACAAAGTTATAGGCATTTTAGTTATAGGCATTATAGCCTATGGCTGAAACAACAAAACAGCACTGAAACAGCGAAACAGATTCGGCTGAAACAGAACAGGACAGTGATCCAAAACACCAAAATGAATTGCTGTCCCTCCAAAATGCTGAACCCAAAACTGAAATGAAACAATCATTTAGCACAGCCCTAATGATTATATGAAACAATAAAGTTTGTTTAAAACCCCAAAAGCAACTAGTTAAGCAAGGCAATGGGAGAGAACCTCCCATTACCATCTTTCCAATAGCAAAAGCGAGTCTTATTCAGAAGCAAGACAATTTCAAAAGTGTGAGCATAACTTCTAAAGCCAGCCTTCCATTTCTTAAAAAGAAAAATGAATTTCTACACTTATCTTGTTATATCTAAAACTCTAAAGGTAGGTGTTAAACTGTTACGATCAGGTGTGTAATGCTATATTTACCCTTTTTACTTCCTCTTCCTTTGTGCATCTCAGACAGAAGTGAAATACTCTAAAATCTTTAGAGTAGATGATTAGTTTCTCTGGGTATTTTTTCAGTTGTCCATAGAGACATTTCTTCTTCTCATCATAAACTATAGAAATAAAGACTCAAGTAAGTATATAGGAAAACGAACAAAAAAAATCTGGCTTCTTTTCCTAAGGACCACCCAATAAATAGAAGCGGTAGTAAATGCAGGTAAATAATAACAATAATAACAACGACAACAACAATATGCAACAGCTAGAGCATTATTAAACTTTTCTTCAAAATATATTTACTCATATACCACATATGCCTCTGCATCCCTCTCCCTCCAAAAGACAGCCTACCATGATTTGGGGTGCGTCTTAACTGTGGAAGCTGATTTTTCTTTGCTGGACTAGAAAAGGGGGGGGGGGGGGGTGGAAACCAGAAGCATCAAGATGCCAAAATGACTGTTACCTTCCTGTTGCCAGCAAGTAGCAGTAGTGGAGAGGCAATGTTAACCTTCCCACAGCCACTAAGAAATTGGTGGCAGCTTTGACAAATAGTTTCCAATTCCTTAGTGGTTTTGAGAGGGTTAACATTATAGCTTGTGCCCGAAGCAGCCACTGAATTGGAATCATAAAAAATATAGGGTTGGAAGGGACCTCAGGAGGTCATTTAGTTCAACCCCCTGCTCAAAGCAGAACCATCTCCAACTAGATCATCCGGACCAAATAGGGGTGCACAGATAGAGGTTTTTTTGGACAATACCGATGGGCGATTTTTAACGAGCCATAATCAGCTGATACTGATTAGATTGTCAATGAGCAGCCCAGCAGCTTGGAGAAAAGCGCCCAGCTGATAAGTCTGTTGTGGGGGAAGAAGTGAAGAGGTAGGGAAGGGGTGTGGGGCAGATTGAGGTCATCCTAGTGAGGGAGGGAGTGGGACTGGGGCAGGGGTAGGAGCTGCCCAGCTGGGGTGGGGCACAGGACAGAGCCATGACTCATCTTGGGGGGCACAGGGAGCAGCTTCCACTGTTATGCACACTGAGGGAGGGCATGCAGGGGTGCATGTGCCCCTAGATCTGTGTATAGGCGAGGGTGGGCTGCCTACAGTGTGCCAGGGGAAGAACCCAGTATCTCCCAGGCACAGACCAAGGGACTCCTTCCCAGGATGTGCGTAGCAGCGGAAGCCGCCCTAACAAGGTGCGGTTCCGTCCTGTGCCTGGTCCTGGCTTGCAGGGCCTGCCCCTAACCCCACTACACATACCTCTTCCCTCCCCCAACAATAGACTTACCAGCCGCATGCTGCTCTCCACACTGCTGGGGCTGCGCTCCTGGTTGCCTGCATGCCACACTGCGGCTGAGTGCATGCACGGGGCATTTAATCGACAACATTATCAGCCACATCAGTGAAAAAAGCTGATTATGTCAATTTTCTTTGCATTGGTGCTGATACAACATGGGACCAATGTGCACCTCTACCAACTAGACAAAGACTTGGAGGTTTTTGAGACCAATCAAGGATGGAGAATCCACAGCCTCTCTGGGTAATCTGTTCCAGTGTCTTTACCCTCTTAGTGAGAAAGTTTTTCCCAATACCCAACTTAATATCCTTGTTGCACCTTGAGACCATTGCTCCTTGTTCTGTCACCTACCACCACTGAGAACAGTCTAACTCCATCCTTTTTGGAACCACCCTTCAGGTAGTTGAAGGCCATTATTAAATCCACCCTCAGTCTCCTCTTCTCCAGACTAAATAAGGTCAGTTCCCTTAGCCTCTCCTCATAAGTAATGTGTCCCAGGCCCCTAACCATTTTACTTGTCCTAGAGAAGGAAGTGAGCTGCTGCACAGTTAGCTATGACTCGGAATCAAAATAATTTTTTTCTACATTCTGCCTATCCAAAACAAGACATGCAGTGTACAAGAAAAATATAATAATCTATCAGACACGGAGTCCAATGCAAACCTCAACAGATTTAAATGAGGATTTAAGATTCTGTAGTAGGATACTTCTCTGAACGAATCTCTAGCATCGAGTGCACAGCCAGAGAATTTTTGGACCGATACCAATGGCCAATTTTTAACGAGCCATATAAGCCGATACCAATCCAATATGCAACCAGCCAGCATGGCAAGTGCCATCCAGCTGGTAAGTCTGTTGGGTGGGGGCAGACAGAGGCTCCTGCGGCAAGGGAGAGAGGGAGTGGGGCTGGGGTAGGGGCAGGTGCTACACAGCCGGGGTGGAGCAAGGAACAGAGCCACGAGCAGCTTGTTCAGGGGCGAGGCTCTGCACGTACCCTGGGAGGGCACTGGGGGGGCGTGTGCCCCCAGATCTGCATGCGGGGCAAGGGCGGGATGGGGTGGCACTAAGCTCTTCGGGG
>NW_005841922.1:2460718-2478627 GCF_000455745.1 Alligator sinensis
CTGCAGCCATCCCAAAATTTGCTATTGGCCCCTCCCAGCACTGTTACTGCCTATGCCAAGCACAGCCCAGCCCAGACCCACGCCGGGAAGAGCATAGCACTACCCCAGCCCACAGGTGAAGCCTGTGAACCAGCCAGCCTCACCCTGTGAACAGCTACCCCTGCCATGCCCTCCCAGGGGTATGTGTAGATTAATGAAGAACATGTGGCATGTCACAACTTACCCTGCAATTAACATGTTTAACGTGTCCATGAACTCCTTTTTCCCCCCTGCCCACCCACCAGATCCACTGGCATTCTTACTGCCCAACGTACATGGCATCTCCTATAGATAATGACAGTCTGTTGGTTCAATAGAAATAATGTTAATCACGTGATAAGTGTAACATCTGCCAGAGATTTAAGTGACCAGGTACACACACACTTATGCTGTTAGACTGCTGCCCTCCCACAACCCTTCCAGTCCTACCTCATTCATACAGTGGGACATCCCATTTTTCTTCCCCAGACCTCCTCTTTCCAATGCTGTTTCTACTACTTATAGGACCCTAGCCTCATTTTCATTTTTTTAAGCAACTACAAGGCAGATACGTCTCTGAGAAAGTCATTTGGGAAGAAGTTTCTCCTCTTTTTTCTGACAGTCAAGTAATGTCAAAAAGCTTCTACAGTAGCCCAACTAGATATTTTCTCAAAGTTTAGATCTTCTGCATTTCTTCTCACAAGGTTGTAGAAAGAAGGAATTGTTCCCATATCCATTTCAAGGAGATGAAAGTTACTGTAAAAAATATCCAGTCCATGCTTTGCTTCATTTCAAATTTAATTACAGAAAGACTGCATCATAATTATTAGCTATTTTGGTAGTCAAGCCAGACCACTGGAATTAGAGAGCAGATATTTATATAGAATGTGAGGCACATGAAAGAAAATGCTGACTTACCTCCATAAATCTGGTCTATACAATGCAGAGTTATATCATTTTCTCCTATGACCTTATTCTTAAATTGTGGTTCCTGTAAGAGGAAACAGTGTTACACAATTTCCCAGTATACTGATTTTCACTTAAAAGCTGCCATCTTTGAATTCAACAGATATATTTATTCTAATGACTAGTTTTTATCTAATTTGTTATTTTCACCAATTCAGTGTTATTCCAGTACCTATCCCTGCTTCCCCCCCAAAAAATTCTGGACCCAAATTACTTAGCCTTTCAAATATGAAAGCTGCTATCTGACCTGCAGAATTAGTTATTGCTGCTGGTATGTGTATAGATGAAAACCCAATTTGATTTTCAAAACCCAAGAGAGCTTGCAAAGCTCATAGTTAAGGATTTTCACTTTTCAAAGCATGTGTTTTAAGACAACAAAGTCAATTAAATGCCATCTTGCCAGCTTTACAATCATTTTTCATATAAGAACAGTTATGTGGTAGAAAATATCTATGTTCACACAGCATGTGCCTGTGCTTACAATGAGGTAAGGGATGTGGACTTGGCTCAGAAAGAGCTGTTAAGGGAACTGAGCAAAGAAGGTAAAAACATAGATAAGGAACATAAAAATATTCAAACAGCCACATTTATAGCTGAAAAACATCTGGGCCCCAAATCTTGGCACAGAAATTTGCCAAGCCTGAGAAGAAAATTCAAAGGCAACATTAAGACATTTGAAGACACAAAAGGGTGGTGGCTGAACAAGTAAGAGAGGGGATCCTGGGAGCTTCAACACCGTCAAATGAGTATAACAGCCAGCAGGTCAGCTAGAGAACACAGAAATAAAAACACATCATGCTGTAAGACAGTTTTTCCCCAGCCAGGGGTAAAATTAGCTGGGCTAGTAGGGCTGGGGGTTTGGTTTGTTTGTTGGGAGGGAAATCTTACCAAAAAGTAAGAAAGAAATATTAATGGGAGAGAATATTCATGTAGGCTCCCCCCTGCACACCTCCTCCTTTGCGCCTCTGCTATAAAATAGTGCTTAGTTATGAAAGTGCAAAGCTGCTTTAGTCAACTCTAGTTATAGGTGCCTAGTAAGTGGGCCTCCACGTGAATGCTACTGGGCTGGCTGTAATTTAGAAAGCCAATCCATGACTAGTTGGACCTTTTGGTTCAACAAGAAAAAATACAGAAGACACAGCCTGCTACCTAACAGACAATGAGTGAAGAGGGTCCTATAAAAAGGTAGTACCCTGACTACAAAAAGAAATCCCTGCTCTATTCTGATTCAGTGGAGAAGAAATACAGTACAAAAAGGTCATTTGAAAGAAAAAAAATCATGGTTTTTGAAACAGCTCTCCACACTATTAGAAAAGGAACTACCCCTGCTAGTCACTTCATGCCAGAGAGGATCTTGCATAGGCAATTATGGATACAGTTTGGAGTGGAGTGAAAAGCTAGTACTTGAGACTTCTACACATCTTTCCTATCAAGTCATTTATTGTTTCCTCTGGTAAAGGAAAAAGAAAGAGTATGTAGCAAGACACATGCATTAAAAAAATACACCAAACCACTTTCAAGGCTATGCCACATGAGGCTTATGTTCCTACATTATCATCTGAGGCAGACTCGTAACCCAGGAAAGCGACCTTGAAGTTTGTGCAAACAAGTTTCCCATAGGTGCCTCGATTTGACCCATCCTCTTGAACATACTTGAACACTGTGCTTGCCTCACAAAGCAGCAGTTCACCTGATTAAAATAAAAAAAAGCCAAAAAAACTGAACTTGCAGCATAACATATATTCTACATAGTAAAATATTTTAAATCAACTACTTAGTTCTGAGTTGCAGGGTTTATCATCATTATTATTTTCTTGTCTTGAAGATACGTGTCTTTCAAATGGTTCAGTCAGGGATGATCCTACCTTGAGCAGCGGGCTAGACTGGACCTCATATGACCCCTTTGAGCCCTACTTTCCTATGATCCTATTTTACAATAGTGGCCAAACACTAAAGAAATGGTTCAAGGGATTGAAAAAGCTACCATCTAGGTAGCTGTAGACTCAAAGTTCAAAGGTCTGGTACTGAACAGTTCTCATTTGTAGTGAGCTGATGGTCTTAGATTTCCTAGCAAATGCCCAGGTCTTAATTTGTACCCTAGCTGAGATGAGTTGAGAGGATGAACATAAAGAGTGAAACAGGTTACTGCAGGTCTGGAAGTGGCTGGAGAAGCTTAAAGTAACTCAACTCTTTAGTCCCCAAGCACTCAAGCAAGCCATGTGCTTTTCATGCCATTTGAAATATTAATCAATTCTTTTACTGTCAAGATTATAAAGATTTTAAATACAGGGTTCTCATGCTTTGAATTGTTCCTTGCCACAAGAATATCTTGTTTTATGTTTTTACTGGGTTTTTTTAACTATTCCTTTGCCTGTGTTTTTACCACAGAAAGAATGTTCAGTCTTGCCTAGTTTTGTTCAAAGGCACCAATATCTCATTTGAAGGGGAAAAGGAATAAATCTTTACCTGTGCTATGTATTCAAAATGCTGGTAGAGGAGTCTAAATAAGTGTTAAAACAGAAGCACAAGTAATACTGAACTAAGAAATTCTTTCCCTTTCAACTGCTCAGCTTTACTTGGCTCTTGCAAAGCCACTATTTCACTAGTTTTTCAATTGGTCTTCCAGCCTAGAAGACAGTCTAATTCCTCCTAAGTCTTCTTTAGAAGGCAAAGTAAAACATGGGCACATTTTTCCCCATGCAGGGCAGCTGCAAGCACAGTACTCTAAAGAATTAATGGAAACACCAACTTGGCATTTTAGAACAAACCATGCAAGTGTAAACATTTAGTACATTCAGCCTGTGCAATTACTTACCCCAAATCCTTCATTTTACTACTCAAGACACTGACGCCACTTCTCAATTGTTTGCTGCCATATCTACATAGTAACACCTACATGAGATGACAATTTTTGCATTCTGAAGTTGATACATGAAAATACAGGAGTTACCTGGTAGCAAGTAAGGATTTACTTCTTTTCCTGCAGGTTCCTTTATATGAATTTCCTAAAAGAAAGGGAAAAATGTCATTGTTCCTTTGTAAAGAACTTAAAAAGGCCTAGCATGCCACTAATGCATTGTACTCTAGATTACTTTGGGTATCTGTAAAGCACTGTTCAATGGAGAAGGCACAAAAAAAAAAAAAGCCTTCAAAATCGAAGCAGTCTTCCTTAACTTGCCTTTGTGACTAACTTTCAATAAGTTAAACAGAGGTAAAAGCAGTTGCAATAATTTCACCCTCTAGCCTCTTGTAGTTTGTACAGTTAGAATATCTCAAATTGTTTCACTATTTTGTAAAAAGCTTGAAATAAGTACATAGTGAGTTCTCTAAACACTGTCAAATGAACTACATAAAACATCTAGTTTGCTATTAGCAAAAAGTTTTTTAAAATTCTAAAGGAATACAATACATTTCCTCTACTACTTTGTTTGGTGAACTCCTTTGAAGCAGGGGTGCTCACCTCCTCCCCAATCCATCCCAGCAAGGCAGGGGGAGATCCATACCAGTGACCTGGCTAGAGGTGCCAAAACCATGAGAACGCCTGCTTTGAAGCCATGTGTCCACCAGTAAATCTGGCAACTTGGTAGCCATAATTTGTCTTATTTATTTATAATTAATTAATTTATATATTTTACAGATTTTTCATTGAAGGTTAAACAATGTTACAAAGCCCATCTAGCATCCGTTTCTGAAATAAAACTTGAAACATTAGAAATTCACAAGAAACCTTTAGCACAAGAAAATGCCTAATTAAGGTGCAGAGTAAAGTAGGATCCTTTCATCTTCCCCTCTGCAAAAAGAAACAAAACATGTCTCTATGCACTACCAGAACTGCAGTATTAGAGGCCAATATAAAATTCTGTAAAAAAGTATGCATCCTCTTAATGTGATTTACTGTATATAGTAATCAAAGATAGTTTTAAAAAAGTTACCTTAAAAACACTATTAACATCAAATATCAGAATATATTGCTGGATATATAAGAAGCTCAGAGCCAGGGATGGAAGCCCCTTAAACTGGACAAGCCTTTGATTGATCAGGTACATAACCTACATAAAAGGTAAGGTATCTTCTTTGGGACCTCTATACTATCCTACTGGCTTAGGAAGAAAAGCATGACTATGAGTCTCCCCCAATTCAAAGAACATTAAAGCCAAAGGACATGCAACACCCTTCCTACTCAGTCATTTCATAAATCCACCCCATCCTCCCCCACCTTGCTTCCACACACATGCTGCCTCTGGAATCACAAGGTGCTTTATGTCTCGCACTGATTTCCATGATGAGTGAACTGAAAAACCCAACTGGACCACGGCTACAAGCAAACTAAAAATATACTCCACGCTGGTATCCACAATAAACAGAAGACAACCTCTTCCCGCGTTTCCCCCCCCCCCGCGCAAAACATATTAGCAGGGGCAGGCAATTATTTTGGGTGGAGGGCCACTTACCAAGTTTTGGCAAGCCATCGAGGGCCGCATGACAGGCAGCCAAGGGCAGATAAATATTAATTTTCTAAATTTTTTAGGGGCCCTGTGGATAGAATGGCCTGGTGGGTCGCATCTGGCCCACGGGCCGCATTTTGCCCACCCCTGAACTATAGGCATACTTCTTGGTAGGCTAAAAACAAAAGGAATATCAATCTCTTACAAAGTCATGAACGTGACTAGAGATGCTCGTCGTAACCCAAAAGACTTAACATGTTAACAAGTAGCTTTGCCATGTTGCATCTACCAATCTAAAAAGAACAGGAACTGTTTGCAGGACAGCAGCCAAGAGGATTTTCAGAGTGCAAACTGCTGGAACAAGGAAGGAAGGGGGAAAAAAAAAAAAAGCAGCTATCCTTTTAATTATGTAAGGAAGAAAGCCAAAAGAAAAATGCAAGCCATAACATTATAGCTAAGAAAGGAAAAGCCTACATCACCCAAACACCCATTTTTGTTTCAGACCTGAAGTTATCTTTTGCACACAATTTTGAGAATGGCACTAAAGAACTTGGGCATGACAAAAACAGATTCTTGGTCACAATTATTCTGCATGCAACAAGTACATTCAATCAAATTAGATACTACTGTGTGAGCCCACATCAAAACTAAAAAACCAAGTGCCATGCTCTTCCCCTTTTACAACTCTACTAAATGGTGAACAGGTTTACTAAACTATGTCATCTACCATTGCCGCCACTTGAAGTTATAGATGTAAATTTTTAGAGCAATCAGCCAAAGATTTATGCAAGCCATGTTTATCTACATAGGCAAGCCAACTTCCCCTTCTGCAGGAGGACAAGAAAGGACAGCACTTTTCTATTCCGTTCTGCTGTAGCAGATACAATATTACCCACAGTGAGCAGGGCAACTTAAATAGTCGGGATTTGTATCCCACTAGAGGTATGCAGGTGCTGAGAGTGCGGGAAGGTGTTTAGAAGTTTAACCTATGCTGGAGGACTCAAAAATAGTCCCCAACTGCTGCTACCACTGCCACAGTCTGCCTGCCCCAGATGTTGCTCTTACGGCAACAGCTCAGTGTCTGGGCACCTGGCTGCTGCAAGAGCTATGCTGTAGGGCTGCTATTTGTGCCAGGCCACAGACCAGGAAGAGGGAGGGGGAGGGGCAAGTCTGAAACCCCTAAGTTGGTACCCAGGGCTGATGCCCCCCTCACCACCCCTACTTATACTACTGATTCCAGTTTCACAGCTTTATAGCAAAAGCAGCACTGGATTTTTATTTTTAAATATTAATAAAAACAGCACACTAAGCCCCACCCCTTTAAAAACAAAAAACAAACAAACAAACAAACAATATTTTTTTATTGGGTAAACCATCCAAAGGATCATCTGTCTACCAGGAAACAATCTTAACATGCCAGTTCCTCATCATTCAAGTTGCATTTGCTTGAGAAAACTGCTAAACTACTATAATGGTACCACAACTTAAAGAAGATTTAAAACAGTTTTAGCAATCTTATTAATATGCATTTAGTTTCAGGTACTGACTGATGAAAATTTGAAAACCAACTATTAAATATTTAGAACTTCTACATGTGCAATGAAAATACAGTCTCAATTTTAGACATTCAGAAGCTTTTCCAGGAAAAACAAGCATGGTCAAATTTTACATTCCTTTTCTTTTTTTCCACTTGTAAGACAAATTAAAAGAAGAACTTAAGTAATCTTGTATTTGATGTATAAAAGAAAACACGTTTTAAGATCACCATTAAGTAGATTCATAGGATATCTGAGTGATTGTTGGCTTCATTAGTGGATAGTAATGTCATTTAAAGTTGTATATTTGACTATTGAGGTTGGGGAAGGTGGGGAGAGAGTGTAAATAAGCCTCCTCTCTCTAGTGCAAGTTACTTTCCTCCTATAATATCCATTTTTTTTTAAAGGGCAATGAAATTTTGCCATCTGGAATGTCTAAATATTTAACCTTGTAACTGGTATTAGACCCAATGCTTCCCTCTATTTCAGTAAAAATTCTATCCTTTCCTGACTTCAGCTCCAACACCACCAAAAAACCTTTTACTTGGCCACCTGAGGATACCTGTAGACATCCAGGAATGCTGCTCCAACCCTCTGTAATTACACCTCTCCAAGCTGGTCTAATTAAAAGCACCCCTCCCCCAACCTCCACAGCACATGTAAAGATGCCCTAAATTCATTGGTTTCTTCATCAGTTCCTGTGAACTTGAACTTCAGGAACCCCACACCGAACAAAAAAAATTTTTTTCGTTAGGACTTTAGGAACTTACAACTTGTTTAGAAGTCCCCAAAACCCGAAGTTAAGAATGCTTTTTCTGAACCAAAGCAACCCCCAATCCTAGAAATGTAGCATAGATACTACTTCTTCTATACTAGCCATGAATACTTAATTGCCTACTATCAACAAAAGGAATTAATTATGCTATAGAAGAATAGCGAAAGGCAAACACCTTCTCCTGTACCATAAAATGCATCCAGTTTTCTGTGCAACAGCAACTGCTAGACTATGAGGTTACTGGAGTTTCAATTAAGAATTGCATTACTCTTATCCCATGTGGGTACATTTTTCTCATGTTAAATGTATACGCATGAAAAGAAGTATAAGTGGGTTTTTTTATAATGAAAGCACAAGTGTTCTGAAGCTAAGACTCCCTGCATGTTTGTGCAGGATAGTAACTCTCAGAAGTTTACACCACTTTGTCAGCTGAAAGGTAGAATTCAGGCAATAAAAGTGCTGATCAAGTGTTGTACTATTCAACTGCTGCCCATGGGGACTCAAATCCTTTCAGCTCCCTCCTAAGGCAGAAATTTTTCCTAATTTAAACATCTTATACCAGGCTGTAGTCATTACCCGTTTTCAAAAAGATACTGAATCTCTAGCTGACAGATTCTCAGTATATGCTCACAAATTACTTGTAACACAACACAACACAACACAACCCCCACCAGTCTAAATCTTGCTACGGTAAGCAGCACTCGCCTTAAGTAAAGCAAGGGGGATGAAGTAGTGTAGCTCATTTGATACTTCCCATATCTGCCAGTATGCTATGTTTTTAAATCAGATTTTTGAATGAAGCACAACATGGAGATAAACACTGAAAATACTACCACTTGGTAGTGGAGAGTGGCCATTTTTCAATGATTACCCATTCCTCCCCCTTTGCATTCCCAAAGGGCATGCAGTGTAACACTGGGGAACTGCTCCTCTTCATCAAAGTCCCTCCTGAAGACAGATTTTACATTTCTAAGTTTTTGAAATGTTACACAAGAGAAGATAATGAAGGACACACTCATCTAATGTATGCTTCAGCTGTCTCAAACAGAAGACTTTTTTTGTTTTTTAGCTTCCACCAGTGAAATCTCAAATCATTAAACTAAGTCACTCTGGATTTACTGCATATAAGTTAAGTGTCAAAGGGTGCCAGGAAACTCAGAGATGAGTATTTCTATTATAAAATTACTGCCCTTTACCACGTATCTTTACAAGTAGGATCACAGAAAAGTAAAGCATCTCAGGAGGTCATCTAGTCTAGCCCCCTGCTCAAGGTAGGATCATCTCCAACTAAGCCACCCCAGCCAAGTGTTCATCTAACCTGCACATAAAACATCCAAAGATTACACAACCTCTCTTGGGTTTTTCCAATATTTAACCACCTTCATTTCTAAGAAGCAGTTTTTTGAAACCTCTACAATTTGGAAGAAGGGTTTCTCATAGATCAAACTACTGATCCGATTAAGTTAATTTAAAGGAAAAAAAACAGATGTTGGGGTCAATGCATAATAATGGTCATGCATAATAGAATAAATTCCTCTCCTTTCAGTAGCACATATCTTTATTCTTACATCTATCCACAAACATGACAGGACATTCAATTTTTCTGAATTAATATTATAGCGGTAACTCTTGCAACCACACAATTTACATGGTTTTGTCTCAACACTATTTTAACATTTTCCTTTGGAGTTTAACAAATAAAAATAAAAAAACCTGGAGCACCCATTTACAAAGCCTGTGAGCCCCAATAGGATTAATTTGTTATCATAAATGCTCAGTATAAAGCTTCGAAACAATTACATCATAGAAAGCTCGTTGAGCAAGTTTGCAAACAACATGAAATTGGAAAGGATTGCCAGCATGTTGAGGAACAGGAGCATAATTCATAAAGCCTCCTGACAGATTGGAAAGCTGGGTTGAACCGAACAGGGTGAAATTCGGTGCTGACATATGCAAGGTGCTACAACTCAAGAAGAATTGTCACAAATACGAAATGAGTGACACCTGGTACTATAGAGAAGGATCTGGGAGTCTTTCTAGGTCACAGACTCAAAGCCTGCAGTGTGGTGCAGCTGCACAAAAGGCAAATGTGGTTTTGTTCTGCATCCGTAGAAGCACTAGGTGCAAGACATGGGAGGTGATCGTGCTTCTCCACTCAGCACTGGTTAGGCTTCAGAGTAGTGTGTGCTGGTTTGTGTTCCACATCCTAGAGGACATGGAAGAATTGGAAAGGATCCAGAGGCAAGGAACAAAAGTGATAAAGGGCTTGGAAGGTAAGTCATATGAGGAGACACTGAAGGAAACAGGCATGTTCAGTTTGTGGAAAATGCTCTTCAGAGGGGACATGATAGCAGTCTTCAAATATCTGTAGAGCTGCCATAAAGGGGAAACCCCCCCCACAAAAAAAAAAACCTCTCTTGCCATAGGGAGTAGGATGTGTGGACCAATGGCTTCAAGCTGTAAAGTAGGTTTACACTGAATATCAGGAAAAACTTATTTGCTGCTAGGAAAAGCAGTGGAGCCGACTGCCTAGTGGAGTTGTGGGCCCCCAGGTTTGAGATTTTGAATGGATTGTTCCAATGCTCCTGCCAAGACCAAAACTCAAAGGGCAGCGGGCAGGTAGTGGCTGCGGCTCTGGCAGCCACGCGGTGCTGGGTATGTTCTCTTCCTCTCAGCTGGGGCTGCCACTAGCATGGAAGCAGAAGCATGAACCGGCCCATAGCTGTAGCACACTTGCCTTCCTGTCTCTACACTCCCCACCCCCACACCAGGCCTGCCAGCTGCATCCACAATTGCCTAAACATTGCTGGCAGCTTCCAGGTCAGGGATCCAGGCACTGTGGGGGGTTGTGTTCAGGCTTCCATGCTGGTTGCAGCCTGCAGCTGTAGCATGCTCTGCCACTTCCTTTCCAATCACCCTCCGCACCCCTCACCCCCAACCCAGAAGCTGCCAGCCACATTTGGACAGCTGAGGATGCAGCATTTGGACAAGTGCCAAGTCTAGACTGGGTGGGGAAGGAGATGGGATGGGGAGTGCTAAAGCTGTGGGTGGGTTCAGGCTTCTGTGCTGGGTTGCAGCCCTGAGAAAGAAAGGGATTCGCCCAGGACAAGTCATCAAAACTCATTAAGAGGCCCAACAACCCAAATAATTGCACATCCCTGGGTTAGGGTGTCATGTCTTATGTTGTTGTGTCAGGACTCATGATGCAGTTTTGCTAACAGATTAAACCAGGGGGTCCCAACCCCTGGGCTACAGCCCGGTACCAGGCCTTGAAGGGCTGGCTGCCAGTCCACAGGAAGCTTGGCTGTCAGACTGGAAGTCCAGAAGTGACTGGCATACTGTGGATCAGCAGCCAGCCCTTTATATACTGCGGACCAGCTGCCGGCCCACAGTATGCTGGTCACTGCTGGTCCACGGTTTGCAGATCCACGATCACTTCTGGTCCGCGGTTTGCTGGTCCACAACATAAAACGGTTGAGAACCCTTGGATGACAGCCGGTTTGTAGAAGATTGTTTGCGTAGGGATGATTCTGCCTCAGGCTGGGGTTTGGACTAGATAACCTATGGAGGTCCTTTCCAGTCCTACTTCTCTGATTAATGAAGAATTATAGCCATGTCAAGTTAATGTTAAGTTCATAAAACAAATGGTAGGTCTTGAATAGGACTAAAACTATCAGTCTGCAGCAACTTTTACATACGAAGTTGTTGCACTTGTGTTAAGAGCTGAATAAGACAGTTTAATACATATTAACTAAATGCAAGTTCTATAAGCTTAAAGTTAAAAAACATTTCTAGAAATCATTCAGACTCTCTAGCTGAGCAATAATGGCTGTACTTTAACAAATACACTATAGCTGAATAGGTAAGCCAAGTTTTCCAGCAGCCGACTACTATTGTAAGAATGCAAATATCAGTGCTGTGAATATATCCTTCTTGTAAAAAGATTTGAAAAAATGTGTGCCAAGCTCAGACTTATCCTGACTTTCATATGTTCATGCTGAATTTTATTTCCTGTAGAAGTTACTAAAGGGGGGGGGGGGGGGTAACAACAACTAAAAACCTAAGAGCTTTTTTAACTGCAGATTCTCTTCATCAACAGTACCAACCAGAACTTGCAAGGAAAGTAATATTTACAAACTATTTCTTGCATTGCTTGAAGTTTAGTTGGTAACAAGAAAAGCGGTAAAATTCTGATTACAGAAATGTTAATAAGGGATATTCAGATACAAATGGGACCTGAAGACTAAGGATTTCAAATCTGCACTTACTTCTGTTATTTACATTTGTATACTAATTCAAGAACATGTCCACAAAAGGGGGGGTGGAGGGAGAGGGAGGGAAGTTACCCAATACATGCTACCTGAAGAACTGGGTCCAATAGTGTGAAGGTACCTGTGCTATCATTTAAAAAAAATTTTTTTTTTTTTAGCATTACTAGTGTTTCTAGCATTTCTGACATTTTCAGAAGTGCTGCCAGTCTCAAGTGCTTTCATTTTGCCTCCTTTCCTGGCTCGTCATGACTACCCTGTCAGACAACAATGCATGTTTTCCATTTTTGTTCCATCTTTATATATCCCTTCCTCTTGCCTGACATTTGTTTCATCTATTCTTCATGCTCTTTCAACTCAATCCCCAACATCCATCCAACACCATCAGCCATCTGTTTTTCTAGCCAATGCTCATTTTCATACTCACCCTATCTTGTACTCCATTCACTCCGGTACAGACCATAAGTACCCCAATCTTTTCCTCCCTCATCCCATTCTGACAGTCCCATGTAGTTTAAGACATCACTACGGAAATCTGAATACACCAGAAATTGTCCAAAAGGAATATCATAATGGCAGATGACTATGAACAAGTGATTTTTATGTTAAAGCCTGATAAATGTGTGAAATCAGTCATCTTTTCAGTGGATAGCCCCTGACCAGTCAAAGGCAATTCAAACTTTTAGAGGCCAGAGTCACCATCAGAAACTTTAGCATCCTGATGCATTCATTCTGTGCAACACAGACTATTTTCTTATGGAGCTAAAACCCTTCTGAACTGAAATGGATCCTGAGTCAACTAGTGACTTAGCACAAGTGATAGTTTCAGGGCTGCCATAAGAAGCATTGAAAGTGATGGTTACAAACACCACAGCATGAACACTGCTGTGTACTACTTAGTAAGCAATTGGCATCCTTGAAATTAGCTGGCTCCCCTCATTTTCAAGGCTTTTAATAGCCAGTTTCACAGCTTCAATTAAATCTTGAAAATGAAGGGGCAGTTCACCCACAAGACCAGCTAGCTGTTATCATCTTCAGTGCTTCTAAAAACATCCCTAGCAGCTACTTCCTCTTCACTGTTTCTTGTCCCAATGAAACAGTGACTATGCAGTTAACCAAAGAACAATTGAACAAAGCGAGGCTGAAAGATGCCATGTACTTAACTGATGTTTGTTATAATATAAGCAACAGACAAACTGACTGACATTGTGTTATGCAGCATATTGAATAAGTAATTATGTGGAGTACACTGGATTTAAAACAATATAAAATATATTGTTCTAATTATAAGAGTTGATGTTAAATATCAACCCCACATTTTAGGTTTAACTTTTATGCAAGTAGACCTCTTCCCACATGATGATATTCTACAGTAGTACATAAATCAAAAGTCAGTTGCTACAACTCAATTATACAGCTGTTGTCAGAGTACTAATTACAAGTTGATTGTATGTAAAAGACTAGTGCAAGTTTTATGGGTTTTTTCCTGAAAGGAAGTGTCATTAATGTCAACATCCTAAGGTCTTGTCCTTAACAGACCAATGACTCACCTATATTTAGTCAGACTCAAAACTGAGGCTCCTTTCCTCCTCCTCTCTCCCCACCCCCCACCGAGACTCTGGGAACAAAAGGAGCCATTCCCATTTATTTTAAACAGGATTAAAATGTGTTTATCAAAAGTGTGTCACATACCAACATACTCCCTCATATTAATATTCAAACATAAAACAGATGGAACATCCATTTGGTTTTAGCCGAGTTGCACAGTAAAAGCTCAAAATACTTGCCACATACTAACCATGAAACAGCTTTTCTGCATCTAAACAAGGTGGGACTAGGACAAAAGTAACCACCATCGTAACTTTTGCTGTTTTCCACATACAGCAGCCATAGTGGCAGAAAGGAATAGAAAAAGAAAAAGAATGTATGTGCCTTTACTATTGTCCCTCCTTTGGCAGCAAGTTACAGGGGTGATCAAGTAGCATAGCAGCTTTATACTCAAGATTTATCAGCTGGTCAAGGGCTGCACAGTGAGAGTGAAGCAAACTAACTGGAATGAATGACCTGGCCCCGTTTCCAAGAAGAGCCAGTTATACACATACAGTTTATTTACAGAAATTGTGCATATTATTCATCTTTAAGTGTTCAGAGCAGTAGCTATTTTCAAGCCATATGAACAGACACTATGATTCTGTAGACACATGGATCTGTTCCAGGACTTTGGCCCTGAAACTAAGTTTTCACTGTATAAGTTATGTTTCTAGACCTCAGCATGCATCTGTGGGTGGGGGAAGGGGGGAAGGAAGGGGGACAAGAGACCTTGAACAAGCAAGCTGAATAATTGATGCAATATTGTCTTGAGTGTGCAGACAGCTTGCAACATCACCTATGAGAAACATCAACTGCTTTTAAAATCTCAGACCTAATCCACATTATATGGCCATATGCAAAGCTCATCTGGCAGCAGAACCCTCCTTTCTGCTGAGGAGAGGAAGGCTCTACCATCATCCTGAGGCACGCAGGGACAGACAATGCTTTCGTGAGGTTTTAACCCTAAAAATCAAAAGATAATAGTTGCAATGGTGACATTACCCAGTCACTGCTGCTCCTTTTAAACTGAATTATCTAGCCTATCTGCTTTCTCCAGAATTCTAAACAGTATCCCATCCTTATTCTGATACCAGAATCCATTAGCACCTCTTCCTTCCGCTGCTAAAACCTCCAGCTTCCTGTCTGACTACTTCTCTCCACTTTGGAAGTAGCTAGCAGTGTTAGCCTCAAGTCAGACAGAAGGCAGGGCAGGGAGGTACCTTTGAGACTGCTTCAGGGGGGCATAAGCAGTCATAAGAAATTGCATACTTTATCAAGGTGCTACCCTGCCTCGTCGTCTTCTTCTATAGTGCAAGTATGCCTTGTAAATAAAAAGATCTATACAAAAGACCAAATAGAGGGGAAGTAAAACAATTTAGGTTTGCTTTACTGAGTGCATTTGTCTTTGTATTTTTTTTTAAGTTCATCTAACACCATCATAGAAGCCAGGGGTCCTGTGGCAAGGGCTAGGGAGAACATAGGACTTTTATAGGAAGTTTAAGTTGAACAGCACTGACAAGACTGTTAAAGTAGTATGAATAAAGCCAGGGTTAAATAAATTACAGTCCCTTGCAAGATATTTGAAATCCCCAAGCAAGAACTATGGCAACTTACAGTAACAATTAAAATCACAGAATACATTTTTTATTCTTTATTTACTGCATCTTAGGATATTTTTCCTGGAATCTACAGAACCACACTTGAAGATTATTATAATGGTCTCGACTATAAGTAATAACATGTAATTTTCTTTTTGCTATACGACGCACACGCAAGTTCTATAACTCCCCCCTCACAGCCTATTTTTCCTAACTTAGACATTTTCACCCTTTTAAAAGTAAAACAAAAATATTCTTTTTCAGGGGATCTGGAAGCTATGCCAAAAATGGATGGCTGTTCAAGTGAAACTCCCTCCCACACACCTACCCGCTGTTCAGCTTCATAGAGCTGAAACCTTATGACCAACACCCTGGACACTGCTACAAATAATTCCTAGAGTATCACAGGCCATGAAATAAACAAAGCCTGGGAATGGTGCTATGTAGCTCAGGAAGTCTTCCAGGCTTCCTGGGCTACACATGCACATTTCTTAACCAAGGAGGACAATAAGCAACTCTTTCAGAAACAAGTGTCAATCAACATTTCACAAAAAAACCCCAAACAAACCCATAAACAGCCAATTGTTAAAAAGGGAACTGGCCAAGATGCAACTAAAATGGGCAATTATTTAAGTCTACATAATTACACTGCCCTGTTTAATACAGACCAGTTCTAAACCAAGCTTTCCTCAGTAATAGATTAAGAGAAAATTAGCCATTCATCTAGCATTCACCTAAATTAGCTTAAGAAAATACTAGGGTCCTCACAGTCAAGCTAACAAAATAGAGAATTTGTCCTTTAAAGAGGCAATCGCAGCTCAGTTTGAATGAAGTAGAAGAACTGTTCCACCATGGATTAGAAACCGATTTAAAAGAGTACTAGCGTAAAAAGGAACTAATTTTCAGCACAGGATGCCCAACTGTTAAAACACTGGTACAAAACCAATGTAAGGAGCACAGCAACTCAGTTGTACCATCATCCCAGGCAGACAAATGACCATCTGTGTCCAAGTAGCTATTTGCAGTAGGCACTTCTGCACCTTGCTATCAGGTGGTGGTTTTCATTGTGCAGTTATCTACACCAGGATAGAAGCAATCACATAAACCCTACACAGGTTTGCTATACACCCACATGGCATTACACCTCTGATTTTTCCTGGATCACCACCAGATTCTGTTAAGTGTACACATCAACACAGAACCATGGGTTGTATAGTCATGTCTACAGGGAGCAGAGGCACATCAGGGGTAGGCAACCCCCGGCACAGGTGTCAAAGCATGGCAACTGAAGGCATTTTGCTTGGCACTTGCACCTCAGGGCGGATAGCAAAGGAGGGGTTGGGGTGGGGCTGCCATAACAAGGATTGGGCTCCTCACAGCTCCCCACCATCCTCCCCTGGCACACCAAAATCTTACAAGTGGAGCTTGTGGGTGTTTTTGGCACTCTGCCCAAAAACATTGCTGACTCCTGCTATACACCATGGGTGGATGGACAATTTTGAGAAAGGTGGGGGCAGATAGTGAGGCACATCATCACATAAAACATGTATTTTTCTCCAGTTAAAAATAAACTAGAAGCGGGAGTGCACCGATAAAGATTTTTTGGGCTAATACTAATGGCTGATTATTAACGAGCCATATCAGCCGATACCCATCTGACTGTCAATATGCAGCCAGCAGCTTGGAGAGCAGCATCCAGCTGGTAAGTCTGGTTGGGGGGGTGGGGGGGGAAGTGGAGCAGATCGCACATGTGCAGCATTTAAAATTGATTATGTTATTGGCCACATCAGCCAAAAAAGCCAATTGCTAATAACATCAATTTTCCTCTTATGGTGCTGATATAATATGGACCCATGCATTGGTGCTCCTTTAACTAGAAGCTGTACTGATATGCTAGGGGCCTAGGACTATTATTCAGTTTAAGACTGAAGCAAAAATAAATATAACTTCATTTGAACAAGTTGAAAAAAAATAAATAAGTCTGCGGGGCTGTGAAATAGGAGCTTCGTGACCAGGAGCACCCAACAGCCGGCAGAAATGCAGAAGGGGGCTAGCTTCATTGGTGGGACATCAAGACCATTAAAAAGAAAGGGCTGTTCACACGGGCATTGCTTGGAAGGGACCAGGTGCTTTACAACGAACCCTGAAGTCAAGCAATTCCTTCAGCACTGTGGGCACGTCTACACATGCGCTAATGCACATTTGCATATTTTAATTCACATTAAAACATCAAATAAAAAAAAAGTGCACTTTCACTAATGCACATTAAAATAGACTAAAGCACCTTTTTCTAGCACCTCCCAATGGAGGTCCCGAATTTAACACGCATTAGCAAAAGCTAATGCACGTGCACGTGCCCCGTCCGATTCGGAACGCGGCTGCCAGGCGCTGGAAGGGGGGAGGTGCTGCCCGCGGCCCCGTACACGCGCCCTGCGTCGCGGCCCATGCGAGAGCGACGCACGAGCATTAGCCGAACATTTTCAATTCAAGTTCAAGGCGGCGTCACAAGAGACCCGAGAGCCCCCGACGCTGGCTCATCAGGCAGCACCAGATGCCGGCAGGAAGCGAACAGGAACCCAGCGGGGCTCGGCGGGGCCCCCTGCCGTCCCGATACTGGGGCGCTGCTGCACCGCACGTGCGGCGAATCTGCCCCTCAGTCGCGCAGCAAATCTGCCCCTCCCGGCCCGGCCCGGCCCCACGAGCGGGTCGATCCC
>NW_005841922.1:2478831-2483570 GCF_000455745.1 Alligator sinensis
CCCCCGCCTTCCTGGCCGGGCTCGCTCCTCCGATTGGCCGAGGCGGGTCCGGAGAACGGCTGGGTACCAAGAAGGAGGGAGGGGGAAGGGGGCGGTGCCGCGGATTGGTCTGGAGCGCCACCAAGGGGTGGGCTCGGATTGGTCCGGAGAAGGCGGAGTGGGCGCTCCCACCTGGGCGCGGGGGGTGGAGGGGGAGGTGAGCAGTCTTAGGTTGGTTTGCTCCGGGGAGAGCTGCGCGCTTTGCGCCCTCGGGCAGCGCGCCCGCGGAGATGTGTGTGTGTGCTTGTGTACGCCCACGTGGATGTGTGCACTTGGTCGTGTTGGTGCTTGTGCGTGTGCATACTTGACGTGTTTGTGCTTGTGCACTCGGGTGTAGTTGTGCTTGTGCACGTGCACACTTGGATGTGTTTGTGCTTGTGCGTGTACACATTGGGACATGTTTGTGCTTGTGCGCACGCACACTTGGATGTGCTTGTGCGCACGCACATTTGGACATGTTTGTGCTTCTGTGGGAGCACTCATGGTGTGTGTACCTGTGTGTGTGCTGGCACACCTGCCACAAGGCTCCTCTGGCTCCCTGGCAGAGTGCCCGTCCCAGTGTGGGTCCCTCCTGCGTCCTTGGGGGACTGTGGAGACCATTCGTTAAGGCAGCGATGATCACCCAGGTGCCACAAGCCCAGATCCTGCTGAGGGCGCTGCGGGGTGGCGCACAGTGTCAGCGCTGGGCGCTGTGCCAGCACGATGCACCCAGAGATTTCAAAGAGGAATCTAGAAGGCCAAAACCATGTTACCCTGCTGGGGCCTTTCTGAGCTCTCTGCAACAGAGGAATTCCTCTAGGATTTTGCTTTCATGAAAAAGGGAGAGAAAGCGAAGAGCTGGCCTTTTCCACGGGGTGCCTCAAGTCTAGCAAGGCTGAGGGCCACTTCTCGAAGGAACCAACCGGGGTGTTTGTTACAAATTCATTCCATTCAGTACCTGGTGTTTTTCTGTATCAGTTTTTTGGAAGCACATGGGCATCAATCTGTCTGTAACACGAGTGGATATCTAGCTTTCATCTCCATATGTTAAGAAGGAAATAACATTTAAATGGAAAAGCAATAGCTTAATCTTTATGATGTAGGTTTCTGTTGACTAAGTGTCATTTAAGATGGCAAATGCAATTGTCTCCCTGACAGTTCCTGATGTAATTTCCTGAATATCACCATTGACTTTCAAACTATGAAAATTGATTCCCCACTCATATAGATTTGCCTTATAATATAGTGCTCGAGAGGGAAGTTGCTAAATGCAGTTCTCGTTAGATTTGTTTTCTTCACAGTAATCCCGTCCTTTTTGCAATACTTTTTGTCTGTGACTGGGGTCTGAGCTATGAGTAAATCTAAATCTCTTGGTGTCTTGCTGTTAAGCCATGCAATGTCTGTGTGGAATCCATCCACACTTTCCCAGAATTAAATAAATGACAAACATCAGCTTCTCCACAAGCTCTTCCAGGAAAAAGAATCTGCGTAAAAGAAAAGATAAAGCCATATGTGAAGAAGCAAGAGAAATTACATGCATAACATGGGTAATAGGCTGCTGAAAGGAGCAGCAGCTTTACTTTAACAAGGATGCGGACAAGCTTGAGAGAGTCCAGAGAAGAGCCACCCATGTGATCAGAGGCTTGCACAGCAAGACATATGAGGGAAGGCTGAGGGACCCGGGGCTCTTAAGCCTGAAAAAGAGAAAGCTGAGAGGGGACTTGGTAGCAGCTTACCGCTACATCAGGGGAATACATCAAAGGCTCGGTGAACAACTGTTCCCCAGGGCAGCCTTGGGGAAAACCAGGAGTGATGGCCACAAGCTGCTGGAAGATCAATTCAGGCACAATGCTAGGTAAAACTTCTGCTTAGTCAGGGTGTCCAGACTGTGGAAGAAGCTCCCTCCAGAGGTGTTGCAATCACCTACCCTGGAAATCTTCAAGAGGAGACTGGATGCTCACCTTGCTGGGGTCACCTGACCCCAGTTGTCTTTCCTGCCTAATGCAAGAGGCTAGACTCGATGATCTTGTGAGGTCCCTTCCAGCCTTACAATCTCTGAATCTATGAAAGAGGTGATACTAAAACATTTTCTGAACTCAATAAGGTTTAACTGGCAAGTTCCTATTGGCCCACAGCCTGTTAAGAATAAACAAAGAAAGATCTAACCAACAGGAACAGAACGGAGTGATGGCCCCAGCACTTTTCAGAGGAACTAACCAGACCGATATACAAGAAACTCTTGACTTGGACAAAGAAACCGAATACCCCAAAATAGGTATTTGTAACATATAACAAACAAGTGAAAGGCAATTTAAAAAATCCTAGAAAAGTAGCAGATAAAGTCCAAGTCACTGAGGGAATGTTAAAACCTTGTGATAATGAGATCATCAATTAAGTCACTGAACTTTCCAACAGAAAAAAAAGCCTCCAGAACAATGAGTAAATGATCAGGAAGTCAGAACCCCGGTGATCTAAGCAACTGCAACAATTGGTGATGTGTTTTATTCCTTTCTGTGGTAAGCAAAGTCCTCTGCAGTGTGACTTCAGCAAAATGATGTGGTTGAGGTAAAGCAAAAGTAAGAGCAGGCTAAAGTTTTTCTTGTCCCTTCTCACACTGCTTGTTCTCACCTAAGATTTTTTTCTGGGGATGTTTTTGAGGTATCCATATTTGATTTGACTGGTTTCCTTTCTTTTATATGAGGGGCAAGGGTTTTTGTGGGTGATATCCTTTATTGGACCAACTCCATGGTTGGGGTAGTCTTAAGGGTTTGAATGGGAAGCTCTGACCTGTTGACCCAATGAAGAATACTTCACATTCAAAAGTTTGACTAAGTCTATCCCAACCATGCACTTCATCCAATAAAAGATATCACCCACAACATTCCTTGCCTCTTGCATAACTCCTGGACCATCGTGGCTACAACATCACTTCCTTTCATTTCCACATATCCTCCCTATCCAAGCTTTACGTTTGTTTGTTGGAAACCAAAAACAATTATTATGACATGCAGGGGTATGGACACACCTACATTTCAAGCCATTTCAAAAGGGGATGTTTCAAAAGTGCCAGAGCACTTACTATTAGTGATAGTAGTAATTGTTATTACTAATATTAATTATTAACGTTTCTGATCTGGCAAAGATACAGTGTGAAAGCTGGAGCGTTTTTGCTACACGTAGATCATTTCCTGCTTGTCCACATGTAATGTTAAAACATAACAGCTGCGGCTCTTTTGAAATGCTCCCTTTTTGAAATGGCTCCAACTATTAAGTGCGTCCATGCATTATGACATCAGCATGCAGAGGAGGTCTTGACATGTTATGTTAACTTGTGGCAGATTTAAATTCAGCAGCATCTGAAATCAATTCAGTTTGCTTCTGCGAAGTTTTGTCTGGTGGCCTTTGGGTACAAGCCATGTCAAAAGGGAGCTGGTGATTGGGAGCATGCAGCAGGGGTTACTTTCTGTTACTTGTAGAAAAAACAGGCAGTGATACACACGTAGCAGAACTGGGCCAGCTTCAACCCTGGCTGAAGAACTGTTAAAGTTGGAGCAATTTTGCTACATTTGTATCATTCTTGGCTTGCCCTCACATAACTATTATAATGTAACAGCTACTGCAAGGTTCAGAACAAGAGTTTCCCCCTCCCCTTCTAAAAGAAACAGCTCCAGATGGACTTGTGTCCATACCCGTTTTCTGTCACCTTGATATTTTGAGGTTTTGTTTTTTTGTCTTGTCTCACACACATTGCAATCACTTCCAATGTCAGCCCATTATGCGTTATGATGTGCTAGGGAGCTGATCTAGCATCCATTCCAGTACGTCACGCCCTGATACCAGGTCCTCAGGGTGCACATGCACCCCCTGAGCGTGGCAGTGCACCCCCGGCAAAAAGGCACCGCCAAGATGGTCAGCAGTACCTGGAGGTGGTCGCCGCTTGCCAGCCCACCACTGACACCACCGGCGGCATCTGAGGGTGGTCCACGATCCGTGCTAGATGCCGGCGATGCTGCCGGTGGTGTCTGCGAGTGATCGCCACCCCTCACTGCCAACAGCACTGGCAGTGTCTGCAGGAGCTCCTCACTTACCACTCCCACCGTGCCCCACAGCCGCCGGGGGCGTGCGTCGTTCATGCAGGTACTATTCTGCCAGTCAGCTACTCTGATTTTTGTCATTGTAGGACTGTTATTATTTATGTATTACCAACAGTTTGCACAGAGCTTTACAGTATGCATAATGTGGATCTGTTTCCTATGGAGTTCACATTTTAAAGACAAGATTTGCAGACACTGTAAACGTCATCTCTGGTGCGCTCAGCTGATACCAGAGTGTGGAGTCAGCTGAGCATGCCAAAGACCAGGGAGGGAACAGTGTCGCATTTTGAGACACCGGAAATATGGTCACTCTATGATTGATCAGCTGTGGTTAGTCTTTTTATGCTTATGAACCACCTGATTGGTTAAAGAAAGAGCAAGGCCCTTTTAAAGCCCAGTTATAGCAATTGACTATAGCAAAAGGCTGGTCAATGCTGAAATCTCTGGGCACTGTGCCAAGCATTTATTCTGCTAGCATACACTCCACTACAGAATAACACCTGATGGATGCCCTGTGGAGTGTACAAAACCAAGCTGGTATCGTGTGGATACAAATCACTGCTTTGCAGACCTGACACTTCCATCTAGTAACATCTTCCTAATGCAAACCCTGACATAAAAGATTTC
>NW_005841922.1:2483601-2484127 GCF_000455745.1 Alligator sinensis
TGCATTTTCTTTGGGGTCCTCAAACAGTGCCAAATAATACTCCTTATACTACAAATATTCTACCTGTATCATCATCTTTTGACTTTGGAAAGGGGCCTTGCTGCTTCTGAAAAACTCAAATCCATTTCTCAACCAGTTAGAGGATTTTATTCAACTGATGTCTGTGAATTTGTACTATCTCCATTGCTCATGAGCAGCAGAAGATTTGGGGCGACTGCCCTGGGCCCTGCACTTTGGGGACCCCTGCAGAGCCAGGCCAGCTTTGTGTCCAGCCACTCACCACCCCGCTGCCTCTGCCGCATCCGGGCCCTGCACAGGCTGATTTGGCCCAGTCCCTGCACCCTGCAATGGTCATCTCTGGCCATAGTGATCCAGAAATTACAGGAGAGACAAGATTTTTTAGGGTGATATTTTTTATTTAACCAAATATGTGGTTGGGATAAAGTTAGACATACTCTCAAATGTAAGACATTCTTTATCTAGTCTGGTGTCCACATCCTTCAAAAGTATTTTGAAAAATTGGGAA
>NW_005841922.1:2484137-2494993 GCF_000455745.1 Alligator sinensis
GCCTACACATTCACTAATGCACTGTAATTATGGCGCATTAAGTTTAGTTACAGGTCCTAAACTTAATGCACCATAGTTACAGACCCTAAACTTAATGCACCATAATCAGCACTACTGTGCAGTAGTGCCAGTGCATGTTTTTATGTGACACTAGTGCACAGTAGACCAATTCTACTGTGCATTAGTGCATTAGCACAGTTTTTGCCTGCCACACTAATGCACAATAGAATTAGTCTGTGTATTTAGTGTCTCATGTAGATGTGCCCAGTAAGAGCAAGAAGGCCTGGCTTAGAGATTTAAGTGCAATTCATTTAGCTTATCAAGGAGAAAGCTAACAAGTTTGGGTCTTTAAATACCTTATTGAGGGAAGAATTCTAATAGTTAAAAGTTATTTTGTTTAGCAGACAAAGACATAACAATAGCCAAAGTCTGGACATTAGAAATAAACAAAATAAGGGTGGCAAAATAAGGCTTGGATTTGCAACAGTGAGGATAGTTAATGATAATCAAATAGTAGGTCTTACATGATTTATTCATAAAATGACTCCAAAGGTTAAATGGAATAATTTTCTGAAACCTAATCAGTAACATATCACAAGAAATGCTTGGTGCTGACAAATCAAAGCAGTGAAACTGTGCTAGCATGCCATAACCACAGTGGAATTTGATCTTTGGACACAGCATAGCATGAGTTGTTAATTAAGTCTCAGTTTACCTAGGTGTCTAGGTTACCCGGAAAGATTTACCTTTCCACTGCTATGGTGCAATAAACCTCCCTGTCTTATACAGCTAGCCTACTCATCAGCCTTTACATGTTGCATTGACTGTGAAATTATTCCTGCCACAAATAAAAATAACTTTATACACTATAGTATAAGTAACTGGAATAAAAACCAAAAAAATTAGGTAGCTCCTTCAAATAGCCATTGTTAGCAGTTATCATGCTTGTCCCTCCTTCCATCCTGTCCAAGAATGGGAAAACATAAGAACACGAGACACTGAAAAGTAAACAGAGCCCTCCCCCCATGTTGACACAAGTGTACCTCTTCCTGGAGAAAGAAAAGAACTGCATTCCTTGAGTTTCAACCCCAGCTTTAAAGAATAGCTAAAATCTCTGGTGTTGAATTGTTTTCTGCCTGCAACCTTGAAAATAAAAATTAACATCAAAGAATACTGGAAGTTTCCAAAAAAAGAACGATTGTACAGCATCCAGTTCTGTTCTCTGCAATGTAAATACACTGAAGTTTCACAGTGTAAAACTGGTTGAGGGCAGACTTGGGAGCACAGTTGGCAAAATACTTTTGTGTTCTCTCAAGCCTTGCTCAGTAAGATGTCGGGGCTTGCTCCTGCATCAGCTGAAGGCAAAGGAATTCAGTGGGAGCCAGTTCCAGTCCTCGGTTACAACCTGCAGTATTTGTCTTTGTGGTGTAACTTGCATGTTGCTTCCTGCAGTCATAACTTTGGTTGCAGGTATTTTCTATGGCTTTAACACAAAGCTGGGGTGGAAAGGAGCAACCAAGTGGGACACTGAGTCAAAAAAGGGAACCCAGGCACCGGATTAAATGTTTTCTCCCATGGAACAGTGAAACAGGACTATTCGTGCCCACCCAGAACAGACTGGACCCTCATTTTTCAAGGTCTGGTAAGATTCATATGCAATTAACTTGACAGAACTCAGTTTTCTAAGCAAAAGTCTGAGCTGACTGTGGTGGATACAAGGAGGGTTGTGCATGGTTAGAAGACTGTGTTGGATGCTGCACTACCTCCCAAATGGGAAGCAGTATAGCTGCCTTAGTACAGTGCAGCAGGTGTGCTAAGTAGCTCTGCTGAGAGGCAGCTCTCATGAGCCCTGCCCCAGAATCATCCTTATACAGCTACTGTGGTTCTGCTTAGATCAGGGATGCTCAACCCCAGCCCACGACACTGTGTCATCCAGCCTGCGGACTACCCACGGCTCTGGAAATTTGGTGGTGGGAGAGAGATGACACTGCTCCCCTGCTGCCAAATTTCTGAATGCACGGGGAGCCCCAAGTTGTGCGCACTGATTGGCAGACAGGGCCAGGTGAAGGTAGCACCAGGTCCCAGGGCCCATTCCTGGCACATGAGGTCTGGGACAGAGTGGCACTGGGTCCCCAGGACCCAATCCCCGCCCATGAGGGGCAGGAGAGGGTGGTGCAGGGTCTCAGGGATCCAATACCAGTGTGTGAGGAGTGGAAGGGAGTGGCAGTGGGCCCCCAGGATCCAGTCCTGCTAGGGAGGGGGTAGTGCTGGGCCCAGTCCCAGTGAATAGAGGATGGGAGAGGGTGGCATGGGGCCTGAGGCCTGATCTGGCCTGCAGACTGGTCTGGCTTCACTGATCTGGTCCATGGGGCCAAAAAGTTGAACACCATTGGCTTACACCAGTTGTTTTCGATCTGTGGCCTGCAGATTCCTAAGGGTCCGCAGACTATGTCTAAGGGGTCTGCAAAAGATGGCTAAGATCAATCAAAAGTACACGAATACCCACACTTACAATTCAAAGGGGTCTATACCTTCATTTGAAATTTCCAAAGGGGTCTGCACCTCCATTCCAAAATTTGTAGGGGTCCACAAATAAAATAAGGTTGAAAACCACACTGGATACAGCTGCATCTAACTGGTAAGTCTGGAAGGGGAGGGGGCAGATCAACACCCCTGCAACAAAGGAGGGATTTGGGCTGGGGCAAGCGCTACCCAGCTGGGGCAGGAGAGCATGGGGCAAAGGCGTGGCTCATCCGAGGAGAGGGAGGCGGGGGGGAGGAGCAGTTCCTGCCAGTGCGTGCCACTGGTCCGGGAGCTGCTTGCCTGGCGGCTCCCACCACTGCTCCAGGGCAGGCAGTGGCAGCGAGGAGACCCCCAGTGCAGATCTATGCTCCTTGCAGAGCTGAGTCGCATGGCAGGGCAGCAGCATACAGCTGCTTTCCTGCAAGCCTGGCTTCAAAGCTCTGAAATTTTCCAAGACATTTCTGAAACATTTTGGATGCCTTGTTTTGTTTCACATATCCTTTTGAGCCTTTTGTTTCTATTCGGATTCAGTGTTTTGGGTGCTGAAACGGCCCAAAACACCTCCAAAACAAAATGGCTGCTGAAATTTTGCACAGCCCTACTGCATACCTCTGCAGGCACAGGGCTGCAACACATGTACAGTCCAGCCTCAGCGGTTTTCTGGCACTAAGTATTTCTGTGAAATTAGCTTAAATCTTGTAGATTAGGCTCACTGTAAGTGTTAAGAACTTCAGTGCAAGAAGTGACCACCTGCCTATAGCCATTAGCTTAATTTAATAAAACTATGTTGCATTGTATTCAATTGATCTCCATGCCCTTGATATCCTTTCTTTGAAAATCTGCCTTGAAATCTTCCATAGTACTTGGTTTGCTAGGATCTTTTTCTTCCCTCTTCTGAATAAAGATGTTATGCTTGTTATCTCCAAATACAGGGCACTATACTTATGACAGCGTGGGTGAGTTTGTGGTGGGTCTGCTACAGACCACCACACCAGGAGGAAGTGGTGGACGAGGCTTTCTTCAAAGAGCTAGGGAGATGGCTATGACAGCAGAGCTGCTGGCCAACATCTTTGAAAACTCATGGCTATCAGGAGAGGTCTGGGATGACTGGAAAAGGACACATATAGTGCCCTTATTTAAGAAAGGGAAAAGGAGGATCCAGGGAACTACAGACCAGTCAGCCTCACCTCAGTTCCTGGAAAATCTGAAATCCATTTCTTGATTAGGAGCAGTCAGCATGAATTCACCAAGGACAAGTCATGCTTGAAAAATCCAGTTACCTTCTATGACAAGATGACTGGCTCCATGAACGTAGGGAGACCAGTGGATGTGGTATACCTTGATTTTAGCAAGGATTTTGATACTGTCTCCCACAATATTCTCTCAACCAGGCTAAGGAAGTACAGGTTGGACGAATGGACTTCAAGGTGGATAGAAAACTGGCTGGAGCAAAGGCTAGAGCACTTCCCCCTGCCCAAAAGGGGAAGTGCAGCTGGTGCTTCCCCTGTGGTCAGAGGCTGCCCAAGCTCCAACAGCAGGCAGCCCAGCACCAGCAGGCAGAGCATGGCTGGGCAGCCCCACCTCATCCTGCTTCAGCTGCTGCTCCATGTGGGACCCAGTGACATTGCAGCCCCACAGCCCAGCTGCTCGCCCAGCGATATCAATCAACAAACTGTAACAGATCAATGTGAGGGGGAGAGAGAGTGCAAGAGAATATGCATACCAGTTTGGATGGAGTTTCCATTGGGAAAATTGGCATGGTCTCAAGACACTTATGGAAAACTATTTGGAACAATAAGAACACATATTTTTTAGTGAGAGGATAGGTCCTGCAAAACTGATGGGAAGCCACCAACAAAAGTCTGGTGGGTTATAGGGATATCTCCTATGCCCAAACTTTTATTTTTTACAGCACATTTAATACATGTGAACATGTGAGGGTTTGACATGCCAATCTAGGGGAATTCCTGGGTGAATGGTTGGCTGTATACCTGATGGCTTTCATCAAGAGGCTTCAACTCTGGGTTTCTCAAGTAAGAAAAAACAACTTTGATACATTCAAAACCCTTGACAGCTTTTTGGCTGAAAACAAGTTGATACTGGACAATGATGTGAAAAGTGAAATCAAAGAACACTTGAAGGTGCTCAAATCTGTTTTGCCAATGCTTTCCCGAAATGGGCAATGAGAATGAGTAGACATGTAACACCTTTGTAGCAGATTGCAACTCTAGGTCCTAACAGCTGAAGAGGAGCTTTACTTGAGTTATCCTGTGATGAGAACTAAAACTTGAATTCAGGCAGGAACCTCTGGCCTGATTCTGGTTGAAAAATCAAAAAGGAGTACCCTGATCTGACAGATAAGGACAATAAAGTCTTGATGCCGTTCAACACTGTTTACTTATGTGAAAGTAGATTTTCAGTCTTAGTATCAATAAAAATGAAACACTAAAACAAATTGGATGTTGAAGGTCTAAGACTGAAACTATCACCTACCCTACCAAACTTTCACATGCTTTTTGCCAAGCAAGCTCAACCATCTCATTCCAACTGACAACAAAATGGTGAGTTCAAACAAAACTGTATTATTGTTAATGTTGTTGTTGAAATTATTTTTAACAAAACAGTTTTCAGTAATTAGCTACTTATGTTTACTATACACACGATAGATTTCCAAAGGGGTCCACGCCTCCATTTGACATTGTTTAGGGGTCTGCAAATGAAAAAAAGATTGAAAACCTTTGCTTTAGAGTAGTGATTCTCCATTATGGTAAGATAAGATCCTTTGAAGTGTGCTGCAGAAATTGTGAAGATATGCAGATAAGGGCAGGCTCAGGCTCTCCTTGCCTGGCTGTTCCCCTGTCTCCACTACAAGGCAAGCACTATAATAAATAATTTGGCTTTTGAAATGGGGTGTCACTCAACTCACAGAAGTTATGGAAGGGTTCCTTGAGTCTAAAAAAGGTTGGAGAACTACTGCTTTAGAGTAATTGTAATGGGCATTAGGTAAGATGCACCGGTTCACTGCTGTAAGTCTGAACAACAGTTATGGACCTTTAACTAGTCTCATTTTCAGGAATGGTTCCTCTATATGAGGAACTTTGGAGGGAAAGCTGGTACTGTTGCTCTTTAGGATTCTCCTGCTCTTAGAAATATTACAAATATAACATTGTTAAATAAAGAGTAATTAATACTAAGTAATTTTGCACTGCACATTGGTATTACTTATTCAGTGTTAAAGTACTCATAATTCAGAAGTTTAGTTGCTAAATCTGTGTTTGCAAAAGTCCTAGCTGTTTTGTAAATAAAAGATTTAAAGTGTAAATAGCTTCTTGAAATGAATAATGGATAAGAAAAAAAAAGCCCAAACAATTACTACACATCCATTCTTTTACCACGCAGATCAAAAAATCATTGTCACAGCTTTATGTTTAATGTGGAATCATTTCAAGTATACAGTATTTCAAACATCCAGAAACTGGTTAAGAGATAGAAGCCAGATGAACAAAAATGCATGAAATCCAAAACTCATTTGTGGCCTTTTCATCTTGAAGTAAAGGGTCAAATGAATGAACTAATAGCGTATCTTACTATGAAGGAAACTTTGGTATGGAGTTGAAATGGCCACACTGAAGAGTACCTGAAGTGTCGCGTATGAAGTAACTTTCAGAATAAGTAGTGATGGACACCATGGCAGCAAGACATTTTCACCTTCAAAAACAAAAGATCACAAGCAACTGCACAATGCTAAGCTGAATATCAAGGCAGCATAAAAGAAGTTAGTGAAATCTCTCTATTGAAAATAATTTTAAGCATGTGCTAATTCTTTCCAATATAAAATTACTTTATGAAATCATTTCTGCACAGTGTAAGCTTTCCATTTAGGTTTTATTTGCTGACCAGTAGCATCCTACTTATTTTTTTAAAGTGGCACTCTTTGCTAATCATAGGATACTTAAACTTCTATCACACTCTCTTCTCCTTTTTAAATACTGTATCTGTTTTCCACAGGCCCCAGTGCTAATTATTTGGGAGTTTCACCAGTTTATTCTGAAGTACGAGAAAAAAATTGCTAAAAAGGTCAAAGAAGTTTGACCTCAAACAAGGTTTTGAACTAATTTTATTAAGGAAACAAGTGTTTTTGCAATATCTAGCATTCTCCTACAGCCATTTGTAAAGGAGTTATAGGAATGTTAGTCAATATTAAAGTATGTGTTTTATAGGTCTGCAACTAAGCATAGTACACACCAAACAGAATGAGCGAAACTTCAGTTTACATTGTATAATGAACTTTAGTCATTTAATAAATTTTAGTTTTTATTTGTGTATTCCACTGTAGTGCTGTGACAACAAATCACACCTGTGTACCAGAGCATACATCAACAGTATGATGTAACTTTACTTACACCACTGCTATACTTAGCTTTTTGAAGAAGGAGACATAAGCATACACTATGGCCACATCAAATAATTTTCTGGGTTTTTTCTTTGATAACCTTTGCTTTGTCAGCAATACTCTGTTAGTTTTAATTTCTGAGTTACTGAAAATTACAGAAATTGTATACAGGAATAGCTATAAGGAGTAAATTTGCAGGCACTGATATGACAAACACTTATTTTAAGGGCTAAGAAGTGGCATTAGTATCACACTGACAAAGTTTATTGAAAACAACTACTAACTTTGTCCAAATGGGAGAATGCCCTCTTTTACTTGCATCTTAAGAAAAAAAATTCAGAAAGTTATTTTTTGGCCTTGCTATGTCACAAAGTCAATCATACAAAGACCTACGCATTAAACTAAAAGGATAGTTTTAAAAGCCCTTCTATTAAAAACAAAAACATCATGCAATTTTTTTTTTTTTAATCAATAATGCAGCTGCTTTAAAACTGTTGCAAGACCATACTGTATATATTAGCTTTTACACTGCTAATGCACAACTAACAGCAAACCTGATTAGATTAACACAAATTTGTCTTAATTACACCGTTATATCACACTAAAGAGACAAATGTCACAAGATTGGCAGAAACATTTAATTCAGAGCGCTCAAATGGCAGGATAGTTGTGTTGTAACCCTTCACATTTAGAAAAGAACATAATCCTGCAGTCTCACTTTACAAAAAAAATTTCTGCTGTAAAATATTAAGTGGAAGGGGAAGCTGTATATAACATCTAACACAAAGTAACTTATACAGCTAGTGTCAAAGGCAAACAAAAAACCTCTAAATAAAATATCAAAATACACATAGCAACCAAAGCACAAATGCTGCATTAAATACAGTCAGGATGTAAGATGATGAAGCAGTTAATAAACAGGACAAAACAATTGGGAAATTAGCAACATATGACTAAAGAAAAAGTAAGGGAAAAATCTTGAACTATTTTCTTTTTAAATCAGAGCACAAAACTTCCATTTGTTATCTTTCTATCCATAACCTGTCTGATAGAGCACATCCACTGAAAGTTTAGAATTCGTAGAAGAGCTAAGTGTTCTTCTGCAAAATTAATCTTCCAGATGTTTTAAACAGACACTATTATGAATGAAAGTAAGTCAGGCAACAAATGGACTTTTATCATCACCTCTGGTCTTAATGCTCAGAGACATTTTTAAAAGTTATCGTAATCTTTTTTGTCTTTTTTCCCCTCTGCTTCAAAGCCATCGACTCCATCACTGTCCCTTCTCCTTTTACGGTTGCTATGGATGTTGAAACGTTGGTTCATCTGTGGCAATGGATCCATTCCTAAAACTTTGTGTATCTGACGGAATGCAAGGAGTCTCAATGCAAACTAATAAAAAGAAATAAAAGGATATTTCTATTAAAAACAAACATCAAACTTAAGTTAGGCAACAAACAGTTGCTCCATAAACCAGGTCTGTTATAATGTGAAAGATTATACAAATTAATTTAGGGTACTATTCTTCTAATATAACTCTAAATTTAAAAAGCATATTGGTATTATCTGAACATCTTTATGAGTGCCTTTACACAGGCTCTGAAGTGGGTGGGGAGAGGGCATCTTAATTAGAGCAGCTCTCTGGAGCCACTCTAATTAAAGCGCCCACAGTGTCTTGTGTATTCTGTGTCCTGCACTTCAAAATGGCAGTAAGGGTGCCTTAACTAAAGCTCATTCAACAAGCTTTAGAATGTTCCAGCAGACTTAATAGTCTGCTCCAGAACACGCTAATTAGCACACGTCGGAGCAGGCATCCAAGCACACGTGTAGGTGCTGTACGAGTATACGCAAATAGAAACACAGTAATAATTTCCCCAACTTATACAGTAGCAAATGTTATGCTTGTAACAGTCAGGTCCATTAAGGTCCCTTTTGGATCTTTCTGGTACCACAACGTTGAGTTAGCCTGCACAAAGTGGGTGTTGAAATAGCCTCGTCTAGCCTAAAGGCTACTTTAATTTATGCCAGGGGCCAAGCTGTCTGCTAAATGCCCCAGGGATCAGAGGACAGAAAAATCCCCTATGTTTACTGATCCTGCTACTAGAACTGATGAGCATTTATGCAAGAACAACTGCAGAAACAGACCTTAAAAGTCAAGTTCCTGAAGAAAAACAAAACCCCCAGATTCTATTAAGGAAGGAGAACATTCTTTAGACTAAAAATGCTACCAAATCTTCCTCTTACATTATGCTATTTATTACCTGTGCACTTGAAGTAATATCCTCTCTTTGCTGGTCTGTCATTACAGCAAGTGTATCAAAAGGATCTTTTTCACAAGGATCCAGAAGGCCAGGACCGCCTATAACAATAAGGGTAATTACCATTATCAGCATCCTTATGTAGTGTTTATAATATATTGTAAGCTGCGGGCACAAATTCTAGAATGATGTAACTTGCCTTTCAAGATGATGCCTGAAGATATACACTCAAAAACTCTTCTCAGTGCGTCACCTGGGCTTTGCGGTCCAGAAGCACTGCTGATTGCTTTCTCTACTAATAATTCCATAGCCTGAATTAAAAAGAAAAGGCAGTTGTTTTTTTATTTTTGCTAAAAAAGCAGTAATCCAACCATCATCTTGGAGCTCCTGGTACACATTTTACAAGGATCTACACACAGTATTTTGCATCTAGCTAAAAAGTAAGGAAAAACAGAACTATATATATATATATATATATATATTTATGTACACACAGAAAAAATTAGTCTAAGAGAAAATAGTAGTACTGATTTCTCATATAGTGCTTTTTGTTGATAGACATCAAAGCACATTATAAGAGACAAGTATATATTTAATAGTAAGATCTGAAATAGAAACATGAGTAACTTGTCCATATATAATAATCTACACTGTAATATACAATATAGAAATTAGCTTACATGATCAGCTATCATATTTTAAAATATTCTTTGTAATGTTTTCTGTGAATTTCTGAACTTCACTACCACACATGCACACACTGGTAACATAGACCTCCTAGAATTATGCTGAGTGTGGCAGGCTTCTTGAGATCCTAAAAATATTTAAGTAATACAGAATTTGTGTCTTCTGAGGTGTGGTTTCAAAGAGTTTTCCTCTCCTCCAATTTTCTTCTTAACAGTAGGTGTCCAAGATGTATTAAAATAATTTAGCTCAACACAGCAAAGATCACGGCCTAAGCAATTTCCATTATGGGCTGGCTTGCAGCTACTTATAACTTTGAGAAAATTTCATTTTTACTTGCCTGTTTCAGTTAAAATAATGTATTATAAATTCAAAGAACAAGGCAGAGATCCAGGAAAAAGGAAATTCTTTTATGGATTGGACTGGAGTTAAAAAGAATCATGTTCTAATTCCTGTCTATGATGGATTTCCCAAATTAGCGGTTCTCAACTTTATTTAGACTTAAGGCATCCCTTGTTAGATACCCCTCAGAAAATGCCAGCTCTTGGCTTTCACTCACTTTGTGACTATGGAAAAAACAGTAGAGCAATTATTCTGTTGCAAAGACCTAAGAAATACCACACAGCAGGTCAGAACGTTTCTGACATTATGGATTCCTATTTGTAAGCTCTGGGTTCATCTTGTGAATCATATGTAGGTGTTTGCCTATCTAACCTTACTAATATCATGTGTTACCTTTGACAGGATCTTACAGTCCCCTTGGTTGAGAATCACTGTCCTAGATTAAGTTGCGCAAGATTATTCTAATGCGGGGGCGGGCAATTATTTCGGGCAGAGGGCTGCTTACTGAGTTCTGGCAAGCCATCGAGGGCCGCATGACAGGCAGCCAGGGGCAACTAAATATTCATAGTTTCATAGTAGTTTGGGGTCAGAAGGGACCTGAACAGATCATCTAGTCTGACCCCCCGCCACTGGCAGAAGCACACGCTGGGATCAAC